>NW_024080978.1:1301910-1905370 GCF_003009895.1 Hyaena hyaena
AAAAAAAAAAAAAAAAGACATGAGTGGTCTCATATAAGGTTTTCTTTCACTTATCCATAACACCCATCCAAACCCACCTCTTTTATTGTGTACTTTTAGCCAAAGGTAAGTCAATGTGGCTGTTCCTCTAGTGACAATAATAGGAGTCTCTCATAATATGTGACAGAAATTGTTTTACAGTGACCATCAACATTTAGTTTTAGACAAAAGGACGTGGATAATTTTCTTTGCAAACATTCTAAAGTGCTCAATATTAATGTATACACACATAACAAGCATAGATATGGCCACCTGTACAAGAGTTTAATGGGCTAAAGATCCAAGTTTTTAAACAGATGCAGGTACTAGAAATCAGGTTTAGTTTTTATTAACTAAAGTCTTCTTCACTTTAATGATTTCAGAAGTTCATAGAGAATTTCTATACGCATCCAAAGTGGAAAAATCACAAAATATCGGTTTAGACACATATTTCATAGAATATAAACATGGCATAAGGAATGTCTCCACTTGTGTTACAAAATAAATGTGGGCAAAAAAATGGTACCTACCGATATGATTTCCATTATACTTGCATTTTTAACAAACAGTTTAGAAAATTGATGCTTATGGGTCTTTTACACATTGTGTATGTTAAGCACTAACTGAAAACATAAGGCACAGAGCATTTCTGTGGAGAAAAAAACCCAGACCTTCCTACTGGGATTAGTCAGCCAGCAGAAACTATCAAGTTTATGATAGTTTATGGAAGGGTCTAAGTTCTTTTCTATGAAACACACACACAGATATGCACACACACACTTCTTGTCAGCTTATATTATCTATATAATATTTAAAGGAATTGTCCAAATATAAACTGCTCCACCATGAAACTCATGGTCAGTTTTGGCTGGATTACCTGAGCAATCTACCTGACAGAATTTTTTCCTACATGTGGCATCCAATTTTATTATGTGACAAAATGACTTACCGGCCCAAAAGAATTACTGTCAAAACTGTGTCCATGATGATCACCTTCAACCCAGATGTGACCCCGGGGAACTTTGACATACCGTTTTTTGTGTCCCATAGTTCTAGAAATAAAGAGCATATATACCCATTGAGATAAGAACAGAGAGGTCAAGTAGTTGAACATACAAACAGAGGGCAAAAATGATGTTACAAAGATGCAACAGATAATTACAAGAGAATCACGGAGCTACCCTATATCCTCATTTTTAAGTAACATGTGGGTAGGACCTTGTAAACTGATGCACAGTATTTTCTTTTCATTTTTCTGTAGGAAAGAATTTTGTGCTTAAATAAAGTGCACTAGCGCCAAATACAAAGTTTTACTACCATATTTAATTCTCAATATCCTATATATGTTTTTGTCAAGTAAGCTCTAACAAAATACAGATCTATTTATTTTCTGACATTTGCTTTTATGTCAACATTCAGCTTGATGAGCTGCAATCTTTATTTCTTTATTCAAATAAACTTCTCAAACCAACAGACAGCATTTTTCATAGTGTCTTAATACTTTAAAAATAAGCATATATAAGAAATAACAACAAAACCTTGGATGATCTCTTGCCAGATTAAAACTATCAGGATCAGCTAAAAATTGTTTGATCAGTATTATTTCATAAATTATTCTTTAAAATGAGAAATTTTTTAACAATTTTGAAGACTGTTTAGAGATTAGTGATCAATGATATACATGTAGTGGAATATTTCATACTCTTAAGGCTGCCAAGGGAATGGAATAAGGAAAGGCTCTCTCTTACACTATAGGCAGCAATATAAAATGATACAACCTTTTCCCCTATTTTACAATTTGGGGCCTATTTTCTGCAAATTTGTTAATAGGTTAAAACATATATGCCTTTGACCTAAGTAATTATGCTGGCAGAAATCCATTCCAAAGAAATAATTAGAATATGAACTAATATTTATTATCAGGAGTATTCAACACAAGTTTTTTTGTTTTGTTTTGTTTTTTAAAAGAAAAGTAGACTGCCACATGCAGTGCCTCATTTGGATGTGTCTGGAATCTTAGAACGTTGACAACCTTATGTTCTACAAATAGACCTGGGGAGCTCATTTGGAGGTTTTAGCAGGGGAGTGCAGCTACTCCTATACGCTTGACAGAACTCTATCTGGGAAGGTCGTCCACTTTGACAGAGGGCGCAGTTTTGGGAGGGACACACAGGGAGTGGAGAGCGAGGAAGGGGACATCCACCTAGCCAGCTGAGTGGAATCAACCTTGGTGAACAATGGAGTGAGGGATACCACAGCAAACTTGCCCTCACATCCTCAACACAAGCTTTATATATATATATGTAAGCTTTATATATACATATGTACATATGTATGTATGTATATGTATGTATATATGGCTCAAGAAATTATTATACATCCAATTTAATAAAAGGAATGAGATTAGAATAAAATATTACCCAATTCTGTAATAATAAATTCTTTGTTTTTCTTCTTTTACTCCACAAACATTTGGGAAAATGCCTAACCTAAAGAAGCTTCTCAATGTTTGTTGAATGAATGAGTAAACATCATACCCGAGTCTATAGAGTTAAGCACAGAAACTGAGCTTTGTGAGTTATTCTTTGAGGTAGTGTCCCTTTCAGACCATTTCTGTTAGTTAGCAAGTTGTATATGTGGAGAAGAATACATAAAAAAGGAAGACCACACATAAATTGGTGTTATCGAAATTGAAACTATTCATTATCTAGAATGGTTTTTAATTTTGAAGATAACTTCAGTGTTGAATTACTTTGCTTGAGATCAGTAAATCATTCATGCAAGGAAGGAATGTTGTGGCCATTAGAAGCCCACAGTAAGTTAATGACTGCCGTTTATTTTTAATTACTACTGGGAAGAAGAGTATCAGCTTTTTAAAAGAAAAGCAAAAACAAGTTGAACACATCTCACCATCATATACTCTGTAATATAAGTGTACTTCAATTAAAATCTGTCAATGAGTTCTTGACATCACTACTGCTTTTATCATGAGGTTGCCTCTAAGAACTAATATCCCACATCAAGTGTTAATGACTGGAGAAGACCCTTTTACACAACTGTTGGCAAGGCAGACTCTCCTAATAAGTCCAAACATTTGTTCACCTTATTAAGCTGGCTATTTTGGATAGTTAGATAGAAAACAATCACCCTTTTTGTCTCTTTAAGCAGAATTATGAAATAAAACCAGCATAAAATCATTTCTGCAATGAAATGGTAGATGTTAACAAGCGTAGTCTTCTGGAAACCAGAAGAATGATATAAAAGTCCGATTCAGTTTCAATGTCGTATGAACCAAGGAGTCAAAATGTTTGTGATAGAAAGTGACAGTATCATAAAATTACCAGTGACAGCTGCACATTTCCTTGCATTGACCATCTTATCTAAAAAATGTAAATACACCCATCTTCCCATCATTTTCTAGCCTCTTACAATGTCTTATTTTTCTTCATTGCAGCTACTAACACTTGACATTCACTTACTGGTTTATTCCTTTATTGGCCATCTGCCCCCCTCCCCGCCCCCACCTAGAATGTTAACTTTGCAACTTTGTCTTTCTTTTTCACTTTCTTTGTATCACCAGAGCCCAGAAAAAAGCATTGTACAAAACACGCAACAAATATTTGTTGACTAAATGACCAAATCAGTAACTGAAGAATGAAAAATACTGCAACAAAAGCAGAATAACAGAGTGGAAATTTTAGAGTCTGGAACCAGACTAAACCAGTTTTAATCTTGCTACCATAGCTCCTAAGCGATCTTGTGCAAGTTACTAAATTTCTACCTCCATCTGCCTATCTTTAAAATAAGATCAATAAGACATACTCCAACTGGGTTGAGAGGAAGATCAGTAGTTAACTGAGAATATAATGGAGAGGTTACTATATAGCAGTTTCTGCAATCAGGTTATTTTGGCTTATATATCTGGCTTAACTCTTTCAAATTCATGTGACCTTGGGCAAGTTGATACAACTTGTCAGTTTTCTCATTTGGAGAATGGACCAAATAATGGTACCTAACTCAAAAAGTTGTTCTATGAATAAAGTGGAATGTATTACATTTGATAAATGGACTCTCTTATATTTGAGACTGTTTTTAATCACTCAGTATAGTTCTAATATACAGTAAGAACCCAATAAGTGGTAGTTATTATTGCTATTGTCTTCCTTTGTCCACTATTTTCTTTCTTTTCAAAATTCAGAATGTGTTCGGCCTCCACTATCTATTAGCATCAGTCTCTTAAAATTACCTGAGCTACGCTTCAATAATTTCTTTTCCCCATAGCTGCACTGTGACTATAGACTATTTTTTATGGTACAATAAATCTTTTTTTCCCTTTTTATTCGTATGCCCTTCTGAGATACTCTAAAACTTATATGTGAAAACACCATCTATCTGTTTGTGCATATTTAAATATGCAGAGAGTAGTAGGTGAAAATACTCTCTATTTGTGTTTTTTCACCAACTAATCACATGCATTTTTGAATGTCACAGTGCTAATAGGCGTGGTTTACCTCAATACCAGACAGGTGTGAAAGAACACTTTGAGCTGTAGAACTCTGATAAAAATTCACTCCATTTACATAGTGTATATTTCTCTGGTTGCAATCTAACTTTTTAAAAAATAACCCAAGTATCTTTAAAAAATATGATGTTAAAATATCGAGCTGGTTCCTTTTAGGACTGCCAAAGAAATATAATACTCCTAATAGAATTCCTCTGGAGAAGGAATTTTAAATAGCTTTGTGCTTCTGAATTCACATAAAAGAAAGACAAGATAATCTTTTAGGTGATTTAACAGTTAAGTGAGGTGTCAGCATACAAGGTTGTATGTATCTATGGGTTGCAAATAATTCTGGTTTGACAGTCAAAAATGAGTTCTGTATGGTATTTTAACTACCTGTCTACAAAGAGGCATTTTTAGTACTAGCTTTACCAAGACAAGTTACCTAGGTCTTATAAATGGAATAAAGAATGATTGTCTCCAATTTATTTGACCTTCAAAACATTTTTAAAAAAAATCTCTGTCTTTTGAGTGTCATAAGTTGAATACAAAATTATCAATACAATCTGTAATACAAGTAGGAAATAAATTAACATTTAAAATCTTTCCCAAGGGTGCCTGAGTGGTTCAGTCCTTTGGGTGTCTGATTTCGCCTCAGGTCATGATCTCATGGTTTGTGACTCCAGGCCCCATGTTAGGCCCTGGGCCGATAGCTCAGAGCCTGGAACCTGCTTTCACATTCTGTGTCTCCCTGTCTCTCTGCCCCTACCCCACTCATGCTCTGTCTTTCTCTGTCTCAAAAATAAATAAAACATTAAAAAAATAAAAAAATATTTCCCAAACGCACACTTGCATAAAGACACATTCTTAACTTACGAAATTAATAATAATAATTCATGATTTATTGAAGTATTTTTATTTCCATATTTTTCAAACAATTCTGTTGATTATCTTCATTGTCCAAAGTAGTGGCTGCCCTGAGTATGTTTACTACTGTCTGGATCCTAGGCCCCTCATTGTCCTTAAGGGACTAAATGTCACAGGTTCAGGATTCAGCCAGATCAGGAATTGGAACCAGAACCCTTATATCATCATCATCACTGGTAGACTGGACAAAGAAAAAAAAAATCTACCATCAGGAAAGGAAAACAAGAAGGACAATTGTCTATCTAGGGTTGGTAGGGAGACAATAATTCTTGTCCTGCTCTCAGGTAAGATTGGGGTTCAAATTCATACTGCCTAAATGGTCTAACAAAATTAGGAATTAACTGGATTACAAGGAATCTGGCAGAAGGAAATATAAGATTATTCAAGAATAATGCCTCATGTCAGAGTTTTCTATAGGTAAGTCCTAGCCAGTAAGAGCTCATAATTCAAAATAATACAACTCACTAGGAAATAGCCAGTATTAATGAGTCAATACAAACAATAAACAGCAGAATTGTACCCTCAGGGACTTAAAATACTGGATTTATCAAATATTAAATATAAATTATACATATTTAAATATTTTTAAAAATTAAAAAGGGAATTTCAAAATATGAGCAAGAAACACTACCCTATTTTGAAGGATGTTTGGAAAAGAATCAAATAGCATTCCTAAATTTTAAAATGCAGTAGACCCTTGGACAATGTGGGGGTTGGGCACTGATCCCCAGTGCAGTAGAAGATCCTCATAAAATTTTTGACTCCCCCAAAACTTAACTTCTAATAGCCTACTATTGACCAGAAACCTTACTGATAACCTAAATAGTCAATTCACATGTATTTTATATGTTATATGTATTCTATACTGAATTTCTACAAAAGAGTAAGTAGAGAAAAGAAAATTGTATTAATAAAATCACAATGAAGAGAAAATACATTTATAGTAGTACAAAAACAAATCTACATATAAGAGGAGCCACCCAGGTCAAATCCATGTTGTTCAAGGGTCAACTGTATATGATTTAATACGCGTGGACAACAAAGCAGATTACTAAAAGCTAAAGAAAGAAGTAATAAACTGGAATATATATCTAAAAAATTTACTTATAATTTAGAACAGAGAGGTAAAGAAATATAAGAAAATGTAAGAAATGATAAGAGGCATGGAGGTCATTACTAGAAAATGTGACATAAGTGTAATCAAAGTTCCAAAAGAAGAGAAAAGAAAACAAGGTAAAACAATATTTGAAGAGACAGTAGTAGAGAACTTTTCATAATTGAGGAAAGCTTAAATTCACAGATTCTACAAAGTGAACCACCAGGAGGATAAGTATAAAGAAATCACACCTCGAAATAACATAATGAATTGGTAGAACCCTAAAGACCCTCTTCCCCCCATGATAAATTTCTAAGAAGCTGCCAGGGGAAAAAAAGGTAGATTATCTTCAAAGGACTAACAATTAAACTAACAGCAGAGTTCCCATATTAGGACATAACTTATATGAAATATAACACAACCATTTTAATTATACAATTCAATGAGTCTTAGCAACCTATACAGTCATATAATCACTAGATCAAGATACAACACACTTGAAATTATCCAATAAAGTTTCCACAGGCCTCTCAGCAGGCAAATCTGCCCTCACTTCCATTCTTGGCTCCAGGTACCTGGACTGAGGACTGAGTTGCTTTTTATCGCTATAGTTTTGCCTTCCCAGACTTTCCTACAGATTAAATTATTCAGTACATATTCTTTTATTTCTGATTCGTTTAAATTAATCTAATGCATCTTAGATCAATTCATGTTCTAAATAAGCACTTGAAGTTTATGGACACTTGGCTTGTTTCCAGTTTGGGGCTATTATCAATAAAGCAACTATCAACATTTCAGTATATGCATTTGTGTGGACATATGTTTTCATTTCTCTTGGGTATATATCTCTAAGTGAAATGGCTGGCTCATATGGTAACTGAATTCTTGGGTAAGTTCCAGGTATTCCACACCTCACCGATACTGGATAATTATCACTCTTTTAATTTTAGCCATTTCAGGGCCAAACAATGGTTTTAATATCCATTTCCCTAATAACTAGTGTTTCTGAGTATGTATCTGTCATTTACTTTCTTTGGTGAATGATTAATGGTTTTAAAAATGAAATTCAGTGGTTTGTCTTTTTATTATTCAGTTGTATAACTTCTTTACATAGTCTGGGTATAACTCTTATAAGATATATGTTTTTGCAAATAATTTCTCCTAATCTGTGACATGTTACCTTTTTTAAAAATGTTGTTAACAATTTTTCTTCAAAGAACAAACATTTTTAATTTTAATGAAGTTCTATTTAGCATTTTTTCTTTTATAATACATGATTTTTATGCCATAAGAATCTTTGCCTAATCCAAAGTCACAAATCTTTTCTTCATTTTTTTTTTTGTCCACTTTTCTAGTTTTAGGACTTTTTATTTTTAATATAGTATAAAAGAAAGTTCAAGTTTTCTTTCTTTTCTTTCTTCTTTCTTTCTTTCTTTCTTTCTTTCTTTCTTTCTTTCTTTCTTTCTTCCGGATATCCAAATTTTCTAGCACCAATTTTAAAAATGATTATTCTTGTCTTGAATTATCTTGTGTTATGGGCTGAGCTATGTCCCCTCACAATTTATATGTTGAAGCCTTATCTTGCAGATGGAGATGGGACCTTTGGGTGATACTCAGGTTTAGATGAGAGCAAAAGGGTAGGGCCCTCATGAAAGGATTAGTGCCCTTATAAAAGAACAGAGAGAGCTTGTGCAATCTCTCTTTCCTTCCTCCA
Source organism: Hyaena hyaena (assembly GCF_003009895.1). Lineage (NCBI taxonomy): Eukaryota > Metazoa > Chordata > Mammalia > Carnivora > Hyaenidae > Hyaena > Hyaena hyaena. The sequence continues at coordinate 1,310,167 of NW_024080978.1, forward strand.
CTCCCGACTCCTACTCTCTCACTCTATCTACCATGTGACAATTTATATAAATAACAGGCAGAAAAGAAGGAAAGTGGTTTAAAATACAATTTTCTAAGGTTTTTGAATTTTTCTAGAGAAGAATAGGGATATTTATTATTTTTAGCTTTTGCTCAGCATGAATTTAAATATTTTAGGATTATAATGGAAATATAGTCTATGACTCTCCAGTGAGTAGACAGAAAATAGAATTGTAAAATCTCAGGTAATGCAAAAGAATTCAAGAAATTAAAAAGCAAGTAGAAAAACCAGAATCAATAAAAACACAAAATAAGATGGTATTCGAATACATCAGTAATCATAATAAGTGTAGATTAATTAGCATAGCTAATTGGGAAAAAATGATTGTCCAGCTGTGGTAAAAATTCTAGCAACATGCTGCTCATAAGAGAGACACATAAAACAAAAGGATAAAGAAAATTTGATAAATAATAAAATGATAAATCAGATCAATAATAGCTACATTAGTACCCAGATGAGATCAGTTCTCTGAGATGAGAATGAAGTGTCTATGGGACCTGATCATGAGACCATTGGTGTTTATTTTATCCTATGGAAGGATCTGAAGCAGGGTAGTGAGCCTAAAACTCTTTAATAAATAAAGTTAAATTTTGTTTATTAAAATCCACGATCAGGGTCAATATTCTAAAAAGTCCAAATATCTCTGCTATAACATAATAAACTTTTCTGCTGTTCAATATAACAATTCTCTCTTCTAACTTTAAGTGCTACCAACTGTTATATTTGCTTTGTATAAAAATGCTGAAGTGTGGAGACTCAATATTCTTTTCCTTGGAGTTTGTATTGAATTAGAATTGTATGTAATTAAAGAAAAAAAAAGAAATGTATGTAATTAACAGAGGGTAAATTTAAGCAAATCAGGTGATAATATTCTAGGAAGTTGAATCACCTAGAGCTACCTGAAGAGACTTAAGTGAGATCTTAAGATCACAGTTGGAAAGACACCAGCAATGATCTAATAAAACTCTTCTTTGGATACATAAAGTAGAGACAAAAAGCATTTAGGTGAAGTCACCTAGTTGGTTAATGGAAGGGCAAAGAATGTATAAACCAGATTCTATATTTTCCTTTCCATTGCACTATGGATTATTACTACTTGAGATTCCAAAGAATAGGTCTTAACATCTTTTCACTGGAAAAAAGTGAAATGTCATTCTCTAAATAGACTGTAGATTGTTGCTAGGTGATTAGAGCAAATCTATTTAGTTCATTTAAACAAGAAGGTAGGTTTATACATTCTTACAATAAGGTTGCAGAATTAATTTTATAAGTTTAATATGAATGCTCTTAGTACAGCTAAGAACTTCTCTAATGAAATTACTGATGTGCTTTTTTTTCTCTAAATTTGGATTAAAGGAACTTAGATGTGATAGTTTTCTTAATATATAGAATGTTTTCTCCTGTTAAACATAATTATTTAAAATATCTATTGCTGCCCATAAAAATCAGTGTAATTGTTAGTGAAAATTTGAGAAAGATATCAGCATTTATCAAGGACTAGATTCCATCCATGCTAGATCAGGCTATGTATATAATACATATGTAGGCTATTCTGATCAATCTAGCAATGAGGTGGCAGTTTATGCTGTGTTGCCTTGTGAGTTATGGTTAGTTTATGAGGATACACTTATGAACACTATGAGAATACATGACTCTGCTTTTTCATTCCTGTTATAAACATTTATTGAATGACTATTATGTAAAACAGTACAAATGGGGTGGGTGAGGGCACAGAAAAGAATAATATCTTGTCTTTACTGCCAAGTTTATAACTTATACCATGATTCATATGCACCTAAAGTCTGTGAAATATATATGACAATCTACCATAGAGTAAATTTAACAAGTTGGAAGCATCTGCAAAAAAATAATTGATGAGAGGAGGAATAAATAAATGAACAAATGTCAAATGTTGCTAACTGCATAGGTGTTCAAAGGATGGTATTACTTTAGTCTGGAATAGCCAGGAAAGGCGTATTTGAATCAAGATATGAAGGGGATAGATAAAAGCTAACAGGTAAAGAAGGCAGTATGTTAATTCAAATCCCATTCTTTTACAGAGCAGTGAATTATTTCCTCAAGATATAGCATCATAAACGCTATAATACTCTATTTGTATTATAATAGTATACAAAAAATAAACATATTTAAGTTATTTCATTCATTCTAAACATATTATTATTTTCTCTTATTTTCCTTAATTTCTTCTTATTCATCTCATACTCTAAATGCTATTATAATATATCCAATATTAACTGGATGCTAGATCATATTAATTGAAGTATCTTAAGATAGGTAAATATATTATTGAGTTATATCATATTTATAAACATATAAGCTATCTGAATATAGAAAAGATAACCTCAAGTAGTAAAGAAGGTATCTAACTTGTATATATTTAAAAATAAGTTTTTCCTAAAATGATAAAAACAAGAAATGTCAAAGGTTTAAACACCATAGTCAGTTTACCTATTGTTAAACTGGATTTTTTAATGCTTATTTATTTATTTTGAGAGAGAGAGAAAGAGAGAGAGGGAGGGAGAGAGAGAGAGAGAGCACACAAGCAGGGGAGAAGCAGAGAGAGAGGAAAAGAGAGAATTCCAAGCAGGCTCCATGCTATCAGCGCAGAGCCTGGTGGGGCTCGATCTCACAGGAGATCATGACTTGAACCAAATCAAAAGTCAAAAGCTTAACCGACTTAACCACAACTTACATAAAACAGTGGGCTTGTAATACATAATTTTGTTTTTCAAAACAAATAAATATTTATTATAAATAGTATTATTGTACTTATTTACAAAATCCTCTCTCAAAATGATTTCCTAGGTATCTGTATCATTCATCGTCTACTTCAGTACGTTTTTCCCACATGTTGGTTATATAGGGGGAAAAAACACATTTCAGTGGTTTTTAATGTAAGGTGCAATTATCCTTAAATATTGGAGGAAATATGAACAATTTTCCTTCTGTTCACTCTGATCTCAGTCTTACAACCTGAATATTCTTCTTAGCATTAAAAAGAATATATACTATTTCTTTTATTTCTTACAAACAAAATTAATGAGCCTTTGGATTAATTACTAGTAATTAATTTTTAAATTACCAGTAATTAATTTTTAAATCACTAGTAATTGATTGCTAGTAATTAACTTTTAAATAACTATTTTTTAAGTTTAAATTACTCTCCAATAACATTTCCAAATATAGCTATGTCACTAGAAGCAACTGGAATTTGGTTAAATTTGAATTGAGATCTTTCTTTTTACATGACCAATATTGCAAAATAGTAGAGCTACCTAATTAATGTCAGCAGGAATTCATTTAATCATCAATCATTTCTCCCAACTGAATATTCCTTAATACATCTTTATTTAACAGTTTCATTCAAACAAATAGTACTATAAAGAGAGAATATAATGATTTCTTTAAAGTCACCATACTAGATTACACATCTGACAGTTACAGATTACTCTTCATAAAATATAAATACGAATAAAATAGGTTTTAGAAAGTACCAAAAAGGAGATCTTGCTAATTCAAGCCCTACTTGTTTCAGCCTACATGAATCTGTATTGTAAACCCACAATATCTAGAATACCGGAGTACCATGTAAACATGTGGGTGAATTGCTGGAAAGTCAGAGATGTTTTTCTTTCTCCATACATTGGACGATGATGTGGTGTCACAGTCCTGACCAATGAATACTATGGGCTACAAAGCGTGAGAGGCTATGAGTCAGAACGCCTGCCTGTCAAGTCGTTTTGTTGTAAAGATAAAGTTTATCTAAAGTTTCATGGATATTTTGTTTTATACTTATTTTTGAATATTTGCTATCAATGACCTAAGCCTCAAAAAGCAGAGAGCAATCCTTTCAACTTCCAAGAAATATGCTCTTGATTGTAAGCTGGATTTTTCCATTAAGGAAGATAAAATTCAGAGAATGTGCGATTCACATAGGAAGAACAGGAAATCACTTTTAATGAGGTTTATTAAACTTCTAACATACCCAGGATAACATTAAACAGCATAAAATATCCCTCTCTGTCCACTGAGTTTGCATGGTGAATGTCTGGCTTGTAAGAAAATGTATTCGGGTGGATAAAGTGAATCTCAAAAAGATACGATTTCTCATTTGTTGCATCCTAAAATTGAAGAGTCAGTCCTCCATAGTCACATCTTCTTGATATTCTGCTATGCAGACAAATTGCTGTCCTCTTAAAGTAAATTTTTAAATAATATAAATCACTGTATGAAACTTAAAACCAGAGGTAAAATTCATAGCTAAAAGGAAAAAAAAATAGGATTCACTTTTCTTTATACATGAAGTTCAACAGCTACTTCCTTCTTCCTTAGATGCCATACTGGCCCAAGCCACGAGCCTCTCCTTCCTGGACTCCTGCAGTCACCTTCTCACTGGTTTTTATGTGTCTGTTTTCTACTATTTTTAATCATTTTCCATACAAGTCCAATCCTGTCATATTCCTGCCCTGTTGAAAAGTTTCCAATCACACAGGATAAAATCCCTTTTTCTTATTGTGACCTCCAAGCCCTTACATCCAACAGTCCCTAGTCTTGGCACCTTAGATAGGTTGAGCCTGAAAATTCTTAGTCATGAGGAGCTGTCCTCTGAAATTTAGGGTGTTTAGTAGCATCCCTGGCTCCCACTCACAAGAGGTCAATAGCATCCCCTTCACAGTTTTGACAACCAAAAATGTCACCAAGCATTGCCAAGTATCTCCGGGGTGGGGCTGGGAGGACAAAACCTCCCCGCCCAAGGAATCACTGCTTTACAGGATCTGTTCCCTCACTACAACTTCAGTCTCAACTCCTCTTGCTCATTCTACCTCATCCACACTAGCCTCTTCATTGTTCCTCCAATACACCAAGAGTCCTCTGGACTTTGGACCTTTTCTGTGCTTGCCATTCTCTGCATGGAATGCTCTTTGCATTCTGTGTCCACATGTAAATATTTCTTCTAAAATAGCTCCGCTTGTTACCCTTTACCCATTAGCATACTTTTCTTCATAGCACTACCTGTTCCCTGGCTTTATAATTGGTCTTGTGGTGTAGATTTTTGTCTATCTTCTGGACTTGACTGTAAATTCTATGAAGGCAGAGACTTTAAATGTCTTGTTCAACCCTGTCTTCGTAATTCCTAAAACAGTGCCTGTCTGCATTCTCAGTAGGTGCTCAATAAATATATATTGACTAAATAGATGAGTGTGAATTCTGGTAGTAGTCTTCTTCTTCTTCTTCTTTTTTTTTCTTAATTTATTTCTGAGAAAGAGAGACAGCATGAACAGGGGAGGGTCAAAGAGAGAGAGGGAGATACAGAATCTGAAACAGGCTCCAGGCTCTGAGCTAGCTGTCAGCACAGCCCCACGCGGTGCTCGAATGCACGAACTGTGAGATCATGACCTGAGCCAAAGTCGGACACTTAACCGACTGAGGCACCTAGGTGCTCCAGTAGTCTTCTTTATAATACTATAAAAAATTAAGGTTGCTAATTTTTTTTAATTTTTAACAATAGCATCATATAGTATCTTAGATAGAAAAGGATTTTATATGTCCAGACAACACAGTCATTTTACAGATAAGAAATTTGAGACCTAGAGAGGTTAGTTTGCCAACAGTGATTGATTTAGTTTGTGTTAATTGACCTTTAAAAATCAAAATGATAAATACCAAATTTCAAGGTTTCTCTTTATAGTCTTTCTTATTGGCATTTTACCCACATTGATGGAAGCTTCATTTACAAATTAAATGTCTAGAGAACTTGAATCAAACATAATTATAGGTATGGAGTATAAGATGATTTAAGAAGGCTATCAGTTGCCATCTTGATAAATGAAGATCATTTTGTCTTAGATTTTTACATAGGAAATTCTCTCAGGAACATACCAGATAGTAAAAAGAATAATTGGAAAAAAAACCTTGATGACTTATAGTTTATAGAAATCAAACTAATTTATGGTCATAAACTAAAATTACTCAAAATATATAAAATATAGAATTATATCATTTGGCACCAGCACTATCTGAATGGATTCATTTTATGGACTTCATAGACTAATTTGATCAAAGTGTATTTAGGAAGGTTAAAAAGTTATGTACGGCAAAGCCTCTGACCTCAAGAACCTTATAATATAGTGCAAAAGATGATGTACATAGAAATTACAACACAAAGCAGAACATGTTAAATGCTGGATGCAAGATATAATGATGATGATAATAAAGAACTATCTGCTGAGCACTTATTATGGACCGAGTAGTATAATAAATGACAGTAATTTAGGCTTTGTCAAACAAAGAAAATAATAAAGGATTTGAACCCAGATACACAAAAGCCTGTGCACTTAATGACTGTTCTGTCCTCCTTTAAGAAAAAGATTAATTCTGACTGACCTGATCTTGATCTGGGAAATTAGAAAATACAAGTATGGGCATGAGGACTACAAAATGTGACAGAAAGTACATAGATGATACAGTGTATCAAGCATTCATGTTAGAAAATCCCTGAATTCTTTGGTTTGGCTAGAATGCAGTTTAGAGGAAGCTAGCAGATGTATGTTACATTTGGAGATGGACTGATGGTAAAGGAACTTAAATATCAATCTAAGAAGTATACCCTCTATTTTTGTAGGCAGTGGGGACAGTTGAAGGTTGTTAATAAAAAGTGACAAGATCATACATAATTATCTTCACAGGTCTTGCTCAGGAAAAAATGGACACAACTGAATGTTCAGCTGCTAATGAAAACCATTCTTCCAGATACATTCAATTCCCCTTATCTTCTCCATAACCGAGCACTTACTTTCTATACATACCGAGATCCTACTGATTATAGGGACAATATTTCAGTGTATGTGGTGTGTAGCCACTTTCTTTTTGGGTAGAGGTTCTTATTGAGACCTAACTATATTCATCTCACCCCCTTGTTTTGGGGGCTTCGTAGACAGACAGATCACCAGGAAAGCACCCTGAAGTACTTTAGCCTTACAGTTCTAGCACATCTTAGGTTAAATGGCTATTCGTCAGTGAAAGTGAGTCAAAGAGAGGCACATGTTGTCTCTTAAGTACCAGAACCACATAATTAACATAATCTTTATACTTTCTGATTGGATTTCTATCTCATTCTAATAAAAACAATCCTGTTTCACCCTTATCAAAAATCATCCCACTTAGATAATAAATGCTTATAATTATATCCTCTTCATGATTACAAAATATCACTTTGATTAGATGAACTAGGCTTACCATGGAAACCACTACATCCACCTAAGCCCTATTTTGCTGTTTATTGCTAGTTAGTTAGGTATTATATTTCATAACCTGCTTTACAGTTGCATATCTAATACTAACAGCTTTCCCTTTTACAAATATTATGACTGACCACAATACTTTTTAAAGAAGTTTTTGGAGCTGTGTATTCTCAAGTCAAAATTTTGCATGGTTCCACTGTCATATGGGTTCTATCCTCAGCACCATAATATTATTAATCATTAAGTCATGGTCAAGTCTGTCATTGCCCTGTAGATTTATTTAGGATAGGATACTAGGATTAGAAAAGTTTATTACTTACCCTTATATTTATATATCTTAGTATTTTTATGAAACTATGCTGTCATGTCCTCTCCATAAGAGAAAAAAGATTAAAAGGCTGAATACATTCATTTCTCCCACATTTTTTATCACAATATATTTTTTCTGAGTAGTTATTTCCAACAGACATTTAGAGGAATACACAGCCAGTCTTGAAAGGGCTGGAAAGATAGTGCAGATTAGGGGATATCTAAAACCAACAGATGAATCAATTTGCAAAAAGAAGAGTAGGAACAGACATTTCAGGCAAAAGAGAAGCACTTTCAAAGGCAGAAAATAAGAGGTCAAAAAGGGCCGCATAGGTAAATAAGGGAAGAACACTGAGTTATGTGGTTTGGCTAGCAGATGGGTGTGATGGTAAGTATGGTATCACATTTCAAAGACATTAGAAATCCTCTAATCCAACACAATCCAGATTGATATTTGTCACGTAAATATTTTTTTAAGTAGGCATGACATGGAACTATACTAAAAAAATCACACATTCTTTTCTTAATCATATCATTGTATTATGAAACATAGAATACTCAATTAATTCACTCTCTTGAGAGAAGAAGTCATTCTCTTTGGGTAGAAGTTCACAAGTTGAAGCTCCAACAAGGCTTTCTAAACCATACTCCTACTACACTGTATAGAATTCCCAGTTTTAGTTTCTTTACCTCAGAGTGGAAACTGAAAAAACGATAACTTGTGACAGAATCTGAATGAAGAATCCTTTGAGACTTTTACAAATTTTTCCCAAGCTTTCTGAGTTGTGTTACCACATGGGACAGCTGTTTAAAAAAGAAAACTCATTGTAAGTTAGTCTTTCAAGATGTTTGTTTTTATTTTCTTATTCACGTTTCATCAATCCTTATAACAATTAAAATAAATGTATACGATGACAGGTACAACTAGTACAGACATGTTTGGAAATAACCACCGCTGATTTTTTTAGGCTGTACATTTTAGCTAGTGGGGAAAAGAGTACCTAGCATTACTAGAGTGTAACCTTTTAGCTGTGAGCATGCTAGGTCTTAGCCTCAGACAGGTGTTTGACAGAAGGAATGGAAAGCTTGAGTGAATCAAGGTGGTCCAGGAGAAGGATTCATTTTTGAGAGCATCTGTTTAGTTCAGTGTGACAGAAGAGAAAACGAGAGAACACAACTTCAATGAAAACTGCAGTTGGAAAGAAAAACCAGATAGGTCCTGTGAGCTAGGCTCTTAAATCAGGAAGCTTATCAGGAAAGGCAGTATGAGCAGGGTTTCAGAGCATGGACTCTAGAGCTAGTCTGCCTAGGTTTGAATGCTGTCTCTCTACTTATTAGCCATGCCACCTGGGGCAAGTTACTTAAACCTTATTTAGTGATACAGTTTCCACAATTAATAAAAGTTGTTATTCATGAGGTGTTGTTAGGATTAGATGAGTTAATATTGTAAAACATGTGCTTAGAATGGTGCCTGGCCAAAACAGGCACTTAATCAACATCAACTTTATTATTAGATAAAAGTGATGGTTGGTAACAGTTTCTAGATTTACTGTCCCAGGACACAGTCATGACAATATATGTAAAGTACTATGGGCAGTGCTGACATGTAATACAGTTTTTAAATTAATTTGTTTTTGTTGTTGTGATGGGCCATTTAAAGCTTTCCAATGAAAGAGCAATCAGATTTGTATTTCAGAAGGTACCATGCCAACAAGGAGAGGGAAGGACTGAGTGGTGGGTGGGGGCCAAACCCTCCAAAGGGACGATGTTTAGTAGGCTACTGGTGTTGAACACAGACACTCCAAGGCTGGAATGGTAGAAGACAAGTTAAGAGTCAAAGCACTCAAGTGGCAGAACTGACAGTAGTTGCTACTTGACCAGATGTGGCTCATGACAGAGAGGAGGTGAGGACATCTGCAGGGAAAGCTGTTTTCTACAAACATTTGTAGAAATGGTAAGCAAGTCAAAGCAGATATATCTACGAAATTCATAAAATCAGCTAGAAAAGGAGGAAAGGTCTTATCTTTATAAACAGAAACTCTGTATCCAGCAATCTCAGTGTCCAGAGTGAACTGACCCCTATCTTATTAAGCCATCAAACTTCTCTCTCCCCTTCAAAATTATTTATAGCTTAGTATCACTAAACTATGCAGGCGTTCTTTGAAGACCCAGGCATGAGAAGTCTTGTGGAATAATTCTTTGAGCATCTTTTCTTTAATATGAACTTGCTGGATAACTGATTTAGTGTTCACTCTACCGAGAAAACTGTACAACAAAGTCAAGTAGTAAAAGCATTACGCTCCTTTTACTGAAATGTAAAAGACTTTGAAGATGTTTCAGATATTTCTGTGCATAGTCTTCTCTGGAATCAGGCAAATATTGACATTTGTATTTAAGGTGTCCAAAACCACACAGATTGAGAAAGGCACCCTATCCTTTAAAAACTGTCAATGTACCCTCTTTATTATATAAAAGAAAAAAAATATTTGGCTAGATAGATAACTATGGAACTACTAAAGCCCCATTTTCAACTATTTATGCTTAGAAGGCTTTTCATATGCATTTGGAATCTTTTGTGCTATAGAGGGTTTTGATAAGGGAGATAATGATATTATAGAAATCTGTGACTACAGAGTAGTAAAATAACTGGACTCACAAGTGAAATTTAAATTCTTACTTCATTTCATTTAATAAACATTTATTGAGTACCTTCTAGGTACCATGCTCTGGGATACAAAGTTGAGCAAAAAGTAGAGACAGTCCCATTTTTTCAAGGGACTTCAAATCTAGTGGGAAAGAGGGACATTAATCAAGTAATCACTCAACAATGTGCTCAGGTCTTAGCTGGGCTAAGAACTATTAAAGAAAATTACCTGAAGCCGCAAATACTTCTAACAGGGAAATCTGACCTAGTCTGGGAGACTGAAAGAGACTGTATAGGGAAGGAATATTTCAGGAAGATTGAGAGCATATGCAAAAGTCCTGTGTCTTGAGGAAATCTAGGGTAACTCAAAGAAAGTCAGAATGGCAGGAGAGCAAGGAGAGTGGGAGAGTCAAGAGCAATGTCCAAACTGTGGTGCACTTTGCTGGAAGAATTAAGGATATTAGTGCACTGATTTTGTTTATCCAGTTGGTTAGGTGCCTGAATAAATAGTTTAGTCAAGGTAGATGAGATCATTGCATACTCAGTCACAAGAGAAATGAGTTCATTTAATATAGAAATTCACTTACTGACGGCTCAAAAAGACATACCTTATGAGGCATGATAGGGTGTAATGAGGTTGTATGACTTTCACCTAAAGGTTCTTGAGAAAACTTCCAATACATTACCAGCCAGAGTGTAATAGCATGAAATTACTCTACTTCTGCTACCCAGGAAACAGGCTATATTAAGACAAAATTTTGAAGAAGGAAACATTCATCTTAGGAGCCTTTGACTTTGGTGAACTTCCTTCTCTTTCAGAGGCTACTTTCTGCATCTAACATGACCTGTCCCAACTTCCAGGCACTCTTGAGCTCTCCTCTACCCTGAGGCAGCCCTACAACAGCAATCTCTCCTCCATTCATCTATCTCATCCTCTACCTGAAAACACCAAGGGAGTATAAATTCCACCTACCATTCTCACTGTTCAGTAAACTGTATCTGTCTTCACCAGGGAAAGGGAAGGGTAGAGAGATTCTTATTCTCACGAATTAGGGGAAGAAGCCTAATACTCAAGAAAAGTAGCAGTGTTAAGGAAGTGTGATACATCCTTAGGAGTGCCAAGTAAGGAGATACACATGGGCCAAAGTTGACTAAGAGAACTTCAAAGTATGGGAACTTCAGTTAAGCCTTGGGCTTAAGAGGAGAATGGACAGGTTAGGTCATTCTTGAGTGAGCAACCCCAGGATCTGGCATGAAACCAGAGACCTGGGATGAACCATGAAATATTAAGGCCAATTGAACAAAAACAAAAACAAAAAACCCCCAGAACACTCAGAGGAGAGTAGTGATAAATATAAAGTAAGGATAGCAAGTTCTTAATGACTGTAAACACTACAGTGAGGAGCTAGGTCTTTCCTCAGTTACTACCTGAGATAGGAATCTGCATGTAGCAGAGTAACTTGATGAGAGCTGTATTTTAATAAATCATTGCAAAGAATCTTGTAGTGTTATCCACTCACTCAACATATATTTATAATGTGCCTAAACACATCGATAATGCCCGAAACACAGTGCTAGGTACTAGGGAGGGTAGACAATAAACCAGTGTGTGGTGGTGGTGGTGGGGTATTCATTATTACAAATGTTGAGAAGTTTGATGTAAAATGACAACATTGTGAAAGGAAACGAAGTATCCCAAAGACTTTGATATTTTTTTTCATAGATTAGTCACTGAGCTGAAAAAAGGGCATCAGAGCTGACTCCATAGTTTGAAGTCTGTGAGATGAGAGGACTGTTATATCAAGTAGAAGAGTGGGTCACATTTGGGGGAAAGGTGATGAATCTCATCTATGAAATTTGCTTCAGGTGATGAGTGAGAGAGATCCCACTGACAAATGGAGTTCATGACAATCCTCTCTTCTCACTCATTATTTTTGGTTGACAATACATAATTCTAGTAGTTTGAACACATAATATTATACCTAGTTATTGAAGAAGATACTTTTGATTCAGGAGAAGCTTTTATTTCAATATTCTGCCTTCAGGCTCATGTTAATGAGATTTAATATAGACGGTACCAAATGGGAGGATGGCAGGATGTGTGAAAATCAAAGATATTTAGGAAAAAACACTATAATTTACTCTTAAATATATGTGAAGTATGTTTATATATTTATATACATAAATAAATGTGTCTGTATATATATGTATACATACATTTATATATATATGTGTGTCTCTGTGTGTGTGTGTTTATCAAGCATTTCTTTAAAATGCCATGCAAATAAACCATCAGTAATTCCATATATGTCTTCAAAAAGCATTTTTGAATATTTTTTGTTATTTAAGACCAGGAATAAATATGAGCAATTAGAAATTAAAATTTAAATATACACATAGCCATAGAAAAGGAAATTACTCAACTAAGAATTGCATGCTTGCTCACCCCCATTTACCTGAGCTATCTTGTACAGTAAGAAGTTTAAATCTAAAAGACAGAAGTTATAAAAATGCATGAATTCAAATTCAGCTTTAAAAGTAAAATTAAAAATACATTACAAAATGTAAATCAAAAGGCATTAATTTATGCTAAAATTGCCTTTCCTCTAAGGGTTTTTAAGCACTCAGCAAACTTGATTTTAGCAGTCACGCTCTAATTTCAATTATGTAGAAGTTATTCTATCTTCACGGACACAAAAACAGAAGAATAAAGAATAAATGACTTCTCCTTGTTTAAACAGTATATCAGAAGCTGCACAAATAAAGCAATTTATACGTGTAAATACTAACTATCCTTAATACACCAAGTTGGCTTGAGAGAAGAGTTTTGGAAAATCCTCTGGGGCTCAGGAATTAATTGTATGCCACTGTACAGAACTGCATATGCTTCTATTTCTCCATCTTGATAACAATATCCTTGTTCTCCGTTCTGGGAACATACACAAAACTGTTTTCTCTACCTTTACCCACATTTATCAAGGAAGAAAGACAATTATTACTGCTATCTACTTTAACCTGTCTAATCCTTCAATTTCTATTCAAAATTTCCTGGAAAATTCATGCATTTATTTCAGGGATTTGATGGGACAGTAAATATGTATCAAAGTAATTAATTTCCTCTACTGAAATAACAGTAAATGTATTGAGAAATTTCTCCTCTTGGTTGGTAGAAGGAGTTCCTAGAAGGCTTTGTATGGTACAAGCAATGTAAAAACAGCAGCTAGGCATTGATACTCCAACACATAGGTCTAGCCTTTACAGATACACTCCTTTCCAGTATCCAGTTAAAATGCAAGAAACAGATATACAAACAAACCAAAGATAAAAACTTCTCGAGTACACTGTACATGAAAGAAGGCAAAATCATGTATCACTCCTCTTCTTTTTTTTTTAAAAAAATATGCAATTTGGCTAGACCTATAAGATTTGAAAAAGTGTGAATTTCTGGGCCCAGCAAATTTGAGACCTTATACAGCAAAACCAACTACAAAGCTTATATGAACATGAGCTCTGCAGCATTGCTTGTAACAGCAGAAAAATAATAACCAGTAGTGTTCAACAATAAATAAATGGCTGAAAAATTATAAGATATTTAAACTATGGAATGTTGGGCATAGATGACAAGTAATGAGTTAGTTTGTGATGATATAAAGTTCATGACAGATCTCAGACTGGAAATATCAAGTTAAAAAAACCCAATTTTTGGATTTAAAAAAATCAGAAACATTCAGGTATACACCTATATGCTTCTATGAGCATTAAACATTATTTAAATGTTAAGATTGTTCACCTCAGAGAGTAGGATACATTTTTTTAAAGAAGAGGAACTCTTTATTTTATTCAATTCAGTATTTTTGTTGTTTTGTTTTAATGTCATGTGAAAACAAGAAGGCAAGCAAAAAGGTTGACTAAATGCCAGAGAGTTTCTGGGAAGTAGATGCTATTTGCTCCTGTGTTGATAATCAAGGTTTACAACCACTCTAAAATTGAGGAAGCCACCTGTTTTCTGCCCTGCTGTCCCAACTTATCCCATGAGAACCTGCTATTTTGCATCCATCCAGTGACTACATAGCCTTGTGTGCTGCAATGGAAGGGAAGATAGACATGGCTAGAGAGGGAACAGATGATGGCAAATGCATTTGGGAAGGTTGAAATTATCTCATGATAAAGATAAGTAAGTGAAGAACAATTAGGAAGAGCCTTGGGAGCAGTGAAGTTTGGCAATTGTAGTTTTCCCATGCACTGTTGTCACAGAAAATCTGAAATCTGACTTAAGACTGTTAGAACATGTGCAGTCTTCCTTGGAGATTGATAAGGACAAAGTGGGGAGCAGATGTCTCACTTCATCCTGGTAGATTAATAACGACTGAGTATTGGACAGTAGGTGAGACCTATGCCTGTACCCTGCACTTCAGCTTAAGATCTGACAATGAGATTTAATGAATACTGAAGAACAAACTATTTATCTTGCTGGACAAATATCAAACAGGACTAAGTTTCACCTTCCTCAAAAATCCACAGAATACATTTGCATCAGTGAAAATATCCTGTTACGTAAGAGAGGAAAGTATATCTCTGAGTAGGATTTAAGAAAGCTTTAAGAGTGAAAAGTTTAATACATTGGAAGCTATTTACTAGTGAAAAATCATACCATCTCCTAAAGCATTCCTAACACATAGGCTGAGTAGTGAATTAAAAAGACAAGTAAGGTAGCTCTTAGTCAGTGAGAGGTTAATTGTTTAACAGAGCCAATACATTTTAAATTCTGCCAACTAAAAAAAAATGTTTATTAAAAGACTAACATCACAGACAGCATCTCTAGCACTCAATTACTTTTGTGGATATATGGAGTTGCTATATGTTAATCAACTGCAAAAGAAATCAGAATTAGAAATCACTGTATTGGCCATATGATTTGGTCATACACAGATTATGGGACATGGCAGTGACTCTGTTGATACTGGTAGATGAAATGAAGATTTTACAGCATAAGTTACCTCTGTTTGGATGCTTGTATAGCAACCAAGAGTTTTCTCTCTCAGAAATGGTGGTTCTTTGAAAGAGAGTCATATATGTATTTTAAACAAAAATTTTAATATTCTCTCTACTTTTTTGTTCTAAAAGATATAGAGAAAATACATCTGGTGCTTCTCCATTGCTCCTCTCTTTTGTGTTAGGACAGAATAAAAAGGAATTCTACTATTCTATAAAGTAGGTGGATCCCCAATTGGACAGGAAATTTACAACAGAGAGTAAAAGTGAATCCTTGAAGACGTGACAAGCCAATTCAAGTTTCTGTTCTCAAGTGGGATTAAAACTCCCAACGGTGTATTCTTTTTTTTTTTTTTTTAACCTCTTCACTATATCCTGCTCTCTTCCCCACACAAACACACATATAGAACAAAAGGGTGTCAGGAAAACCAAACAGCTGTATTAGCAAAAATAATTTATTTTTCTTAGCTTATGCCTATTTTATCACCATCATTTTGGTCATTTTTATATTTCGTAGGTTGCCAGTAAACTTAGATTATGTGGGATACTAAAATAAAATGCCATTAATGCTTCCATATTTGCAGTATTATAGTTTGCAGTACATTAATGGTTCTCAAGGGCACATTTTGTATTGTTGAATTAGTCATCATGAAATAAGTTGCCAAAAGACATTCGTAGTAAGTTGACTGGTGTCCCCCCAAAAGATAAGTACACGTTGTAATCCCCATTATCTGTGAATGGGGCCTTATTTGGAAAAAGGGGTCTCTGCAGATGTAATTAAATTAAGGATCTCGAGATGAGATTATCCTCCATTATCTGGGCTGGTCATATATCCAATGACAGGCACTTATAAGAGACACACAGAGGAACAACACAGAGAGAAGAGAGAAGTCCATGTGAGGAAAGAGGCAGAGATTAACTCAATACAGACAGCCTGGAGCCTAGAAACATGGACAACCACCAGAAGTGGAAGAAGCAAAGTACAGAATGTCTCCCAGAGCCTCTGGAAAGAGCACCACCCTGTAAACAGATTTGTGGCCTTAGGAAATGGGAGAGAAGGCATTGCTGTTGTGTTAAGCCACCAGGTTTGTGGTAATTTGTTCTGGGAGCCCTTGGAAAGGAATACATTTTTTCTTTTCACGCCCCTCCATTCATTCAAAGGTCATGAATAATGATAATCATACTCACTGAACACTATCTGCATGTCAGAAATAGTGATACATTTTTTACATTCTTTTTCTCATTTAACCTTCCTAACAGTCTCATGAAGATGACATTATTAACTCATATTAGAGACGAAGAAACTGAGAAGCCAAGTCAGTCGGATCCTAGGCCTTGCTCCTCCATTAAAAATACTAGAGAAGAAGGAAGAGTGTAAAGTAAATGAATAATTCCTTGCTTGCATTTGCATTCATAGTCTCCCGAAGGAGGAGAAGGAAGAGAGAGGTGAAAGACAAGGTGAGTATCTCGCATTCTACCACAATTTTTAAAATACCTGAAACATGCTAAAGTATTATATATTTAAAAATCAACAACACAAGTACAGTTATCTAACAAAAGAAAAAATTTTAATCTCCAAATGTATAGTAAGAAATCAGTAAAAATAAAAATTTATAAGCAAAATGAAGAGTTTTAAGAATATAACTGAAAACATATCTAACTTAGAAAACATGGAAACATATCAGGAAAGTATTTGGTAACTACTGGAATACTACTGTACCTTTTGTTGTTATTCAAATGAACATCAAGTCTCTCTTACCTGTGTCCTACCTCTTCACCTCTGCCCCACTCCTAAGCACCCATCACATCACTGCCAATAGACTAAGAGGAACAACAGGAAGTAAATATCCCAGTGTTAAATCTGCAGGTCTGTCCCTCAGGTATTTCTCTTCTCTTTTTCCTGTAGTTCTTAAACATTTGATAATGTAGCCTAAGAGGAGAAATTAGATGTCTCAAAACACAACTTATGAAATTTTTATCAAGGGAGTTATAAATCTGCATTCTCTGGATGTTATTTAAGAAAATGGAGACTTTCTGTCCTAACTAATTTGCATTTACATTTAGAATTCTGAGAAGGAAATGTTTATGAGCTCTGATAGTTATTCTTGAAACTACGGCTCTATAATTTTAGTGCCTTTCACCATAATCCTCCAATCTAAGATGTGTGAGCTACAAAAATACCAAAGAAATAAGATTTGTATTGTTGCATCCCTCTTCCTAGGATTCTTTCTTACTAAGCCACTCCTCTTTTCATTAAAAAAGAATTCCTATAATATTTTCAAAAGAACAAGAAAATAAGTATTTATCAAAACAGTGACTCAGCTTTTCATTATTATCAATTAGCATTTTATCAAATCTTTACTACTCAATATGCCAATCGAAGTCAGTGCTGCATTTTTCCCAGAGACACATGCAAACCCCCAAAGATAATTGAGTAGATTAGAGTGAACACCAATAAAATCTAGGTCAAACTTAATAACCTTCAAACAGCAGGCAGCCACACTGCATACTAAATGCGCCAACCATGAACAAGATGCTTCAATGAAGCCAAAGCCAATTCAGGGCTGTCCAAGGATGGTCCATTTCCATATGCTGACTTTTGCATGACTTTCTCTTTTCAGTATATTTACTTTCAAGTGTTATTTTTTCCCCTTTACTTTCAATAGAGTGTTTAAAATGACAAATTGATAACTGGTAATTAATTTTTGGTTGACCTGCCTTACTATGATCCACTTAAATGAGCTGTAAGAGACAGAAACTGGCTACGATAGACATTGAGAGGTACATTCAACTAACCTAAACCTTCGAGTAGCCAGGATTTCAGTATTAGAAATCACAAATGGAACTTTAGAAGAACAAATCAGCAAATATATTGAACCTATGCTACCCAAGGCCTCTGTCATAGAGGTACAACTCGTTTTGAGGATCATTTATATTTAATTCTATAGAGCAGTGAGGGCATATTTTCAAGCACCCTCAAGATGGCAAGGGCTTCAGAGAAGTGTTTATCTCATGGTCTGTTCCTCACTTGAACTCTGGGGAAGACACTGAACCAAAGGGACACTTATGAAAAGGTTATACAATGTATATGTTCTCCCCACCCCCGAATCCCCCAATCAAATTCACTGATTCCTTGGGAAAAAATTCTACAAGTACCTACTGTGAACTCAGACATGAGGGAAGATAAACAATAAAAAGGTCTGTGCCTTGAGGGGTAGGCACCCTAGTTAGGGGCACAGTAAGATGTGTTAAGTGCTGTGTGGGGGTGTGGGAAGCACACAGAGGGTAGAGCTCATTTATTCTAGAGGGTTCAGAAACATTTCACAGATCTTTGAGAGAGGAAAGCCACCAAAGAGCTATTCTTTGAAAGGTATTGGAAGTAATTTGGCTCTTTGCTTCTTTCAGATGGAGTACCTGGCAATTTACCCTGCATTACTGAGGTGCTTGCCAGGTGTCAGGTAAATGTGACAAAGTCTGAATGCTGGAAATTGATCGGATGCGATCCTATAGTTTTGAAATTGCATTTTCATATGTGATGTGGTTTCCTAAGCTTCTAGCTTTCATTACACTTGTAGGTTTTAAAAGAGAAGGTATCATTATGGTTATATCCTACTAACTATCTTTAGTTCTAGCTCACACCATTCCTTTTCCTCAGGAACTGGTCTGAGGTTTTTTTCTGGAAAGAAAAAGAAAAGTATTTTGAGATAGTTACAGACTTACAGAGAGTTACAAAAATAGTAGGGAGAGTTCATATATTTTTCATCCAGAGCTCCCTAATGTTAATTTCTTATATAACCATTAGTATAATTGTAAAAATTAAGAAATTAACATTGGTTTAATACTATTTACTAAGCTACAAATCTTATTTAGACTTCAACAGGCCTACTGATATCTTTTACCTCCTCTGACATCTTGACTTTCCTTTAAATTTTTTTTAATATATATAATTTAGTGAATGACCAGTTATGTGAGTGAAAATGAAATAGGAATCAGAATTGCCAGCTTCTTAAATGAAATGTTAATAGTTAAGAATAGTTTTGTTTTATGCTTCGAAATGTAAGCTTTGTTCAAAGAGATAGGCTTTGTTCAATGTCATTTTATACCCACCCATTATATAACCTTGGCTGAACTGTGACACATAATAGATGCACAAAAATACGTTTTCACGATTCCAGTCTCTACCGACCAGAGGTGGCTCTTTACACACGGGATGGAAGGTTCGGTCCAATCTGGTGAGGTTTCATGAGAAAGTAGTATTTATAAGTGCCACGTTCTAGCAGGAGAGTGGCAAGTGTGGACACCCGCGTTGAGATTCTCATCTTCTGGAAGCTAGAGCCCCTTCACTGCCTAACACCAAAGCAAGAGGTGATTGGTCACTAAAACCTCTGCACATCCCCCATTTTTCCTCTGCATCATTTCTTATCCATTTAGCCAAAAGAAACCAAGGTGCTTTACTTCATATTATTCTCCCTTTGAAGGGTTCTGTTGTAAACTGCATGTAATAATAATGAAAGGAAAGCAGGCCAGAGAGAAAATGGGTGAGACAACACCCCCCATGCTTACTTCTTCTGTTCTTCTTTTAATACTGTAGCATTTGCTGGGATCACATTATATTTTCATTTATTCAGTAATGTGAAAGCTTGGATCTTGGAATAACAAATGTGCTTAAGTACCCATGGCACACCACAAGGAACATTATTCTGACATATATGTGAAAACTGGGAGTAAAAATTGCCCCAGCACAAGGAGGATACTCCATCTCTCCTAGAAGTTAACAGTAGACTCCTTGCATATAACTGGTCAGGGAGTTGCTTTTTTATTATTCTCCAGAGTCCCTGGCATTACTCAGAAATTGTCTCTTCTTGCAGTGTCATTTCTAAGTGTCCTGTAGCACTGCTGGAACTTGCAGCCTTATAGATTTGGTCCATTAGCTAGAAAAACACAGTAATAGCAACAGTATTTCCTTTGGTTAAATAAGAATAAACTGCAGGCCATTAGTGTTTTTCTGCCACTCCCATACAGCATTCCCAGCACCCCAATGCTATGAAAATAATAATTCCACTCTGCCTTGAAAAGAAAAGCATTTATAAAATTATGGAAATAATTATTGCTTATTGAAGAACTTTTTGGGAGGCCTAGGGCTCAGGAGAGAATGTATGTGCTAATGTCTGTAAACTGTAGGCTTTTTAAAAAATGTTTGTCTATTTTTGAGAAAGAGAGAGATACAGAGCATGGGCAGAGGAGGGGCAGAGAGAGAGGAAGACACAGAATCCCAAGCAGGCTGCAAGCTCTGAGGTTGTCAGCACAGAGCCTGATGTGGAGCTTGAACTCCCAAACCTTGAGATCATGACCTATGAAGTCAGACGCTTAACCAACTGAGCCACCCAGTGCCCCAAACTTCAGGCTTTAATGCAAATATGTCTTTGTATCTTTCACAGATCCTTGCATATGTAAGTACTAAGATGTTTGTTAATTGTCTGATATCTTTGGTCCAAAGATAGTCACTTGACCTATCAAGGTCACTTGATAGTGAAAAGTGATGCCAAAGTCATTAATTGTATTTAAATTAGACATAATAGAAACATATACTGTATATAAGATACAAAACTCCAATCACATGGAGCTTGCTAGAATATGTCAAGTTTTGTTGTTGTGGCTGTTTGCTGCTGCTGTTCTTTGGTAATTTATTTGAACCATCAAAATCCCTTTGACACATTGATATGCCTAGGAGAAGACTTTAAAAATTAAATGAAGCTTTAAAATGTATTTTGTTTTATCTTCTCCACTTATACTGTTGGTTGGGTTTGACTGAGGGGACAACAGAAATTAGACCCTGGTCCTTTGTCCTTTTTTCTATATCTCAAGCAGGAACTTAGATTTATTTAAAAATTTCCCACCACCTATCATGACAACATGAGGTTGACCTGTTGCTCCAGACAGCGAGCATGAGCAAGCCATTTGCTTTCTTGCTAAATTCTAGCTGTGAGGTTTTTCTCATTAGATTGATTGTCGGGACTTTCACTTTATGTGTAACAAGATAGAAGTTGGAAGCCAGTGGAATCTGACTGATTTTCTGATTTGCTCCACTGTATGGCGTAGTCAACAATTACATTAGTTGTTTCAAAGAGTTTCACCATTTCAAATCTCCACCTGAGAAGAAGCAAGCCTGGGGCAGTTGGTGTGGTTACCACGCCCATGCCAGGCCCACAGGCACAAACACACTTGCCCTACCAATAGCCAGCTCTTTGGAATTTTAGTTCTTGGACTGCAATAAGGAAAAAGAATATGTAAATAGTGACCCATTTATTCATCTTGAATCAGTCTTCACGGATGAAGAAACAATGAATATGTTTTTCCCCCTCAAGACTAAGTAATTCCTTATAATACCGTATTGTAAGTAACTATACTGAAATTTAAAATTTATAAAAGAGTAAGTAACTCTTGTACTTTTAAAGAAAACTTGTATCTCTTGGCCATAAATACAGGGGGGGAAAGATAATATCCTGTTAAAAAGCACAGTTTTGATAATTAAAATAAAGTATTTGGTAGGGTAATTAACCCAGCAAATTTCCTTTCCATATAGAGATAGCACATATGCATTTGGTGTCGTGAATATCACAAGAAAAGAACCAAACAGAAGGTGAATTCTTAAAAAAAATAGAAAGTGAACTCATAAAATGTGAACTCTCAGGTAGAGTGGATTTTACCCGAAAGAAGGCTTTACCATCCTTTTACTTTCAAGAGAGATTCTACCCTTATATAACTAAGGCTTTAAGAATAATTCACTAAGACTACTATGTTTAAGCGTTACTTTTTCATAAAGTCTATCAAACGAACTTTAAACATAAATATTTTAACCACAGTTAATTATTGCTTAATAACTATATTTTGTCAATACATTGTTAATCTCATCCAACTTGTGAATCAAAAGATCTCATTTTTTAATTAAAACATTGCTTTTTATCCCTACCACGGTACAGTCTTTGCCTAAGCACTCCTCCTTTGTGATAGATGGAAACTGATTTCCAAGGAGTCAGGTTAATAAGAATGCTATATCCCAAAGTCCTATAGATTATCTCACACCATTGCCTTAATCCTACTGATTGACAACAGAAGCCCAGATTCGCACTTGCCCAGGAGCAGACCCAGATAACTGTATGGGTGGGCTAAAAGCCTACTCCTCAGAGGCTTTAAGGTAGCATTCAGCTCACCTTGTCGTTCGGTACTAAGTTTTATCTGATAGAGTCCAATGTGGGACAGAGTAAAAGTTTACAGGATGATTTAAAATTCTGTGTTTTATCTAAAACTTTCTTTCCTTGCCTTTGTAATTTTATATGGAATACTGCTTTTTTTGAACAGCCAGCTTTGTCACCATGAAGCCAGCTTTTAACCAATGAGAACATGGATGAACTGTTTCCTTTTCTCCCCTGAGTTTCTTCAATCCACTTTATTAAAGAAAAACTGAGAAAAGACTTCATGTGAAAACATTTGTAGTTCTGTAGGCACATAAAATGGTGTGGACAGGGATCAGGATTTGTTTTTATACCTCCCTCAATATCTTAGAATCGATATTCATCTTCAGAGAAAGGTCCTCCAGATATTAGGCGGCTTCCAAAGGTTCCAACCCATTGGTACCTTTGCCAAAGGAGTTCAGCAAAAGCCGTCCAGGAGTCCCGTCTTTCCTGTCCATCATGGGCCCTCCCAGCTGCAAGGCACCAGATTTATCGTATGCTTCTGTCATCGTGGGGAGCCATAAGGCAGGTTTTGTCTTAAATATTGGATATTCTAGTAATATAAATGAACCATGGGTAATAAGGTTCTCACTTGAAGAACAGGAATCTCAAGTTAGAGAAAAAGATGAGATAACTGTTGGATGTTTCACTTTTTATCACTTTGTGTTTTGTAATTATTGGTCCAAAGAAGAACTGGTATACAGATGGTTAACTAACTTGGAGAAATGCTCTTATTTATGCCCCTGCCCTTATATTGCCTTAGAGCCTCCCATACCTATCATTCTTATCTCTAAGAGAAAGAAAACAAAAGGAACAACTGAAAAACTTCACTGTACCTAACCACTCATGGCTATTCCTATAATAAAGGAAAACTAGGTAGCAGTGAACAGGGTAAAGGAGGTCTCCCGAAATTTGTTTTGCCGGGATAAACAATCAACTCATGACACAAGAGGTAGGGGAAAAAGACAGTGAGAAACACATTAGAGCTAAAAAGGTGAAACAAAGGAAGAATAGCTTTTATTTTCCACACAGATATTCAAATGTGAACTACGTTATTTTTTAGTAGGTTGAGTGATCTGAAAATAAATAGCTGTGCATACTTCTGGATGTCTGGTCTGAGCTAACCCCAATTTCAAGGACATGGTCTCACACAGAGACATCAGTGTTTGCTAGACATAAAGAGTATATGAGGAGCTATCTTTAAAAATAAAAACAAGCCCTCATAGGGTCCCTCCCCTAAACACTGCCACAGCTCTGCTTTGCCATACACTTTTACAAGAAATGCTGCATTCAATTTCCATGGAGATCTACTTACTGTCATTATGTCTGAGGTAAAATGATCCGAGACTACTTGACAGGCATTCAGAAGATCTTTGTAATTTCCTGTTTTATTGGGTAGCAGTAGGAAAAAAACAGAGCAATAATCAAGTATGGATACTTAAAGGAAAGAACATTAAAAGCTGGTAAACTTGGCTTTCTCTTAAGTATGCCATGTAATTAGCTTTTATTCATTCATTTCCCAGCCTGCATCCTGTATTACTTAATTGCAAAGAAAAGAGTAGACTTCTCGTGTGCACACAAATTGCTAAATGTATAAGTGACTGAATGATCTTGATCTCAATCCAAAAAATATTAATGAAGACAATACAAAAAAATGTAAAAATAGGAGGGCTTAATCAGCAAAAGTTTATACTGCCATCTTAGTAAAACATGATTTAAGAACAGATAGCATAAGGACGAATTTGTTAACTCCTGCACTAGATCTTACTCATTTTATTCATACCCCAAATTAAAACACAAATATGTCATGTAAGGTTCAAACATCTGTAAGGAGATACTGATGATGAAAATCAATTACTATAATCATTTTATGCACAAGGATGGGAGCTTAAGGGTAACATGTACATTTGCTAAAAGGCTGTTACAATGAAACTTGAAAACAACCATTTTTAAAGTGGATATGTTTTCATACTCCACATATGAAAAAACTGTCTGTGTTTATTTCTGCCTGAAATCCGTGACTACATGAGGAGTACAGTTTATTCATTTCATCTAAGGACTAAATACCAAACTTGTTTAAAAACCAAAAGACTGGTCCTGAAGTAGCTGCGAAGATTATTTTTACCCCTGGTACTTGTCAAGGAATATAATCCTGACCTCTGTGATGCCTTACCCTTTTAAGTGTTTTACCATAAAATATATTCATGAAAGATTGGCCGAAGGATGCACAGTCCATTAATTTCTCTTCTATAGTCTTGAAATTTCTGCCTTGATTCTGTTAGTCCATTGAAGACCTGTATACTTTGGATAAAGGCTTTAGTAGCCTGTAGAATGTTTTTCTTTTCCTGAAATGTACTTTGATGCTAGCACCTAGAAATGCCATAATAAACATCTCTATGAATTTTATTATTGCATTTTTTGGGGTACAGATACTGGTAAGGCTATCATCTTTTATATCACACCACTGTCCTTTTATGAGATGTATGAAAAAAATTATTTATTTGTTATCCCCAAGAAAAGAATGTTTAGAGGACATTGTAAATCTTTTAGGTGACTGTGGTGGTTTTAAAACATGTCTGCAAATTCTTTGATACTCTTCAATTTAATTCCCCTCCATTGAATATGCCTTGCTATTGTGACTTGGTTCTAGTGAATAGAAAGTGATAGGTAGAAGTGATGTTGCATGATTTGGGAGGGTAGGGTATAGAAGGCCACAAAGCTTTCACCCATTCCCTGCCCATCACCACCACCACCATGCCTCAGAGACCGTATCCAACATATGTAAGAAATTTAGCTTCCTGAGCCACTATGCTTGAGAGACCAAATGGAACAACCGTACAGACATAGACAGACATCAAGGAATGCCAACTGCCCCAGTGTCAGCTTTTTGAGTCTTCCCATCATCAACTGCCAAATATTTGAGAAAAACTTCAAATGATTCCAGCCTCAGGGCTCCAGCCAAGCTGGCTGATGCCAGGTGGTAGAGAAATGAGCTGTCCCCATTAAACTCTGCCCAAATTACAGATTCATGAGCAGCATAAATGTTGTTACTCTTCTGTGATAGGCATAATAATGGCCCCCAAAGATGCCCATATCTTGCTCCCTGAAGTCTATGAATATGTTAGGCTACATGGCAAAAGGAACTTAAGGTTTGCAGATGGAATTAAATTTGTTATTTAGTTAACCTCAAGGTAGGGAGTTTATTCTGGATTATTTGGGTGGGCCAAAGTTATCAAAAGAGCCCTTAAAAAGAGAAGAGGCAGACAGAAAGTCAGAAGGAGATATGAGTGCAGAAGCAGGGTCAGAGAGATGCAATATCACTGGCTTTGAAGACAGAGGAGAGGGACCATGAGGCAGGTAACATGCATATGTTACATGGTCACTCAGTTTTTGTCCCAGATGTGCCAAAGAATTGAAGACCCAAGACTAGAATGGGGAGACAGATTTTATGTGTGGCCAGCACCTGCTTTACCCCTCCTTGCTTATATCTAACTAACCCCCTAACAGGTAAACATTAGAAATTGGGAAAGGCAAGGAAAGAGATTCTCTCCTAGAATCTCCAGAAATCAATTCAACTTGATTTTAACCTAAGATCTATGTGGGACTTCTGACCTCCACAGTTTTAAGAAAATAAATGTCATTTAAGCTTGTGATACTTTATCGCAACAGCAAGAGAAAACTCTATCCTCTGGTTTAAGTCTCTAAGTTTGGGGTGTGCTTTCTTACCTGCCATTCTACAGCTGGGACAGTGACCTTACCTAGTTCTCACATATGGCCTATAGGAAGCTCAACCAAATCAATGAACTACCTCTGGCAACTTGGCAGGACCTCCTGTCTCCACCCTAATTTTCCCTTTCTCTTGATCCATTTCCTCTCCTTTATTAGGCCTATTTTTTATGCTATCTTTAAAACAGAACAACTAATAAATAAACAAGATCAATTAAAATGATGTATTTACCATGACCTATCAGAAATAATGAAGTAAACAGAATACAAAGTATATTTTTTTGTCTCTGTTAAGAACAAAACCAAACCTCTAAAGCAAATCAATAGCTATGGACCACATCAACTGAAGACAAAAGCAAGCCTGTAATTTAGCTGAATATTTTCTAAATATAGGGAAATACAGTATCTAACAGTTTTACTTATCAATTTAAAAACAAGAAATAAAAACTTCTTATAGAAAATATAATAAAAATACGTATGTATGTGTATCTCTATGCACATGTATACATATATATATTATAGACACATTATATCTGTAGATATATAATGAATATTAATATTATATTTCTATTTTGTTTTGTGTCTGCCTAAGGTAGAAAGAATAAAGGAAGAGATAAATGAAAACCAGGAATTAACAGAGAAAGACACAGAGACAGAAGGAAAAGGAGATGATATTAAAAAGTTTGGAATAAAGAGAAGGAAAGAGAGAAAAAGAGAGAACCTGGGTTCTCAGAAAGACACACACAGGAGATAAAGAATCTAACTGAAATGCATACAAAATTCATACAAAAAGAGGTACTCTCAGAAAAAAGAGAAAAGCTTTCCTGGCAGAAGTAACACTTCTAGCATGTACCTTTTGGAGATATTCTGAGAATTTCTGATATTACACTGGATTTTAACATCCTAAAATATTGATAGGGATACTATTGATCTTTCAGCAATTGTTCTATAAACTTGATGAACCTGCCCCTCCTCAGGTCTTCTCAGCTACAGAAACCAAGTGCCCTGAAGGCAGCTTAGTCTTTCCTGGTTGCTGGGGCAGAGGTAACCAGGACAAAGAGTGCAGAGCAGAGGCATCGCCTGATACCTGGGATCCTTCCCATTACTTTAGGTGATTCTTCTGTACTTGCCTGTTCCCTTACCTGCCACCTGTCTGCAATCATCTCTATATGGACCACATCCATGTCATTAGGTTTCTGCCTCAGTTTCCCTTAACTGCCCTTACCCCTAGCAGACTGTGGCTACACATCCTATTAAATGTGCACCTGTCACTCCCATGTGCTTTATACTACTGGCTGGGGTCTTACCTTAAAATAAAGCCACAATATGTAGTACCTAGCCATAGATTTGTGTTGATATGTTCCACCTGGTCATGGTTTTCTACTCCCTTTCAATATTATAAGTTGTACTTTTGGACACCTTACTGAGGTCACTAGCCTAGCTCTGTCTGTATAGTTTTGATTATTAAAAGAAATGGCAAAAGAATTCCTTACATGGGGGCAAAAGCAAAGTTACTCTGCATGTCAATTACAAGCCATAAGAAAGGAAAAATAAAACCAAAGCGATGCTTAAGTGTATATGTATTCCTATCTCTGCAGAGTCCTTTGACTTAGCAAAGTGATTTGTCTATTGGGAATCAATGTAGAAGGAGAACAAAATTTTGGGAACCATACTCACTTGTATCTCTACAAAGATTGGCATTTAATGTCCACAGGATTTAATGACTATTGAAATTGCTCTCAACATCATTAGTCAATAAAATATGGAAAGCTGTAAAGTAGCATACGGGATTAAGAAATATGAAGGTATCTACCCCTATTTGAGAAAGTAAGGTCCCCTTTAATCTTGGACATCAATAGGAACTCCTCATTATCCTTGGGAAAGGGCCACCCATGTCCACATAAATGGTGCCTGTGAATTCCACTTTATATCAGTAGAGTGTGTCACAGTTTATAAAGCACTTGTGCATTAATCATATAGAATGAAGTCTCTTTCTGTTCAGGCTGTTTCTATACAAGTACAGAGTATTATGTGCAGATAATGTGCTTCACTGAGCCTGCACTGAATTGTTCAAGCAACAGCTGTAAATCAAGATTGACTTTTTGAACCTAACTTTGCATAATTCAACAAGCTACTGAACATCTTCTGCTTAAGCAGCCTCATGACTTAAAAGAAGCTGAGAAGCTAAATAACTACCCAATCCTGCCTCAAAATGATTAAATAACAAAAAGGTTTTGCATTCTCAAATCAGGAATGAGTCACTTACTGTCTGATTTCTCAGTGATCAAGAAGTGACAGAGAAGGTGCCATTTACAAAAAGAAATGTCATAAAATGACTGAATTGTGAATTTCTTCTAGTCCCCAATAACAAGAAAATGACCATAAAAGGAGGTGGTAGATGGGAGAAGATAAGTGCTATTAAATACTAGTCTGTCAAGAGACAAATTTATTAGTCCTGATGGTAAATTTAGTCTTAGCTCAGAAGAAGTAATCAGTTCTACAGCTGATGAGTATACTGCTCTTAATAATTTCATTAAATTTAGGACTGAGCAGTAAAACCCAGAAACCCCGTTAAGTCAATACATAATTAACAGGTGCTTCAAGATGGAACAATAAAACTTCATTATTGTGCTAAAAGCTTTACTTCCTTTTCTTCTGCAGTACAATTATTTGGAAAGATGGTGACCAGCTCTTCCACCAACCAGATTTATTTAGTATCTTTGGTCTTCTTTCACCAAAGTCATCCTCTTTCTCCTGTGGCTTGGTCCTGGGCAACATTAGACCTGTTGTTACCATTGTTTTTTTTTTCCCCCCATCACCACCTGCCCCAGAAAATCGCTTATCTTCAGGCAGACTATACCTGGAGACTCTCATTGTTTATACCACTCATGCCAGTAACTGATAATGATGACAGGAAGGAGAAAGACAGCTGAGTTAGATTTTACCATGTGTCTGATGATTGTTTCATATATTTGTCACAAATACCATATAGGTGGCTAATACCATTATTTCCATTCTACTAAGGAGATCAGTGAGATTTGGAAGACTTAAGAAACTTGACCAGGGTCACAGGAAGTGGCACAGTAAGGGCTTAAGCTGTGCTATAAAGTCCAATGCATTTTTTTTTTTTTACAAATAGTTTATTGTCAAATTAGTTTCCACATAACACCCAGTGCTCATCCCCACAAGTGCCCTCCTCCATGCCCATCCCCCCCTCCCCCCCACATCCATCAGTCCTCAGTTTTTGTCAGCATTCAAGAGTCTCTCATGGTTTGCCTCTCTCCCTTTCCCCCACCATTTCCCCCCTTCTCCCGATTGGTCCTCTGTTAAGTTCCTCCTAGTCCTCCTATACGTGCACACATATGATATTTGTCCTTCTCTGCCTGTAAAGTCCAATGCATTTAATCATCACATTAATGATTGGCATTACCAGTAAGGTTATTAAGTTTATAGTAGGAGATCAGAATTGCCATGGTATCACTATAACCATACTCAAGAAAGGAAGCAATCATACAGGGCTGGATGATAAACTCAGTGCTTTGGTTTCCACAAAGTTTATTATCTAGTATTATTATTTCATATGAATGTGTTTTATATTTTCAATTATGCTCTAATCATAAATTGCAACAGCTGTTTATGTAAGTTACATTTTCTTCTTTAGTGCAAAACACAGTGCTATCCATGAAAATGATCAATATATAAAGACTGAATGAATTATAACTTGTGTGATCTCAAAATACCCTCTTAGGGCCTCAGTGGGTATAATTACCTAATATCTAAAGCACAAAAATGCAATTTTTCTAGGGGCAGGGGGAAAAACAAAAAGAAGACTTGTAATGATCCAGGGAAGGATGGGGTAGGCGATAAGAGGTAAAGGGGTATGCTTAGGGAGAGCTCAGAAAGGCAAGCTGATGAAGGAAAGCAGAGGATCAGGGCTAGGATGAGAGTCCTGGGTTGGAGGTGCATAAGAGATACACTCTACTTCATTTTATATGTTTTACACGAATGTTCCAAATGTTTCCCTGGGGACAAAGAAGAGAGAGCATCAAGAATTTCCCTGGGCCAAAACATATCAAAATGCAGGGATGTTACTAACCCCTAAAAGGGGATATCATTGACAGCAGCAAAAAATAAGCCTTCTTAACTAAGTAAAGCATTCAGGTAATGTATACCTCATTCCTATTGCCCAATATTCCCATTGTAAAAAATCTCATGATCAATAATTGATATTTTTGCCTTAGCAGAGAAAGGAGACTATATCACCTACATTTCCCTTATACACACACTTTTAATATTGTGGTTCCCCCATGGGAATCTACCTCCAAGTCTAACCTGTCTAACTTGTTCCCCGCTCCATCTTGTCTATCCCTCAGTGCACATTCCTACTGTGGACCTAATTGTTCAGACTAAAACCCAAGCAAAGGGTCACCTTCCTTTGTTCTCTTTCCCTCAGCCCCTATACCTAATACTGAGCAAGTCTTTTGATTCTATCTTTAAAACACATCCTGTCTCCATCTACTGCAGTTTCTTATCCATTTCCACACTATCACCCTGGTCAAAATCACCATCATCTCTTGACTGGATGATTATAGCCTCACTCCTCCCACCTAGCTTTCTGCTTCTAGTCTTGTCTCCTCCTGTTATAGTCTTACATATACCAGCCTCATGAGGATTTAAGCATATTAATCAGATCACATCCTTCTCTTGCTTCAAACACTCTCAAGGCTACTTATCTCACTGAAATAAAGTCTAAGCTCTGCCATGGCTCACTGGCTTTCCATGACCTAACGCTACCTCGTTCTCTGGCCTCATCTTCTACTACTGTCCTCTTACCCTACTAAAGGACCTTTCCCTTAAGGTGTCAAGTTCATTAACACCTTAAGGCCTTTCATTTCCCTCTACCTTAAATTAACTCTGTGTCTTCACAGGAGTACTCCAATTACACAGGTCTGGGCCATCTTCTCTGACTCCCTGAACCCTCAAACACTGAATCCAGTCAATGGATATCATACATCTTCTATTTTCTTCATAGCACTTAACATTGCCATTTATCTATTTATCTATGTACTGTCTTCAACTCCTGTTTCTGACCCCCACTTCCTTAAACCACAGTGAATACAGACCCATGAGGGTAGGGAGTCTTACTAATATATCCGCATTACCTAGAACAACACCCATTATCCAATAAGGCTCAATAATGAATTCCAGAATGAATGCATAAAAGAATGAATCACACAGTCTTATGTGCTTAAGTCGCTCTTGAAATTGCTGTATAAGAATTTACTTTTGGAGTGTCTGGAATATGGTTTTACATTCTCACATGATATTAGAGAAAATATTTGATGTTTTTGCCTTAGCAGAGAAGGGAAGATATGTCACCTACATTTCCTTTATACACATACTTTTAATACTGTGGTTCCCCCATGGGAATCTAACCTCAGAATTATAATGTGAGGATGAAAGAGATAATTGAAAGAACAGTGTAAAAAAAACATGTTGCCTTTCTGGAGAAGGCGATAGAATTTTCTCGTATGATATATTACTATACATGCCCTCAGTAATAAGGGGAACCTGCGAAAATGTTATTTCAGAATATTATATCAGGGAAGAGCTCTAACTCTCTTCACTTTTGCCACAGGGTTTTTAAGATTGTTGTTACTGTGCTTACTTGGAAACATAATCACAAATAAGATGTGTGTGGAAATGACAGCTATATTAACTTTATCATGTACAGTTAAATATTCACCACACTTGAAAGCAATGCTCCTTTGTCTTCATCCTGTGCTATGTACAGAAAAAGACTGGGAAGAAGGGCCTGGTGAAGACATAGCCGTACTCCACTTGAACAGTATACTCAGATGCCCAGAGAGTGGAGGGGGATAATGGGGCAGTCAACAAACAGTGGGGTATCTGGCTCATGCCACATGGAACAATGATGAAATATCTAGAAGTGCTCAAGGCAGATAGCCCAAGAGACCATGAGGTTTGTCTTTGCATAATTTCTACCTCATTTAAAGAAATTCTTCACCTACTTTTCTCTATCCTCCCAGATACTTTTCTGAAATAGAGAAGATACATAACCGAGAATTAATTAATTAAATTAATTCAGCCTTCTTGTGATATTAAAAGAGAGGAATTATATGATTCTTTTGTAGAATGTGCTTTTAAAAGACAGGACTCATGAAGATTTTTCAAGTCTCCACCTTCCCTCTATACTTTTCATCTCTGATGCTAATGTTCTAGGCTATCCGACTTTAGGTTCAGGAGATGATGTCAGTCTTTTTTCAAATCCCACTTCACCGATAAGGCCTTTGGGCTTTAACTACTTATAAGGCTCTCCCTGGGCCCCGACTCATTTTTAATAAAGAGAAAGTACACATTCTCCCTCTCAGATTCCTGTTCCTAATTAACGATGAAAATAAGCACAAACAGCAAAAAGAGCAAGAAGTGGCATTTTTGAGAAAGGTCCCTTCTCAGGCTGTGAATGTTGTTATTAAGAGGAATGGACCACTGGGCTCTCGTGCTCCCAGTCTGCAGCGAAGGGGTGAGGAGACTCACACAGTGGAAAGAGCTTACACATCTGAGCCCAGGTTCAGAGCACTCTAAATTTTAGGAGGGACTTACAGCTCTGAGACTTAATGGCAAGAGTCTCCGTGGAATGATTCTAGGCATTCTAACCCAGAGGTCACACGACGGCTCCTACTGGACATAAATGGCTGACGAGATGGCAGTATCATTTGGTTCAACCTCCTACAACTGGAGGTGGAGAATGGGAAGGAATTCATTTTGCAAAGCCAGTTCAGCTAGGCTCATACCACCAATTTCTCATCTGGGGAAATAGAAAACCCATTTTGTAGTCTATCCCATCATCTGGCAGAAGAGAGAAGAGATTTTTTTATGCTCTCACGGAAAGCTCAGCCCCTGGATCTTCCTTTGGTGAATCGTGTCAAAGTATCACCTGTGCCCATTAAAAATTTTTTTTCCATTTTTTTAAAGTTTATTTAGTTATTTTGAGAGAGAGAGAAAGAGAGAGAGAGGGAGAGAGAGCAAGGGAGGGGCACAGAGAGGGAGAGAGACAAAATCTCAAGCAGATTGCACTGACAGCACAGTGTCAGGAGCAGGCCTCGAACCCATGAACCATGAGATCATGACTTGAGCCCAGACTAAGTATCCCACGCTTAACCAACTAAGCCACCCAGGCACCCCCCACATCCAGATTCCATGTTATCATCTATTAGGCAAAGGCAAACCAATTTAGTAGGATCTCTTCTCTTTAAAGTGCAGTTTAGGTTATCAATACATGATTCAACATACATTTATGGCCTACCTACCAATTTACTGATCTGTGGTCAGCATTGTGCTCGGTGCTAGTAGGAAGGGAGAGGTATAAAACAATGGCTCCAAAATGCCTCCTGGCTGAGGAATTCAGTCTAGTTGGATAGGCAGACATTTCATAATAAAAATAGTACTGTTTAAGGGATAGAGGATACAGGCTATGGGACAGCATTTTCTGAGCCAAACTGACTTGGAAATGATAAGACAGAAAACACATATTTTACTAAAAATATGCTCCCAATAAACACCTTTCTGGAAATGAAACAATAAGAAATCCAAACAGTCCCTCTAAAACTAATCCATATACATATGCCAATTATGGCTTACACGTTTGGGTGAGGTAAACCTCACCTCACCTTGATGAAGTTCTGATTAAAAAGAAAATTGATTTTTTTTCTAATGGTCACTTAAGAGGAAGAATATCCTTAAAATGTAATATTTAGTTCCTACTAGAAGATGAGATAGCAGAAGATAGGATAAAATGCAGGCCTGAATGTTAGGTCATTTTATATGCAAATAACTTTCCTTGAACCTTTCAGGAAGTCTAAATATACCACTCAATTTAAGCTTCCAATAGTAGAGATTCTGCAACTGACAGCATGGGGGTCACCAGACCACTTCACTCAAACACAAAATGACAGGCAGAGTTTCTTTCATTTGCTCCTGAAGAGCAAAGCTTACATTATCAGATCCTCTGAAGGAAAAATGCTGAATCCTAGAGGTGAAAGAAAGTTTAGAGAAGTGGTTTTGAACCCTGAGGGTTGAGGGTTACTAGGGGACCTGCTTAAATGCTGCATTCTGGGGCATCACCTCCATCAGTTTACATTCAATTGGCCTGGCAAGGAACCTAAACATTGTTGTCTTAAGTGTCCCAGGCAAGCTTTTAAGAGCCTGGATGGCTCAGTCAGTTGAGCTTCCATCTCTTGATTTCAGTTCAGGTCACAATCCTAGGGTCGTGGGATTGAGCCCTGTGTCAGGTTCTTCACTGAGCATAGAGTCTGCTTGAGAAACTTCCTCTCCCTCTTTCTCTCTCTCTCTCCCCCTTCCCTGCTCCTCTCCCCTGCTTGCCCATGTGCTCTCTTTCTCTCTCTAAAATAAAAAAAAATTAAATTAAAAAAATTAAATAATTGAACAGAATTACAGATTCCTGGGCTCCATTCTGAGTTGCTTCCAAGTCACTTGATTTGAAGTCACTTCTAGGAATCTGTGTTTTTAAAACTGCCCCAAGAGCTTCCCTATTTGGCCAGTTTTCCAAAACCACTGATCTAAAGCAAAATTGCAGAAAGCAATGTCGGTTGTTTCCAAAATCATAAATTCAGTGCATAAGGGTCAGAAAATAATGTACATACTGAGACTCCTTGTGCTGTGGGACAAAGGCTATTCTGAGGCCCCAAAGATCTCACAATTTCTGGGCTACCTGGAAAGTAATGTTGACAACACTATAAAGCAGTGATCAAACCTCCCCTTCTTGAATACTTACCCTTAAAAGGTGGACTAAATAGCTTCTATGTTGCCCCCATTTAAGGGAAGACAAATATATCCACCCCTAGAAAAGCATACCCCTATTAAGTAGCCATATAATCAGGCATTAGGGTAGAGCTCAGTATTCAACTTTAAATAAAATGCAGGCATCTATCAACGAGAGAAGGATCTAGTAGGCTATTAGAAAAAGTTGCTATGTGACACCAAATCACAATACAGCAAAAGAGAGCTTACAGAGAAAAGACCATTGAGAGTTTCAACACAGCAACACAATGCATGAACCCTTTGCTGAATTCTGTTGAAAGAAGAAACAGGGGCGCCTGGGTGGCTTAGTCGGTTAAGCATCCGACTTTCGCTTAGGTCATGGTCTTGCGGTTCGTGGGTTCGAGCCCCGCGTCAGGCTCTGTGCTGACTGCCAGCTCGGAGCCTGGAGCCTGTTTCAGTCTGTGACTCCCTCTCTCTCTGACCCTCCCCTGCTCACGCTGTCTCTCTCTCTCTCTCCTAGAAATAAATAAAACATTAAAAATTAAAAAAAAAAAAAAAAAGAAAGAAGAAACAGATCCTAACATTATAAACTCACTTGGATGAAACATTAGTGCTACATTGTAAGTCCACCATTAGCCAAAAGCCCTGCATCTGGAAATAAAGGAGATTTAATTTCAGAAATTTCAGTCAGGTAACCATTAAGAAAGTTAAAAACAACAAATATTTATGTAATAATATAGACAAGTAGAAACAAAATTTCAAATATGCATAGCCAGTGGTTATTCAATAGAAATCATAAAATTATAGAATCTCAGATATAAAAAGGTCCAATCACTTATCCACCCAATGAAACAAGACAGCTGCAGAGAAATTTGTAGATTTCCAATGAGTACCATCTGATCAAGCTAGACTATGGGTTAAAGAAGCCAAGTTTTAGTTCATTAGCTAGCCAGGTCAACTTGGGCAAGTCACATTTTTTCGGGTCTCAGTTTCCTCATCTATGACACAAGTAAACTGAACTGGATCTCCGAAGCTCGGATCTAGTTATGCAAATGTATATCACCCTTTTTTTGTAAACTAGTAGCTACATGAAGACAGCAAACATCTTTAGATGCAATGGCACACTCAACAGGCTTCTTACAGATTGACATTCTGGAACAACTTACTTGACTATCAGGAAATGCCTCAAGTGTCATGAGAAACAAAACCACAAGATTAGATTACTAGATGGCTCAGGGGGAAAAAAAATGAAAGAATTCAGTAAGTCTTTATGACTAATACACTTAAAAGTGGTGTTTTAATCATTACCATATCACATGCTGACAGTGTGCTGCATGAAGGAAGTCGGCCTGATAAAATACTTCGGGGACCAATCCTCACTGCTGATACTCATCCAGCAATGACAAAAGAAATAGCTACTGTGAAGAGTTACATTCAGCATAATCAGTGACAATACTGTCTTTAAAATGGAAATGAGAACCTGAAGTAACATCACCCTTTTAGGTCGAATATATCTCTCAGGAGTGTTTTGTGCAGTTCTCATCTCCAGCATAAGAAAAACAATTCTTTTACCCAGCATCCTACAGGGAGAAACAGGGATATTCTGTTGATGACACTATTAGGGCTCCTCAGTATAGCAGTGGAAGCACCACACGACAACATGCTGTACAATTTATGTTGCTTAGCATAATTTTTGTAAATATTCATTTATTTACAGCTATGGGACTGTCTAGAGAAACTACTGATGGTCTCAAATACCCTTCTTATTCCATGGTGGTCTTTTGAATAAACAGTGCCTGTAAATCCTTTGCTTAACACAAGCAAAAGATCTTTTCAGTTAGGAAGAAGTAATGGTTGAAGTTTTTATAATTACACTGACATATTTAAGAATATAGTCAATGTTTAATGTACACTTTATACTCCTAGTTAGAGAATAAAGCCGGGCACACCGTTAATGGGAAACAAGAGGTTTAAACTTGTGCATAATTTAAATAAATCACAATTTGGTTTATTTACTGCATTCATACCCAGCAGGCTTCATCTAAACACCTTTATGCTTATAAAGTTTTTCCTGTTTGCCTTCCCTATTGAGAAGGTGAAATCCAAATCTTAAAAGTGTTCCTTCACAGATTCCATGCATAATAAAACACAAAGGAAAATCATGAACCCAATTCAATAACTGAATGCATCTGCAAGTTTCTTAGGGTTTGACAGTTGGTAACAAATTCTAATTCATTAGGCTTTTTTGTTCCTTCTCCTTCACAGAATTATGGGTGTGCTGTTGAGCTCAATTTTTTTATTAAAATGGCATACATAGCTCTCCTTTCATAATTTTTTTTTTAAAAACTGTAACTTGGTTAAAAGACTTAAGAATAAGCTCAATGACACCACAATTGAATACTAAATCTGTTTTATCAGTCTTGTTTTGTGATATACAGATCTACTGATAATTAAATAAATTTTAAAAACTCAGTGAGTTGCTCTGGATTATTCTTGTGGCTTACATAACAACTGCTACTTCCAAAGTACAAGTTCACCATTTATTTTCATCGGTGAATTACATTTCATTCAAGAGTTAAGTTTCTTGTAATAAATATTAACATGATGTGGGAAAATCTTATAATTTTCCAACTGACTAGGAATTTTTGACATCCAAATGCTGAACTTAAATTGTAGAATAACTCATTAGGAAACATGCAATAGCAGTGTCAAGATTTACAACAAATACACTGGAAGCGTTTTAAAAATTAATATTAAGCTGCTATGCTTGGCTTAATTAACTTTCTTCTTCATTTACAAAGCATATCTGTCTGGTTTTATGAACTTGGTCTCTAGTCCCCTTTCTTACAAACCTGTTTAATTAAAGTTTAACAGCTGTGTATGCTTGAGAAACAGCAGAATGGTTTTTCTCTCTTGAAATACTTAATCCTTTCTTAAAGTATGATCCTTTTGAATATATATTTAAAAGGCAATGGACAAGGAATAATCTACCAACAGAAAAACACTAGCAGCTTAGGGCATCAGCACTATGTATTCATTGTATAGACCGAATAGTAATTTCCAAGCCAAGAAATTCAAGGCCACATGGGACATAAGCAGATTTTTATTCTCAAAAAAAAAAAAAAAAAAGCTACATAAAACAACAAATAAGTAAATAGAAAAATAAGCAGAATGCTTAAAAATATAACATACTGTAGGTTTTCAATCCACTGTACACAGCCAATACCTAAGGAGTATGACTAATGAGGTAACATCAGATATTTTGATCAGTGTTACCACTTTATCATCAACATGTAACTATTTATTAAATAAACATATATAAGTATATATTTGTGTATGTATGTGTATATGTACAAATATAGATACAACATGACATTTCTGAAATAACGAAAATAATGAAAGGAAAAATGGATGTGATGAATCCTCGAACAGTACACCTTTACATGTGAAACTAACAAATAGTAACAAGGGATGCCTGGGTGGCTCAGTTGGTTGAGCGTCCAACTTCAGCTCAGGTTATGATCTCATGGTTGGTGAATTTGAGCCTGGCGTCAGGCTCTGCACTGACAGCATGGATCCTGCTTCGGATCCTCTCTCTCCTTCTCTCTCACTGCCCCTCCCCAGCCTGCAACCTCTCTCTCTCAATAATGAATAAACATTAACAAAATAGTAACAATATAAAATTATTTCTGAAATCAGTAGTTCATGGGACTCCTCAGTGGCTCTGTTGGTTAAGCGTCTGACTTTGGCTCAGGTCATGATCTCATGGTTTGTGGATGCAAGCCCGATGTCAGGCTCTGTGCTGACAGCTCAGAGACTGGAGTCTGCCTCAGATACTTTTTCTGCCTCGTTCTCTCTGCCCCTCCCCTGTTCATGCTCTGTTTGTCTATCTCTCTCTCATAAATGAATAAATATTAAAAAAATTTTAAAAAAGAAATCAGTGGTTCATGCATATGATTTCACAGTATGCCAATTTCAGCTATCTCTCCTCCAGGTTCGCTCTCCACCAGTACTACTTGACCACTGTGCAGGGAGGTTATTTTTACACCCTTCTGATATATCCTTTTTCTTGAAAAGAGTCCCTGACTATACCTCATTACTTCTCCCGACCATTGTTCTCTGTTTGTGGTACATGCTCAATTAATGTGTGTGAAATAAACACATTGATGCAAGAACAAAACCAATTTATTTTTTAAGAGAAGAACTCTAAAAAGAGGCTTCAGCAGATGGTACTATTGCTCAAAATGTTTGCTTTCCATCCCTGAGAGAGAGTTGTGCACACCCAGCCTACTTATAGCAGGTTTGGCCACGACTGGTTGAGGCCAATGACACACGAGTAGAAATGATATGTCCCTTTTCCAAAAGAAGCCTCAAGATCCATCTTATGGTTCTACCATGCTTCCCTTTCCATCTCCCCTGAGACCATGAATACCCTGTTATCCTGAATCCCTGAGGGAAGAAAATATGGAGCAGTGACTCATGCAACCTGTGGTCAACATATACTAGAGTGAGAAACAAGCCTCTACTGCAATAACCATTGAGATCTGGGGGTCGTTTGTTATCACAGAATAAGTTAGCCTAAACTGACTGACACAGGGCCCATGTAAGCCTTCTCAACGATAAACAAGCATATTGTCAGCCCCCTTGCTATGCAGTGACAATCCCTGCAGTGTTTTGCTGCTGAAGAGCTCAAAGACAAACAGATCACTGAGACTCATGTTCTTCACCACTTGCTTTCCTTACCTTCAGCAACATGAAAATGTTCAGCAAATTAGAGAGTTTACATTTTTAAAGATAAGGAGTTGGGGCTGATACTAATTGGACTAAGTTGAAATATTTCCAGAATAAACAGAATCATTTCAGAGAGCGATATTCAGGAGTGTTGTCTTATAAATATTGCACAGAGCTTCCTGCAGTCATTTAATTTGACAAATACTTATTGAGCACACTTTCAATATGCTCAATTTTGCAAGACAGGGCTGTGCTAGATGCTGGGATCCAGGAGAGAGCCACTGTCCTTGATTCAAATTGCACACGGGCAGAAGGATGCATGTCCAACGGGCTCTAATACAATTAGATGCACTTTATGCCTGTAGGATCAATACAGTACTGTGGAAACAGAGAAGAGGACAATCATTTCTGTCAGGGTAAGGATACAGGGTTTTGTTAGATGGGGTGGGGGGAGGAGGAGTCTGCCACACACAGGATAAAACATGAGCACGGATAGAGAAGTATGAAAGCACTTTTAAAACTGGAACAATATAGCTCTAACACTGTGTGTGTGTGTGTGTGTGTGTGTGTGTGTGTGTGTACATGCACACGTGCCCACTAAGGCACATGGGTGTAAGAAGACTGGGTAGGAGAAGAAGACAAAAGGAAAAAGTCGCTCACGTTGAGTGGTAAATGTCATGAAAGAGGAAGCTAGTATTCAACAGGAGCACAAATGGGAAGTAATCCCAATCACAGAAGGTTCTAAAAAGAGATGCCAGAACTGAATCTTTGTCCTACACACATATCTACACCCGTGTATACATGCGTATGTGTATATCTATACCCATAATGTGTGTGTGTGTGTGTGAGACAGAGAGAGAAAGAAAGAAAGAGAGAGAGAGATTCAAGGTAAAATCCAGTAATATTAAAGGATATACAGTAAAATCCCCCTCACACTCTGGCCTTCAAGACCTCTAGTTCCCTTCTGTAAAGGTGGAAGTTATACATTTGCTAGTATCTACTGACTAATTTATACAACAAAGAAAGTAAGTGTGAACTCCTAGAAAAATGACTGGTGTGGAAGTGGTATTCAGGATGTAATATGTGAGAGTTTACTCGTGTGTGTGCGCGCACATGCGCACATATATAGATCTTTCTTCTTAATTGTTCCTGAGTCTCTATTTCATGAGTGCATTACAATGTCCTCAACTGTGTGGATGTACATCTAGAAGGTTTTAACCTTCTATTATAAACAGCCCTGCAAGTAACTCCCTTGTACACACTCCTTTGCACTCAGGTGCTGGTCTAGCTATCAGATAAATTCCTAGAAATGGAATTGCTGAGAGAGTTAGTCAGGCAAAAACAAAAGAAAGGAACAGGACACAAGTAAGGGTGCTTCCTGTGAAGGCAAAGGTATTTGAAGAGATGCATAACTGCCAAGCAAGTACAAACTGTTGGTGTCGTTAGAATGTAGTGGGGAGAAGGCAGCTGGAGAGACACAGGGCCAGATCATGAGGCTCCTGACTGTGGAAGGCCTAATAAGGTTAACATTTAAGAACAAACAAATAAACATTCTTGTGGGAGTGTGGAGGATGGACTGGGAAGGGTATGAATGGGAAATCAGTTAGGATAGAGACACAGTAATCCAGGCAGGAAGTCATGAAGGCCTGGTAACCTGTCTTCTTAGGCACTGTTAGATAAAGTCCTCCCTCACTCACCTCTTGAGTTTCTCCTTTGGGGAGACTTTCAAGACCAGTGGCTAAGATGCCTCATGGAAAGCAGCAACCCTAGGAAGTGAATCCCTGACAGGATCCACCCTTCTATCCTGGCATGAGAAAGTATTTTTCCTGGTGCTAATCCTCCTATAAAAATTTGTGTACTGACTGCCTCTATCTTTTCTACAGAATAAATATCATAGAATTTAAGAGCTGGAAAACATATTCCAAATCGTTTTGTCCAAGGGTCTTCAAACTTATCGAGAGATGCTTTCCTTTTTCCTAAAAGCATGAAATCACAGGGAGGGCAGAGATTACAAAGAAAGGGAGAGTGAACCCCTAAAAAGTAAAAAAGACTGGGTGGTAGTCAGGATCTGACAGTTCATTCAAGTTGCAAAGGGAACAGAGGGACATGACACAACTGTGTTTTTTCCTACCCATAATTCCCAACCCAAATCCCAAATGCAAGTTTAAGCTCAGGCAGGGTGGCAATGGAGCCAATTTGAAGAGCATCATTTTATACCTAAGCAGACCAAAATCTAAATGGGCTAAAACTACTCAAGTTAAAACAGATCATTGGTGAGACACATAAGACTGGAATGTTTTCTCAAATTTCAGCATGCATCAGAGTCACCTGCAGGGCTTACTGAAACAGAATGCTGCTCTAGTCTCATGGTTTCTGATTCATTATGGGCAAGTGGGACTCAAGAATCTGCATTTCT
The DNA here is from genome assembly GCF_003009895.1 of Hyaena hyaena. Taxonomy (NCBI): domain Eukaryota; kingdom Metazoa; phylum Chordata; class Mammalia; order Carnivora; family Hyaenidae; genus Hyaena; species Hyaena hyaena. The sequence continues at coordinate 1,352,341 of NW_024080978.1, forward strand.
AACAAGTTCCTTAGTGATGTTGATGCTACAGTCTGGAGATCACACTTTGAGAAACAATCTACTAAAACAATGCTGCCCTCCATATGGTAGCTATGTAGCCTATAAAACGTACATAGATTATCTACAAGGTCTTCTACAATAAAGTTTTACCAGATTTTTGTAACTTTAAAATATTGAGAAAAACATGCTACAAACTTTTAGTGAAGTCTCCTTTCTCTTTATTTGTAAAACTCACAGATTAGCATTAATACACTCAGCATTAACTCACAGCAGATAAATGTACAAAAGTTAATGTCAAAGAATTCAATTTCTAAAGTTCTACTTCATGGAATTTTAACCATCAAAAATAAATGGCTTAAAAATTTATTTCCTAAAGTAACCTATGTGATGAATAAAACTAAAAGGCAATTCACATACTGGAAATATATTTGATCTAAGTATGGGCAGAAGGTTAATGCACAGAATATATTCAAACTCATAAGGAAACGTTTACCACCATTTGAAAATGGCCAATTGTAAATTAGTTCTTAGAGAAAGAAGTAAAAGATTAATAAGTGTATAAAATATTCATTCTTATTAGCAATGAAAATAATATAAATGAAAACAACAATGAGAAACATGTTTTCACCTTTTGGGTTAGTAAAGACATAAACTCCGTTAATGCTTATTGCTGGCTCACTACTCAGTCCCATATTCATACGTTGTCAGACATGTGATAAGTGGAACTTTCATAAAAGTTTCCTATCCATATCCTCTTTGATTTCCTTCACTTTACTGGTAAGGATATTTCAAGTTTTAATTTTAACAAATCATTATGTTTTAAAAGTCGTGTGAGAATACAAGAGCTCAGATACATACAGTTAGGAGTCACTTCAATTTCCATTGTGCAGTAAGCCTTCTCTTGATTTTAATGATAGCCATATTAGACTTAGAATTCAGGTTTTATTTACATAATCCCCCACAGACGGCCCCAGAAATCCATTAAGGGTCACCTTACTTTCCCATACACATAGCAAATTCTAACCTGTTCATTCATTTCCTTTTCTATTATCAGACTCCTTGCTTTTGTAAAGCTTACTGCTTATTATACTTTCATCTCAAATAGAAAATCTTTCAGTTTGGCTTTCCATCTTCCTAAACTCCATTCCAGTATGTATTACTTGCTCCTCTTCATGTTATAGTCAAAGATTAAATAGTCATTTACTTTCTGATGTATGTAAAACTGGAATTCAAACTGCAGAAATGTTCCTTGGAAGCATCGATACACCTTGAGGTGTAGCAGTGTGGGGCACAATGTTTATCTGTGCCTGCTCGTGGCTGCGTATTAAAACGAGGTGTTGCATAATGGTCAGGGAGTAGAATTTATTTTTGTAATAAGCAAAGGAGAAAATCTCCTTGGTTCCCAGGTGGCCAGTTGCAGAAGCCCAAAGTTAATGACTTGCTATTCATCATGCCCCAAATATACAACTTTCACCATACGATTGACTCTTCCAAAAGAAAATATCAACAGCTGTCAGCTTCCTTAATAATGAACAAAAATTTAATTATTTTCATTCAAATTTTCATTTGAGTTGCAACTGCCAGGATGATCAATTTCAAAATCTTATTAGTTCTGCTAGTGTGAACCATTCAGATTCTCAGGCAAGAAACTGGGGAGACACGCTTTTTTTTTAAATGAACAATTTACGATTAATGTTTCTGTCAACAGACATTTTCCAACATTACAGAACTGCAAACATAGGCTTTCGTTTCAAAATCAACATTTAGAAAATGGGAATGATTACTTTTTGCACTTAGGATGCTATTATATGTATACAGGTATCCCTCATAATAAATTAGGTAACATTTGAACATTTTCCGTAACACAATGAGTAAATTGAGGAACTAAAACAAAAATTACTTAAAAAGAGGATCTCCTAGATTATTAGCTCCTTCCTCTCTGCACCATCAGTTAAGTCCAGCACAGACAGACTGAGCTAAAATAGCAAGCAGAAGATAATAGGAGTTCTAATACTGGGCTTATAAAAGGAGCTTAAATAGCCTGTGGTAGTACTCCGACACAGAATTTTCCCCTCTGAAGGGCTATTCCTTTTGTATTAGGAAGAAACTACTTGGGCAATGAAATTTATTCTACTCTTTTATGAGCATAGTGGCTGCTCGCCAGTGAAGATACTCTCTGCAGTGTTCTTACAGTATAAGAGCTCTTCCTCGTCCAGCTCAAGACAAATACCTTCACTGTCCAGGTGCACCCATGTGGCTTCCGGCAGTGCAGCAAAATCCTCACTTACAGTAGCAGAGCTCAGGATTTTCTTTCCTACTGCTCTCTGCCTCAAGCAACATATAGCCAAAGAACCCAGAGCTTTTAGGCAAATTCTTCACTACTATTTAAACTACTGGCCAGGGTTGGGGCTCCTGGATGGCTCAGTCAGTTGAGCGCTCTTTGAGACTTCGAGCCCTGCACTGGGGTCTGTGCTGACAGCTCAGAGCCTGTTGGATGCTTTAGATTCTATCTCCCTCTCTCTCTGCCTTTCCCCCGCTCATACTCTGTCTCTCTTAAAAATAAATAAACACTAAAAATAAATAAATAAATAAACTACTGGCCAGAACTAGAAACATTTAGTATTTTCTATGTATTTCTAAGGTTAAAGGAATGAAAGTAGATAATAGAGACCAGCATCAGCAAACTATGGCTCAGGGACCAAATCTTGTCCAATATCTGTCTCTGTAATTAAAGTTTTATTGGAACATTCATTTTATGTATCATTTATAGTTGCTTTCATGCTGCAGTATCAGAATGGAGCAGTTTTGTTGAAGACAGTATAGCCTGTAAAGCTAAAAATATTTACGATCTGGCTGTTTACAGAAAAAGCATATTGACCCCTGCTACAGACTGAATATGAGGAGCCAGTTCAAGATCCCAAAGATATAGTAGCCAGCATCTGAGTTTTCACACCGAAAGTTGTAAAAGTGGTTTTCTTCCAACTTCAGAATTGATAAAATATGGAACTATATCTTGACCTAGCAATACAATAAAATTTTCTCAACAGTGACAAAAAAAGAATTGATCATCTAAAATGGGCAAGGCATTCTTTTAAGCTCTGAGGAAGCAAAATAGAAAATCAGTTAATAACATATTAAATTTTAGTAGTGTGTTAAAGTTTACAAAGTATTGGGCTGTATTTGGTCTTCAAAATAGCTCTGAAAATAGAGAATAAGAAAAATCAGAGAGGTCAATAACTTTTCCAAGGTTACACAGCTTGAAAGGAACAGAGCTGGAACTGAATTTATCATCTTACTTCAAGTGTAAAATTCCTTCTACTGTATCATGCTACCCCTCATTGCTCTAAGACACCTAAAACAAGCTTTTGAACAAAAAAAATTACAAAAATCTAATAGCATCCATAACTAATTAAGTTAATACCTTAAACACATTTGCTCTCCGCATGAAATTTTTTCTCCAAACATTTTAAAAGAGAAAGAGTGGTCAATGTTAAGTTTAAACAAGGTTAACTGAAATTGCACAAAAATATAAAAACCTTTCTGTTCCTTAATTATTAAGTAACTATTCAGGCTGAAATATTCTTAAATCTTTCTGGCACTCTTCTCAAGCTTAGTTACAAAGGTATTTTAAGACAATCTTTTTAGCTTCCTACTAAGATAATTATACTTATATGCCTTTTCAAAATATTTGACAGACTTACATTACTGTGAGCAGAGGAAAAAAATAAAAATCAATATTTAGTTCAAAGGAGTGTACAAAAGTTAGCATTTTTCTCTATTTTTACTCGGAGTTCACAACTTCAAAAAGCTCCACTACTGGGGTGCCTGGGTGGCTCAGTTGGTTAAGCGTCGGACTTGGGCTCAGGTCATGATCTCATGGTTCATGGGTTCGAGCCCCGCATCGGGTTCTATGCTGACGGCTGGCACAGAGCCTGGAGCCTGTTTCAGATTCTGTACCTCCCTCTCTGACCCTCCCCTGCTCACACTGTCTCTCCTCTCTCAGAAATAAATAAAAACATTTAAAAATTTAGAAAAGAAACCCAAAAGCTCCGCTACTAAGAAGTGTATGTAAGCCAGCAGCGAAGAAGGCTGAAAAACCGATACACTAGCCGGCCCTCAGTGCTTCCTGCTGGGCAATATCAGACTTCACAAAAGCAGTTCACATAGTCTGTCTGTATTGCGGGAGGCGAGGGAGCATCATGGCGTAATTGGGAAGTGCAGCCCCCAAAGCCAGCCCAAAAAGGGAGAAAAGGAGCTTAGTGAAAAGGTTCAAAGTTAGAACCTGACTACTGTATTTTGGAAAGCAGTAAGGAGATGTCAAGGAGGGAGTCAGATCAGAGCATCCTACGAGGCTCCTGGTTGCAGAAAATTTTTCCTACTTAAGCTAAGGTTTTCTACCTGAAGCACCCCAGTTATTTCAGCCCACGGACCACCTAGAGAGAACACAATGGTTCTAATACTTCCTGTTAGATACAGTGAGCTTAATATGAATAATATAAAATAATGAGGATATTAACGAATATTCATTTTTATGTTCTTTTTTAAGTTTATTTATTTTAAGGCGGGGGTGGGGGAGAGGCAGGGCAGAGAGAGATAAAGAGAGACAGAATCCTTTGCAGGCTCCTTGCTGAGGATTGATGGGGCTTGATCTCACAGCCATGTAATCATGACCTGAGCCAAAACCAAGAGTCTGATGCTTAACCAACTGAGCCACTCAAAGCGTCCCTCACTTTCTTGTTCTTACCATTAACTTTCTATAAATGGTTTTGTCTAGGTCACCAATTACTGTCACCCAATAATACGCTCATGGTATCTTTCTGTAGGCTACCCCTAGGGCTGTTATTTATTATTTAGGACTTAACAAATAAGCAGTTCTGGAGTTGCCATGTTTTCAAATATCTACCTAGTAGAGATGTATGAGTATATAATTATAACATCAGCATATCTGTGTAATACACATACTAGGAAATGTAAATTCTTATAGATATATCTGAAGTATATATTTTTTCTTTATAGAATATTCAAGGCAAAAATGCTATTACATCAACAATTTTCTAATCTTTTCAATCCCCTACTAAGATATACACCACACCATTTATACCTATGGAAACAGATTAGGAGTACAACAAAAAAGGACTTTTTCTTTTTACCCCATATGCTCCAGTATTGTTTCAATTTTGCTAAGTTATACTAAGCCTATACTACTTTTGCAGTTAAGGAGGAGACAGGAAATAGCCTATCCATCTCAAACTTTAACGAGAAAGTTGAACACAACACAGCTCAGCTCCTCAGGTAAACCAGATACTTTTCCTCCAGGGAGGCTCCAGCAGCCTTTAGTACAATTTTCTTGGTGGCAATTCTCTTGTTATATTGTATTCCTATATTTTGTTATCTTTCCACCACAGCATAAGCTTCAGGAAGACAAGAACTATCTACAGCTTTTAATACTTCTAACCTCAGAATCTCAGACAGTGCTTACCACATAGTAAATACCCCAGGCACTAAATACATAATGAGTAAATCATGACTACTACTAAGAATATCTGATATTGCTGAATGTATCCTTATGTGCCAAGCACTGTGCTAACCAAATTATATCCATTGTGTTATGTGATCCTGAAGAAAACTCTATGGAGTATGTACTATTATAATTTCCACTTTACAGATAAGGAAAATTAAGTTTAGAAAATTAAGTAATTTGGCAAAGTAACACAAGAAGCAGCAGAGCTGGGATACAAATCGAGGAAGTCTGAATTTATAGTTTGTGCTTTTGACCTCGACACCATAATGAATGAATAAATGACTCTGCATGAAAGAATAAATAGTGAAGATGTTCATACCTAAGGAAGAATCCTGTTCAGGAGACGGATAGACTAAGATAGAAAATGAAACCAGAGAAACCACTGATGGGGGCAGGAAGAGAACCACAATACTAGCAATCACAATTATTAGAAAAAGCAAGTCAATCTAGATAGTCTAGTGACTTCCAGCAAGTGTCACATCCTCCTACACGAAAGTGTTACACAGTGGCGAAGTGCCTCTGGAAACCTCCCCACATTGCTAAATTAATCACAGAAATAATTTTGACTTTAAAAGTCAAGATCAACATTTTTACATGTAAAATTAAAGTGGCTATTTTGTGATGGGGAGGAAGAAATATCTATTGCTAATGCATACAGTTTTTATTAATAATTCCATTTTTATTCACTAATACAGCATCAGCGTGATAAATAATCGCCTGTAACTACATAAAAGAAAGATTTCCACAGTGTCATTCATGTGTTACTTACCTATAATTCTTTAGTAAAGAATAATTATCATTCTTACAAGAAGAAGGGAAGAATGTCCAGAAGATATAAATAATTTCTCAGGTTGACATGAGAGTAAAACTGATGATTTTTCACAAATGTTTCTAATATAGCAGTAACTAAACCTTATAGGGCAGACCCTGGGACACTAGAATTTCATGCCCAAAGCCTTATCTATTAAGTAATAATGTTACTCAGACCCTAAGCACTATACACATATGTGCCGTGCCATTTTGATTTGGGAAAATTCAGAATTCAAACTAAACCAGGCTTATGAGCCTCAGAATTTCGTGAAAGCCTTCTGTTCCAATTGCTAATAGTGAAGGCCCAGGGTATAAATATCCTGCTGTGTTCAAAAGCCACCACCTACCAGGCTCCTGTTTGGGAACTATAAAATAAAACCACTGGCTTCCATGCTCTAAAACATTCTATTAACAATCTTTATCAGGATTCTGGACATAAGTTTCTTTTCAAATTTCCTTTTCATTCTGTTTTCGCTTGTAGGACAGAATGCTTTCCTAATTCCTAATCTACCAAAAAGAGTCATAAATCAATGCATGGTCTTCAAAGAGTGCCACAGAGACATATTAGACTTTTATTATTCAGAGCTATTGCACTAAAAAAGGAAAAAAAGAAAAGAAAAAAAAAAGTTATTAAACAAGCATCATTTTTAGTTTTCCTGGAGAAAACTCAATTTAGCTCTGTTTTTCTTCCTATAAAGCTTCATCATTTCCTGGAACATAATATGATTCAACCATCTGTGATAGGCCAGTATTGATTTCCGTATCTTCAATCGCACATTTAAAATCAACAAGCTTTAAAATGTTTAATTTCTAGTGATTCAATGGATTTTTTTTTGCTAATACCAAAAAGTTATTTTTAATAAATTAGGGCGTTTTGACATTTTACAATGTAGTCTCTAGACTTGAAGAGGAATTATCATTTGAATATTTTGCAGTGAGAGAAGTCTCCAGCTTCTCTACCTCAGAATACTTGGCAATATGGATAATTGTTACAGAAAGTCTTGCACTGTACTTTCTAGCCTGGAAATGTCTATGTCATGAGCAGGACATACTTTTCCACAACACCATTGATCCTGCCTGACCTAAGGCCTCCCTGGCCAGGAAGTGAAGTGATTCTATTTTCTATGAACACTTCTTGGAATTCTCCTGAACAAGGAGAGCCACAAACTAAAGGAAATCAAATTATGTAAAGTGAATTATAAAGTAGCTGATATTTCACTGGCAGGTGGATCATTTGTTGTAGTCGGTCTTGGCCAACACATTATGCTGATTGATCCAACATGGTAACCATCTTTCACTCCCCAAAGTGTCCTAGTTTAGGTGATAAATTATATGGTTACCCTCTTCACTGGTGACTCACTTCACTGATGTTGCTACCTACATGGAATCCCAGATTTCAGTGTCTATAAAGTGTATTTTTAGTAGGTACGAAGAGAAATGATAATAGGCTTCATTTCTGACAGGGCTGAGAAAATCTGTGAAACAGACATACAAGTGCCCAATAAAAAATGTTGATGCCTTACCAATTTCAAGTGTGGTTGATTCACATTGACTTCCTGCAATTTGGTGCTTTCTATTATTCATTTTATCTTTTTTGAAAACAGTCCTTCTATGAGTCATAACAAATTAATAAGAAAAATATTATAACTCTGAAAAATATTTTGGTGGAACTAATGGCCTTGTCTAAATATTACTTTCATCAGCTTTTCACTGTTTGTGTAATAGATAAGCAGGCCCATTTGGGTTAACATTGTGAAAATGACTACGTTCCTAGCTAAGTTAGCCACACAATCGAGAAACTGCTTGGTGATGTTAATTAATGTGGACATCAAGACAGACAGTTCAGACTTGCAAAAGTCACCTCTTTTGAGGTCTTAGGAATAAATGGCTGAATTCACTGAACAAATACTTCAACTGTACTTTTGCCTTGTCAATATAATCATAATGATTGTGATTACAAATAATGTGACTACTTTTATGAGTCACTCTGAAATATCAAAGTAGTCACCCTTCATGTCATAAACAAGGATACTTAACTACTTTTAGAGGAAGCTACATATTATTTCCTCAAGAGAAAAATACTTTGACCGGTTACTTGGGTCAGACTGCCTCTCTTTAGTCTTTTCTCTACACAGCAGACAGAATGATCCTTTAAAAATGCCAATCACATACTGTCACTCATGGTTCATAGCATTCCACAGGCTTGCATCTCACTACAATAAAATCTAAAGTCCTTCCTATGAGCCACAAAGCTCTGCAAACCTCTTAGTCCTCGTCTGCTACCTCAGTTTACCTTGTTCAGTAGGATCTGGTATGCATACCCCTTGCAGTTCCTTAAATTCACTTTATGTGTATCCATCTCAGAATTACATTTGTTATTTCTTTGGTCTGAACTGCCTTTGTCTCAGATACTAATATGGCTCTCTTCCTTTCTCCCTTAATTTAGGAGTCTGCTCAAATATTTTCTCATTAGAGAAGTTGACTATGAACATCCTACCTAAAATAGCAGTCCCACACCCCTGCTCTATACATCCTTTCTTAATTTTTCTTTAGTACTTTGAGTTCATGACATTGCTTTATGTGTTATGTATTTGGCAATTATCTGTTTCTAACCGCTAGAATGTAACCTCCATGAGGTTACATGTCTCTTGTAATCAATTATGTGTCTTTAGTGGCTAGACCAGAGTTCATTAAATGGATGTTTCTACGGTCTACAGTGTCAGTGAACTGATTAAAATATTGTAACCTCATCATCTAAACTAATTTCACAATTTGTGTTGAAATGTTTTGACTTCTGAATCTGAATTTTCCCATTGCATATGATCTTTAAACCAATTTCCTCTGAAACCCGTATTTCATGTATTGTTGGTAAGAGTGTAAATATATTGGGGTGCCTGGGTGGCTCAGTCAGTTAAGCATCCGACTTCGGCTCAGGTCAAGGTCCGACTTCGATCTCACAGTCTATGGGTTCGAGCCCCCTATCGGGCTTTGTGCTGACAGCTCAGAGCCTGGAACCTGCTTCAGATTCTGTGTCTCCCTTTCTCTCTGACCCTCCCCCACTTGTTCTCTGTCTCAGTCTCTCAAAATAAAGACATAAAAATTTTTTTTAAAAAGAGAGTAAATATATTGGTAAGAGTGTAAAACAAACTTCTTAGGAGGGAAATCTGGCTGTATATTAGGACTAAAAAATAACAACAGTTACAACAACATATACTGGCCCAGTATTTCTACTTCCTGCTATCTTTCTGCAATAATAAACACACACATGTGTCCAAAAGTATGTGTGCAAGGATGTTCATTATAGCATTTTGAATTGTTCAAACTTGTGTTATTTCTGTAATTTAAATAAGTAGGTATTATTTTAGTAAGTAGATCTTCCCCAGAGAGTGATGTCAAAGCAACTACCAAGTAGAAGAGATTATAGTTTTATTGAACATGAGGTTTCAAAGGGTAATTCTGAGTAAAGTGAATGCTAATCATAGTGCGCCAATTTGGGAGACCTCACACTATCTGCCATACCTACGAGCCCCTTCCAAGAGGTCCCTTATAGCTGCAGTCTGTGCAAGGGAGGGGACTGGCCAACACAACCACAGCTGGCCAGACCAAGAAAGGGCGCCTGCCCCTAAGGCAGCTGATTGGTTGGCCGACCAGTTGCCTGTCAGGTGGGCATATCTTAGATCTATACCTCAAGGGGACACACCCATATTTCTCTCAGGTAGTTTAGACACGAGGTGCACCCAAGGAAGTCAACAGTTAGCAATGGGGCAGAAGCCAACTGGCACACAAACAAGATGGGCAAAAGCAACACGCCAGCAGACAGAGGGTACAAGTGAACAGAAACCAGTGGTCCTGCTGTACCCCCATTCCTGCTTTTCACTGAGGCTAGGCTGATCCCTGGCTTCTATCACCTGTCCTCCCCCAGGTAGAAGCAGGACATGATTCAACCAGCTGCTGAATTATCTTTAAAATAAGTGCTCTTTAAACTATATTTTACTACATATTTGTTTTTTATAACTAACAGAACATTAAATTGAGGATTAAATTAAGACTTTGAAGTGCTTAGCTCTGAAAAGATAATCGTCCCTCTCTTCCCTCTAATTATGTGTTAATTCACAATAAAAATACTACAAAATGCACAATAAGGGTAACTTGAGCCCTAATAAGTCAAATTTTTTTCTTTAATCATTTTATTATATATCAAGTTCTTTCTAAATAAAAATAATAATCTGGTGATGTTCATTTATGTTTAGCTTGCCTACTAAGAAAGCAAGTATTTTCTGAAGTAAAAGTGGGACTGGAAAGTCCCTATCACAGACTGAAGCATCTTGTCTTCTACATGTTAGGACACCAATAGATAAATGACTTCTAGCAGTAGACAGCATATTTAAAAATTTTTTTGTATATGTTTTTCTATTGAAAGAATCAGATATAGACAAAAAATGTCAACATAACAGTAACTTATATTTTATTACACTTAAACACCCATTAATATCTATCAATGCTATTATAAGTACATCATAGGAATATATTCAATTATTTCTAAATAATTTTTTAAGTTTATTTATTTATTTTGAGAGAGAGAGAGTGAGAGAGAGAGAGAGCACAGGGGAGGGGTAGAGAGACAGAGAGAGAGAGAGAGAGAGAGACGGAACCCTAAGCAGGCTCTGCACTGTCTGCACAAAGCCTGATGTGGGGCTAGAACTCACAAACGGTGAGATCATGCCCTGAGATGAAGTCAGACTCTCATTCGACTAAGCCACTCCGGCACCCTAGAATATTTTCAATTATTAATTTAAAACCCAGGAAGCCTATAATTTTTACGTACCAATATTTCAGAGGAATAAAATTTTAAATTTTATTCTAAAACACCAAATACAAAAGTTCAGATCAATTATCAAGTAGTTTTTAGAGGCTACATACTAGGAAAGTCTTGAGCCTTGATACTTCCATTCTTTATGCTATACATCACTTCATGGTAGGGTTGTAGTGAAGGGGACAGAAGGGGCCATATATTCAAAGTGTTAATTTTCAGGATTAGAACAAAGAAGCCACAACCTTTGCACATGTGGGTTGCATCAGTGGGGGAAATATGGATAAATTTCATATTCTCATCTCCCTTTCTCCATCTCCCAGCCCTGTGCCAATAATCCTCCTTACAGCTCAGCCTCTCCTCTGTGAACCTAATACAGTTCTTACATTTACTGAAGAAAGAACAAGCCAGGTTTTTTCCCCCCTGCCTCAGGGAGGTCTGTTGTAGGATTTCTAATTGTGCAGAGTCTTTTATGTCTGACCAAGTTTTATAATTGCACGTTGACTCTTCAGCTGTAATCAATATTGATATGTCTGAGTTAAAACTGTCTTCTCTTTGTATTATACTGTAAAATGAATCCCTTGGCATTCCTAATCTTGTTAGATTATTTGACATAGGTAAAATTTTTGCTTCCTTTGTTGACCAATTCTTTTTTTTAAATAACTTTATTGAGATGTAGTTCATATAACACGTAATTTACTCATTTAAAATGTACATTCACTGTTTTTAATATATTCACAGAGCTGTGAGACTATAAGCTGTGAGACTTGGAATGTTTTCATGCCCCCTACCAAAAACAAACAAAACCCCACTGTATCCATATCTCCCATTCTCCTTTATGCCTCTATTTTCTGTCTCTATAAATTTGCCTATTTTGGACATTTCATAACCATAAATAGAATCAAATGGGATATGGTCTTTTGTGACTAGCTTCTTTCATTTAACAATATTCTCAAGCTTTCCTGACTCATTCTTTAAATGGTATTTGCATCATATCCACACTGTTTTCCAAATATTAAAAGAATATTTTGTATATTTATGCATGTATATCAGACGGTTTTCCAAATTATTGCCCTTCCCAGTTTCCTACTGAAATCAGAAGAACCTCTTCAAAATAAAAAATAGTTCTCAGATTCCACAAATTGACAATGCAAACCCTACAGGTAACAAAACCTAAACTCATTGATATTAACATACTTACACCTGACTAAAATCACATTATTATACATGCACAATAATCCTCCCCCAAATGCCCAATCTATTTAAGTGCTCAAAATCAAAGGATTTCTTATAATTCAAAATTGAATAACCAGTAAAAAATGAGAAAATGCACTGAACGGACACTTCATCCAAGAAGATATACAAATGACAAGTAAGCACATGGTAGCATGTTCAACATCAGTAGCCTTCAGGGAAATGTATCACAACCACAGTGGGAGTCTACTTTATATCCATGAGGATGGCTATAATAAAAAAAATAGTCATAATACCAAATGTTAGCAAGAGCACAAAGAACCTGAAATCCTTATACACTGACTATAGAACATAAAATACTATAGCCACTTTCAAAAACAGTTTGATAGCTACCAAAGTCAATCCTATACTTCACCAAAATAGCCAGCATCCCTAGGTATATAGGTGTTTTAACAACAATATGTGTGAATTCATCTCAGTAGAAATAAAAACATATTTCTACCTAAAGACACAAGTGTCCATAACATTGACCAAATGTCCCTATCTTTCAAACTGGAAAAATTTTAATCTTCATTAACTTGTAAGTACACAAACAAAATGTGGTAGGTCCATACATGGAATACACTTAACTATAAAAAAGAATGAACTACAGATATTCACACATTGGAGGGGACAGAAAAAAACATTCTGATATGTGGGGGGGAAAACAGACATAAAAGACTACATATTGTATAATACCGTCTAAATAAAATTTCTAGAAAAGGCTATACTATGGGACAGAAAGCAGACCCATGGTTGTCTGGGATTAGCCACTGGCACTGGCGGAGCCTCAGTGAAGTGCAAATGGGAGAAGGGAACTTTTGAAGGTAATGGAACTTTTCAAAAACTAGACTGTGGTGAGGGTTGCACAATTATATATATTTATAATAAAAGTCATTATACTGTATATTTAACATGGGTGAGTTAAATGCTATATAAATTACATATCACTAAAGCTTTTAAAACAAAAAAAAAACCACAAACAAATATTCATAAATGTAAACCACTCAAACCATACCTCAGTATCTTGACTAATACCATGCAGACTACTAATGGACAGATAATCATGACATGAAAGTTTTGCCCATTCATTCCTACATCAACAAGTTCTCAAATTGTTTGGTCCTTTATACTCTAAAAATAATTTATACTCTCAAAAATAATTGAGGATCTCAAAGAACTGTTGTTTATGTGGATACCATTAGTCAATATTTAACATATTAGAAAATATACTCTGTCAGTATTTACCATATGGGAAATTAAAATGGCAAAGTAAAAGTGTTATAAATTCAATCTAAAATAATAACATACCTATATGTTAACACATAAAAACTATTATTTTAATAAAAAGTATAATTATTTTCCAAAACAAAATAAAAATAGTTGAAATCAGTGGCTTTATAAGAATATTTTTGCCAATCCACTTCATGTTTGGATTAATAGAAGACTGTCATATTCCCATATCATCTCTTGCATTCAATCTAATGCAATATTGCACATCACACAGCCTCTGGAAAACCCCACTGTATACTCAAGAGAAAATAAAATGAAAAAGGCACACAGCATCTTAGTATTATTAGGAAAGTAGTTCTGATCTCACTGACCCCCACAGAGGGTCTTAGGAATGCCCAGCGATCCTTGGGCCGTCATTTGAGAACGGCTGACCTTGATTCTGCTCTGAAACCAACTGATGTTCATTTTAATAAAATGGTTTAACCTGGAGTGTCATTAACACAGTTACTTTAGGATTAAGATTTTTGAAAACAGAATCAGAAAACTTTCTGAAAACAGTTGTCAGAGCATTTTGAGCCCAATATTGTATGGACCTGACTACAACTTACTTAAAAGTAAACAATCAAAATGAGACACCTCATGCCACATTAATATTTACTTGTTGAATCTCAAACACTGTTATAGATTCATCAGCAATTAAAAGAAATTAGACACTACTACAGACTGTTAAAATACCTGATTGTTAGATTGATATATTTTTTAAGTTTATTTATTTATTTTAAGAGAGAGAGAGAGAAAGGGAGGAGCAGAGAGAGAGGGAGACCCAAACAGGGTCCACGTCATCAACACAGAGCCGGACTCAGGGCTCAATCCCATGAACTGAGAAATCATGACCTGAGCAGAAATCGAGTCAGACTCTCAACCAACTAGGCCACCCAGGTGCCCTTACATTGTTATTTTCTGAAGTCCATTTTAGTCATGGACTCAGACGCTTTTGTTTCATTTCCTTTCTCGTATTCCACCATTGCTATGAGTATGAAAACTCTGACATAGTTTCTGTATATGCTTGTAAAATAATAAAACATTTTTTAATTTTTCTAAAACAACCTTGATACCATAATCTAAAATAATCATGCTAACTTTAATATTTGAAAAACAATTGGTTAGTGGTTATTTTAGAAAACATTATTAATTTGAATTGAATTAGTATTTATCTCTTGTGCCTCACATTTAAAGAATAATATAATTGGGGGACCTGGGTGGCTCAGTCAGTTAAGTATTCGACCCTTGGTTTAGGCTTAGGTCATGATCTCATAGTTTGTGGGTTCCAGGCCCACGTTAGGCTCTGCACTGACAGTATGGAGCCTGCTTGGGATTTTCTCTCACTCTCTCTCTCTCTGTCCCTTCTTTTCCAGCTCTCTCTCTCTCTCTCAACAAGCAAACAAACGAACGTTAAAAGAGAAGGATGATAATATAATCAAAAGTTTATGTGTGTCTTCTATTTGAAATAGTTGGAGATGCTCGCTTAAGATGTACCAGTTCCTCTGGGATATCTCCAAAGCTCTGGTCCTCTTTGAACTCAGTTGTAAGTACAACTGACAGAATTCCAAGTAAAACTTGACAAAATTCCAGAATTTATAACTTGAACTCTAAAACAATAGTGTAAGTACTTACTTGACAATATCTCCTTCAAGAGCAATCACTCTTTTAATTATCTTCTGGTCTGGGTTTTTAGGGGACCTAGAACAAAATAAGATTATACAATCAGTTATGTCTCTACTGTTTAAAAAAATTTTTTTTTAATGTTTTATTTATCTCTAGGAAAGAGAGAGAGAGAGAGAGAGACAGCGTGAGCAGGAGAGGGTCAGAGAGAGAGGGAGTCACAGACTGAAACAGGCTCCAGGCTCTGAGCTGGCAGTCAGCACAGAGCCCGACGCGGGGCTCGAACCCACGAACCGCGAGATCATGACCTGAGCGAAAGTCGGACGCTTAACCGACTAAGCCACCCAGGCGCCCCATGTCTCTACTGTTTTAATAAAATGAAAAGAAATTCTGCTTAAAATCATTATGGAATCCTTGCACCCATGACATGGCTTCAATCCTACTTAGGTCCCTCAAGTGATATGAAGCTACTTTTGAAGAAATTCTCATTTCAAACCTCTGGAGGAGAAGTCATGCTGAAAGTTTATTAAAATAAAAAGTAGACAGGGATAAGAATTTTCATATTATAAAGCTAAGTACTTGCAAGAAAGAGGATTCATATATAAAGAAAATGATTAGACATCTCTTTAAAATCACATACTTAAGTTTCTTTATTTCATTTAAAATAAACAGTGGAATTTTATTTAAATTGACAAGAAAACAATGAAGATGAAAGGTGTTTAAGAAAAATCAGAAGATTCTTTTAAATTGCATTTGGGTTTAGCCATTTGAAAATTATGTAATTCAGACTGCTAAAACAAGGGTGCTGACATCCTACTCTGTCCCTGGAATTTCACTCTGCAGAAAGCCATGTTGGCCTGAGTAGCCCTATGGCGAGACTCATTTGGTGAGGAAATGTCTGCCGACCATGTGAGTGAGCTTAGCATTAGAACCTTCAAGTCTAGGGGCGCCTGGGTGGCTTAGTCGGTTAAGCGTCCGACTTTCGCTTAGGTCATGATCTCGCGGTTCGTGTGTTTCGGGTCCCGCGTCTGGCTCTGTGCTGACTGCCAGCTCAGAGCCTGGAGCCTGTTTCAGTCTGTGACTCCCTCTCTCTCCGACCCTCCCCTGCTCACTCTGTCTCTCTCTCTCCTAGAAATAAATAAAACATTAAAAAAAAATTAAAAAAAAGAACCTTCAAGTCTAGTCAAGTGCTCAGAGACTACAGCTCTGGCCAAGTGTCTTCTACAATCTTGTGAGATAGCGCGAGCCAGGACACCTACCTAAGCTGCCTTTGCGTTCCTAATACTCAGAAAATGTGTGAGATAATAAACATTTGTTCTTTTAAGCTTCTAGTTGGGGTAATTTGTTACACAGCAAGGGCCAACTCAATCTTAATAAGACCAATTTCTTGCCAATAACATTTTAAGTCTTTTAACAGACACATTTCAGGGAATATCTCATACATCACATAAATGATCATTTAATACGATTTTGGAAATCAAGGACAGATAAAAGTATTTTCAATTCAAGTCACATTTTGAATTGAGTGGCTTTTAAAAAGAAAAGTAAATGCATAAAAACTGAAGAGATTAAATATATTCAAAATGTAACACTCCGTCAAAGTAAATATGCAGTTTCAATAAGATTTATATTTCACATTATATCTTGCTGAGAAAATGAAATCATCTAAATCATTCACATCTACTTGTGAAAATTGGTCTCACATTTTCACTAAATTATAAATATTCTTTATTTTAAAAGGTTATTTGATCAGAGTTTTTGACTGAACTGTCCCTTTCATTGAACTGACTCACCATTATATTCCTATAATTTTACTGTCATCTGTGTGCAGCTAGAGTGAGGGTTCTTGGCACAGTGAAGCTGACAAAATTGTGCAGGACCCCTGACAGATATTTAGGAAATTCCCCTCCTGTGTCTCTTTGTTTTAGATAACCAGAAATGTATAAAGTATAATTCTGTGCTCACCAAAGAAGTGTATATTAGAACAATGGAATACCATTTTCCTATTATACTGACAAACAAATAATAATAACAACAACAAAAGTAATACTGGTAATACAGTTTGTTGTTGAGGGTCTAGGGACACGAGTATTCTCTATATAAAAAATATGTAAATATAATTGTGCCTCTTCGTAAAGCAGTGTCAAGATTTTATATTAGTTTTAACATGACAATTATATTTTTAGGAATTTATCCTAATGCAACAATTATGAATATATGTAAAACTTTAGCGATATGGATGTTATCTATTTTTTAAAAAGAGAAAAAATTCAGTTAAGAGTAAATTAAGTAAATAGTCCATCTACATAACAAAATATTTTCCAGTCATTAAAATGATACCATAAAATAATTTTTAACGATGTGAAAATATCAACATAACACATAGATTGAAATAGAAGTTAGAAAATAGTATGCATACTGTGACCTCACATCTGTAATTAGAGACAGAGAATGCACACACAATTGTACAGGGAAAAATCAAGAAGGGCATAAAACCAAAGTCAGGGGGTAGGGAGTTCTGTATCTGATTTAAAAAACATGCTTAGATTTTTTTGGTTAAGATTTGTGGGAAGTCTAT
Organism: Hyaena hyaena; assembly: GCF_003009895.1. Taxonomy (NCBI): domain Eukaryota; kingdom Metazoa; phylum Chordata; class Mammalia; order Carnivora; family Hyaenidae; genus Hyaena; species Hyaena hyaena. Next base: position 1,370,188 of record NW_024080978.1, read on the forward strand.
TAGCAGATGACAACTGTTTGTGTCACATGACATTATCTGAGAAGGAATGCCCCAAGAAAGGGTGAGACCTGAACTAATCGCCAAGTTCCCCCACCTCACATTGATGTGGTATTAACGATAATGACATAATACGAAAAGCAATCCTTATCACTGTAAAACAATATTTTATGCCAACAACTTTTAAGCTCTTGCGGTACTTGAAAAGAATTTTATATTTTAAAATAATCTGTATTTTAAGATCATGAAGCAAAATAGAATATGCAAAGTGAGCTTTCTATATAATTAAAGTCTTATGAATTACTATTTCAAATATATCTATAAATTTTAAAGTAATATTAAACTCATGAATCTAATCAAATGATTCAAAATGAGAAAAAAAAAGCTATTACTAACATTAATCCCATTACTGCTCAAAATCTATATCTATATTTTAATCATTAGGCTGTTGAATGTACTATTTTCATGTAAGTAGAAGTGGTATGAGGGTTATTATAGATTTACATTGTGAAAGTCATTGAACTTCCCTTTGTCTAAATTTTCTTGGCCATTTGCCCATCTCCTGGGAAGTGTGAAGAATAACGAGGATTATATGCCTTCCTTTAGGGATACGATGTATGCTGTCCAATAAATACTAAAATTTGCATTTAAATTTGTAATTTCGGTGTTTTCATAATAAGCATTGTTTTACAATATTTATCTCTGGAGCCTGAATTTTAAGCATTCTGTCATATGCTGATGATTTAATTAGACAAGCTTCCTCCAGAGGCTTGGACAGGATGCCTAGAATTATCTGCATAGGGCTCCGCACACGACTTTGGTGTGGCAGAATCGGTGTCTCACTGGAAGGGCTGTTGGGAGAAGAATAGGGTCCAGCATGGCCAGCACATTTCTGTGACACTTAGTGTCCTTCTTGAATTTCACTTCCCATCTTGATAAAATGCTGTTTTCATCCTGTTACAGGCCAGACAGAGCCATGTCCTAGGTCTCATAATCTCTGTAACTGATTTCATGCTCTTGTATGTTCTTTCTGTACACTTTAATTTTGATCCTGTCTGGAGCACTAGGAAGGGACTTTGGAATACTCAAGAGATGCCCTCTGATGTTTTGTGGGGATGGAAAGATTTGCAAGAATGCCACACTCTCTGTTCCTGCTTTCATCACACACATACCTTAATCCTCTGTCTAGGCTGTCACTCTTCTTCCATTTATAGTAAAATTCTAAAACTTCACTCTGGATTGCAAAGATTTTTTAGTTTACATGACTCAGGATTGGCCCATTATCATAAAATTAATCTCATTATTAGAAGTCATTTTAGCTACAGTCTAATGTAAGCATTGATCCCTCAAAAATACCACAGTATATTCGTCACTAATTACATATATCATAGAGCAGTCTACATTTAACTCTTCATTAATAAGGTAAAATAACTGATATTATAGGCATGCCTTATAGTAGACAGGCTGTTTTTTAATGTCCTAAAGAACGGTCATGCATTGAAACACATAACTGCACACCATCACAATTAAAAAAAAAAAGGGAACATTGCTGTTTGAATCATTAAAATAAGAGGTATAATAAAAATTCCACTCAACAGTTATAAAAAGTCATATAAAAAGAAAGTTATATCAGGATATAACTTCCCTCTTCCTTTTATTTTGAGAAATAATTAACATATAACATTTTATTAGTTTCAGGTGTACAATATAATGTAATGATTTGATATCTGCATATAATGCAAAATGCTCATCACAATAAGTTTAGTTAATGTCCATCACCACACATAGTTAATTTTTTTTTTTAATTTTGGAAAATGTTGCCTGGGTTTGACATGGTTTTCATAGAAGATTAGAGCTAGAAAGGCCCATGAGTGTATCTAGCTCTTTCCCTGCTGCTTGTAATCTCACCCATGTGGCCTAAGTGTCACTACTGGGTCATCTAATGCCTTGCAAATGCATGAACTGGTGTATAATTTCCATGGGGTACAAGCCTGTTACAATGGAGATGGTTGTCACTGCTCAAAGTGAGCCACTGACTGTGTGCATCCCACAGAAGCAATGTGGGTCTCATTTTCAGGGAGATAAGGCCAGGTCGGAAGTCCTGAACAAGAAGTCAATCAAATCTAGCCTGTAGAAAGGTTTTATTTGGTTCATGCATAATTTTATTTTAATCTTGAACTAGCCAATAAAACAGGAGACTTCACATAAAATTCTAATTTCTCATTCCTCTTGAAGAAAGTAGGAAGATCTGGCAATCCTAGGTCCACATTCTTGCGTGAAGAAAAGTTCACAGGAGCTGAGAAGCAGAGACTGAGCATGTGCCAGAGTCCCAAGAGCTTGCTGAACAAATCTCTAGTGCCTGAGGGCATGTGAGGTCAGGAACCTCTAGAAATCTTGGTGCTTTCCTTCACTTCCATTATCATATAACTATGGAGTGAACATGTATAAAATCTCTGGCAGAGCAGGCCTAGTACCTCATAAGTACGTAAATTTTAGAGCTCTCTCTTCTTAAAATAAAGGAGATCAATTAACTCAGCCCAAGCAAACTGTTATAATCCTTCCTTTAGATTCACAGAATATTTATTTCAAAACCCTTCTTATAATGAAGAGATTTTCACAGTCTGTTGAATTAGAAGGCAAGAAATGCATCTTAAAGGTTTGGCCAAACTTTATTATGCAATTAACTAAAGAAACATTAAAACTAAATATAATATGATTCACAGTGAAAAGCACAGGTTAGTTAACTTAAATGGGTTTTATCTGCAAAATCAAGATAAAATGACTAAGTTTCAATGTTCAATTTTGTAGATTTGCTTCACTATCGGGAAAAGCCAGGTTAATGTTTCAAATGGGCCTTCAACAATAACTTAGTTTCTTATAGGGACCAGGTCTTGTAGAGAGATCATGGGAAAGGCACCGTCAGTTGGGGGGCAGAGATGGTTATGTGCATAGAAAACCTTGAGAGGAAAAGGAGTTTTAGAGCACTGGGGCCAAGGCTCTTTAGGAGGCTCACATGTAGAACAGAGGCAGGACAGGGAAGGGACGGTTTATCTACTTTGGCGAACTTGTTACAGCCTACGCTACCTGAATCAGGCCACTGAGCAGCAGCAAGAGAGTTTTTCAGAGAACCTGAGAGATTTCTTTTTATTTTGTTTTTAATTTTTTAATGTTTACTTATTTTTGAGAGAGACAGAGCATGAGAGAGGGAGGGGCAGAGAGAGAGGGAGGCAAAGTCTGAAGCAGGCTCCAGGCTCTGAGCTGTCAGCATGGAGAGCGAGGTGGGGCTCGAACTCACGGACAACAAGATCATAACCTAAGCCAAAGTCGGCCGGCTAACTGACTGAGCCACCCAGGTGCCCTGGACTTGTGAGATTCCAATCAGGGTTTCTCAGCGACCGAAGAATGTGGCAGCAGAAGCAATGAGCTTATGTTTCAGATTTATCTTCGATAATTCCTTACACAAATGTATTTTAATAGTACTGATGAAATAACAAGAGCATGGACTTTAAAAAATTAAGCTGTTGCTTATTGATAAAAATTTTTCTTGGTTAAGTCAAAGGCTTGTTTCACTGTCACTAATCAGGACTGTAAGAAATTTAATAATCAAGTAGTGACAACTGGCCTTCTCAGAAAATCAGCCTTGACTACGTAAAATCAATTATGTGTGTATTATGACTTTCAACTTCTCTGCTTGAAAGGAGATGAGGTCCATTTCTGTACCAGTTAGGAAGGATGTTGGGTTTGCAGTTGGTGTGGAGGAGAATAACTACCATGACTTCCAGTGCTTTGATGAAACCTCAGATGTGACGCTACCTGCCCAGGTCTCTGCAATTTCCTATCGTTGGGGCGGGCACTGTATCCTTGGGGGTTGCAGCCCTCTGTAAGTTTGCTGTGGCCGAACAAAGAAAGAAGGCGTATATGGATTTCTACAGAAACTATGATTCCGTGAAAGATCTTTAGGGGCTGAACAAGGCTGGTATTGTTTAGAGTGCAAAGTGATTCTGGAATGTAGAGAATTTCTTTGGGGCGAGTTCCATGGAAGTTTGTCACTGACCTGTCTTCCTAAACTATGAAACATGAATATTGGGTTATGAAATAGTTTCTCTTGATAAATAGTTAACAAATAAAAAGAAAAGAGTTGCAATAGTTTTGTAATCATGTATTTGATTCCGAAATGAAGGTTCTCACTTAACTATGAAAGTTTTAAGGCATTCAGTATAGTCATAACAATGAGCTCATTTCCATCAGTTTATTCATTCAAGCATGTCAAACACACAGAACTTTGCAATCTTCAGGTATTGAACAATTACAGTTATACCTCACAGTCTAGAATAGGTTGTATGTAAACAAATATATTTATATAGCACATATATAAAACATGGCATATATGTAATGCATATGTATGTATGTGTATGTATGTGTATTCTATCATGCAATATGGAATCTTGCTATTTAAAGAAACTCCTCTGATCTATAAACTCCTGGACTGAAACATACTTTCACTGATTTTGTTTTGTAAATCTGGGTTTTCACACATTGAATATGCTTAAAGTTGGCATATCTGTGGAATTGGAGGAGATGAATACTTAACATAAATATGTATACCGACTATACTTTTAATTAGACTCCCAAAGTACAAACCTTCATATAGAAGTACTACCACTCTGTTTCCAAAGTAGAACATGTTCTCAGGAGTACCTGAGCTGTTTTTACTGTAGTCAATATAGGTTTTGCTCCTCTACACCCATTTAGTGAGTATGTCTTTGCAATAGACTACCAATTAAGGCCATGGAAGAAAATTTAACCAGTCTTCAAAGGAATCAAACCTTCAAACTAACCTTATAACCTTAATACTGCAATTAAGCTAATTGGCTTTATATTTTCAGCTTCAACCAGGTTAGCAAACAGTGCCACATTCTTTTAGTAGGTTTGAAGAACATACAAACCGTGGGTGAGCCTGAAAGTACAAGGTATTGACATTTTCTTTTCTTTTCTTTTTTTTTTCAATGTTTTATTTATTTCTAGGAGAGAGAGAGAGACAGCATGAGCAGGAGAGGGTCAGAGAGAGAGAGAGTCACAGACTGAAACAGGCTCCAGGCTCTGAGCTGGCAGTCAGCACAGAGCCCGACGCGGGGCTCGAACCCACGAACCGCAAGATCATGACCTAAGCGAAAGTCGGACGCTTAACCGACTAAGCCACCCAGGTGCCCCGGCATTGACATTTTCTATATCAGGCCATATCCATATCCATCAATACATCATGGAAAAGGCAGACCAACTGAGATGCAAAACTAATACTAGTACATAAGAGCTGAAGAGAAAACACTTTATACCGATATCCATGCAAGATATTCATAATATGTGCAGTCACCTAGAGAATGCTATTTGGAAGGATGTCCCAGCGGTCAGTCTGTCTCCAACATCCCACTTGCAGTTTGTCTCAATGTTGGTCATATTATGGGGTGTAAGACAATAAGCTTAGGGCAGGAGGTATTTTGGCACAAGTAAGAAGAGGGAGAACAAAGGCAATCTTGATCATTTACCTAGAGCCAGCATTTAACCCCCACCCATAATTAATTTCTTATTGGACAAATATCCAAAGAGAAAAAAAAATATTTTCCTCATAAACATAAAATGAACGTCTTATCTGTGGTGAATTAAGCTTCTGAAATCTGCCTAATTGTGTTCCACAGGTGTTTGTGATGGACAGAAGCTATTAAAATCCACATGCATCCATTAGCGATGTGCACTCCAAACAACATGGACAGAATGTCTTCAATGTGGTTTTCTGTGGTCAAATAAAATTGTGAGATATATACCGATGTGCCAACCTGCTGCTTTTCTGGCTCATGATGATAGTCACCATATTACACTTTCCAAAGTCAGGCAATAGAAAATAAGGAGTCAGATGGGAATGGGGACATTTTAGTAGCTGCCAGCATGGGGTTGGGGGTGGGAGGATTTTTACAATCAGACAGGCCAATATTCCATTCAATGGATAAGAGCATGGAGAGCTGTCAACTAGGGTTCAGGTGTCCTTCCGCTGACGCTATCACACTCTAAACTGTCCGGACCCTCGATGCTACTCTGACAAGATGAAGAACAAAAGCCAGACTTCATTTGACTTGAATTACCTTTGAATGTTCTTGAGTTTACCCTGATTGGAAAGGAATAAAGTTTTGCTTGCAATAAGGAACCTAAATTCCAGTAATGGCAAAATAAAGTTATATATTTTGGCATACCTCATTGTTATGACATGAGAATGTGCATCCATTCTATTTTCTTTATTCCATCACATGTGTCAGTTGACTAATATGCTGTCTACTGACTCTAGTGACATGCACTATTAATGTTTCAAGTATGCTGCTGAATTCACATTTTCTAGTAAAATTGAGTTAGGTATATGTGTGGGGAGAAGTGAAATTCCACACGATCACTGAGAGTATCGTAATTTCTCTAAAACGCTCAGTCTCCTAGAGAATGTTGACAGTGTACAGGTCAGAATACAAGTTGAATATGAAACATCCTGTCTTGCTTCTGTTCTAACCCTGTGGAAATGATTAATTTTTAAAACACTATATGGTACTATTGCTTTGTGGAAGAATTTTCAGTTAGGCTCCAATAACCATACAGATTTGCTTCCTTGAAAATGTCAACTTTTTGCCCCCCAATAACAAACTGAATTGCATTAGCAAATTGTCCTCAGGAAAAAAAGTCCATGAGATTTGGGATTTTGTAGAATCAACTGCAACTGGTCACTTCTGCAAACAGCAATGTCATTTACTCACTCAGCTGGACAGCCACTTACATAGCTCCAGTTGAAAACCTAGCAGAAACTTTTTCTACATATATATTTTTCTACTATTTATACTGTAATAATTTATGATTATGACAGTTTATCAATGCTTTAAGCTAAAAAATACTAATTTTAAAAAATTAAATGTCTAACTCTTATTCATAATGGTATGCATTTAGTTCTAGGTCTCCTCGTACGTATGACCTTCTTCCTCTCTGCTGGATGGAGCATGTGGAGCTACAGGGGAAGGGAAGAGTATAAAGCTTGAGAAGCTAGAAGGGCTTCAATTTAGAAAGAGTTTTGAGTGGCTGAGAATAAATGTCTGTTGGTGAGAAGAGGAAAGTTGAGAAGGACAAAGGATTTGATGAGGAGTTAGAAGAATTCTGAGTGGTTGTAAGGGAATTTTGGAGACAACGGAAGAAAAATGGAGAGACTATTACCAAGAACTAACAGAAGTTACCTTATTAGCGTAAACCAAATGAAGAGGTACAGAGCAGTCACCAGAGGGGTACACGGCCAGGTGAAATAGAGGGATGCGCCGACGGATTCACCAAAGGGGGCACAGATGCACTGATAACTCAACTTGGAGACAGAAGACCCTTGGTGTTGCTAAATTTGCTTTCTAGTAATTTTACACAGCCTCAGAATCAGAGAGAGTTGGTTACATTGTTATTACAATCCCATGATCGTCCTTTCCCTTGCTAGGTTATCCTGGAAAGATTTTATTCTTTGTAAGGAAATTCAGAGACCAAAATATTCCTAGTGACAAGTGTCCTAGATATAGAACATCAAAGAAATCCCTTTCCCAAAGTCACAACCATCTCTCAACCTGTGATGGATCCTTTCACAAGGCTAAAGCTTATCCTGCTAGTTTTGGTTGACACAATGAGCAAGAACTACCATACGTGTTCAGGTATGCCTTTTTATATATATAAAAACTGAGTTATGCTTAGGCTACAATTTGCCAGATTACTTACCCCTTCCTATCATTCTTTAGTACATACATACAGTAGGCACTTTTTTTTTGTAGCCTGTGAAATTGTATTTCAAACAATGGATGCCCACTTAAAATGGAACATATGATGTCTACCCACATGTGTTGTTCCTTACAGAAAGTCACTTCGATTCTAGGACGAAAGACAGTGATTAATGTGAGAAGCCCTTTCTGAGCATCGGTCCCCTAATTCTGAACATACACAAAATGGACTCTAATCTCAACAGCTGTCATGTTGAAGCTCTTTGTGAGCTGTACATTTCACAGGCTCTAAAACCACTCTGCAGCTCAAACATGATCAACAGCTTTCCTCAAACCAGAACAGCAGTGAGAGATTATTAAATCAAAACGGGAGCAAACCCTCATCTTCATGTGCGCAGGAAATGCATAGGGGGCCTGATTTCCATATGGTTCCCACAGCTGAAGCTTAATGAGTTATCTTCCAGATACAGGTACAACCATTCATAATCCTCAAATACCTCTATAATGGAGTAAAACAAGTCCAAATAGAATTAAGGAAAATAATCTCCAACTGGTCTTACATGCCTGTGGGTTAAATGCATGAAGGAGGCTTTGATTTAAATAAAGGCAGATTCTCAGAAACATATGCTCACCACCCACCATTCTTCATCTGAATGGTAGGAACGAAGGAGTTTCATTTCACTGTAGCATTGGAGCTTTGCCAAGAGGCAGAAGCACAAACATCAGTGATTAAGAAAGACCTCCAGTATAAAATATCTTTTCAGAGGTCCAATCTACTTTAGAATGGGTTTATAGGCAATGGCATTATGTTTCGGATTGACCACATGGAGAGATGTTCTGATTTATATAACATTATTAAGCTCTATTTTGGACTTTTAAATAATGTAAGCCTACTCCATAAAATAAAATACCATCCTTGAAAAGATACAACAAAATCATAGAACTAGTTTTCCCCAAAATCTTCTGATTCAGCTTCATTAAAAAATGTATAGCCCCAAAGCCTTGCTGATGCGTATCCTGTCTCTTCCACCTTTTATCAGTTCTTTCCTGCCACTGCCATCTGTTTGCTTTGCTTTTTCCAGCACATTGCCCATCCCTCCAGGCTGTTCACTGGCACCTGGATGCCTCCCTCCAATTCTTCATAGCACAGTCCAAGAAATGTCCCAGGTCTTTTCCAATTCTTCCCAAAGATTTTCCTCAACACCACCCCCCTGTATATTTTGGATACTTCTCCTTCTCAGATATCATTTTTTCAATTAGATAATATGCAAGTCTGCTTTGGGACCCCTCTTTTAAACACAATTATTTCCTGTTATATTGGTTTGTGTTATACATAGGAGGAAAACTTTCTGGCTAGCTCATCCTTTACAATTACAATTCAGCAAAATCCTTATAATTCCAGGCTTTAAAGACTTAAACACTGCATTCAGAGGAGTCATATGGTGAAGAAATAGCTAATACAAATGTTTCTGGAAAAGCCATGCTTCCCTTTTATCAACTTTTAATACATAAATGTCTGTCTACTCATACACACACTACCTAAGCACACAATCAATATCTAACTGCAGAATTATTACAGTTTTAAAACAAATATGTAACATGATTTGATAAAAGAAAAGGCAAGGAAATGGAACTCAAAGGTAGTAACTCAACAGAACCAATGAGAAAGCAATAAGGCAAGTGACCATATTTGAATCTCTTATAGTATCTTTCAAACTATATCACTACCCTTCTAAATTAAAATCTCATTTTATTTAGTTCCCAAGAATCCAATCTAATCACTTTCAAGTCAAAGACTCAGCTGTTTAGAATGCAGACTGTATCGCTGCTGTGGTTATGTGTACTTGACCTCCTGCCTGTTAACAAAGAGACTCAATTAATTATTTGCTGTTTTGAATGGCTATTTCATTTCACCTCCACCTTTCTTGAAGTGTTAAAAGGCTCAATTGCTTTATCACCTTAACCTTAGCTTTGGAGAATGCAGGCAGAATTTCTTAACTGCCAACTAATAAACCATCCTGATCCAGAAAGCTAATTTTCAGGACCATAGCTCCTACATGTCTTATGCTAGAGTCAGCTAAAATAATGTATTGACCTGGTGGCACATCATCTTCCAAAAGAGCCTCTTCATTTTCAATGGCAGCTTTGGTTCTAAACTATTCCCTTGATATAGGTAAAGACACATACCAGTACTGCAATGGACTGTAGTCTCACAGTTACAGTAAAATGCTGGTGTTATTAGAAGTCTTACCAAACAAAAATGGAATGCTTTCACCATAAACTGAAGGTATGTAAATTAATATTGAATTGGTTTTTCCAATGTACTTTTAACTTTTCCTATAAACTTTCAGTTACATTAAACTCAGTACTATAGTCTCATATTGAAATCTTGAATCACCACACCAGAACAAGAAAACAGCTTCAAAGGAAATATGAAAATGTCCTTTGCTGTATGTATGTAAAGTGTTACTGATACCCATGAAACTATACATATATATATGAAAAACTAGCCACAAAGCCAAAAGAAAGTAAAGAATCTTCTTACTTCCCCCAAATTCCTTTAATACTGATACCATGTAATAATTCAGAAGCTCCCACTTGATACATACTTATATTTAGATTATCCCTATCTTCACCAGTATACCATAAGATGTGAAAGCAGTGATTGTCTTAACCTCCTCATTGTATCCAGTCCCAAGTCAGTAACTAGCACTCAAAAGCATAACAAAACAGGGACACTTGGGTGGCTCAATCAGTTAAGTGTCTGACTCTTGGTTTCGGTTCAGGTCATGATCTCATGGTTCATGGCTTTGAGCCCTGCGTAGGGCTCTGGGCTGACAGTGCAGAGACTGTTGGGATTCTTTGTCTCCTTTTCTCTCTGCCCCTCCCTTGTATGTTCTCTCCCTCTCTCTTACAAAAAAGTAAACTTTAAAAAAGAAAACAAAAAAAAAATAATAAGTATTTGATGATGATGATTAGGTCATAACAAATACACCAAGATATTACCGAAAGGTATCTTGTATCAGTGGACTCAGACACTAATTATCATTTGCCAGGATTATTTACTTAGCATAAGGTGTTCAAGGTTCATTCACACTGTGCTATGTATTGGAATTTCATTCCTCATCATTTTTATGACTAATGCTGATTATTGTTTCAAGAATATCCAAAATGATTTATCAACCTAGTGATAATATTTTGGTATCTTTCTCATAATCTAATATTTTAAAGGGCAACTAAAAATTTGGATAAAAACCCCCTTATAATTACTCATTTTTTTCCAAAGAGAATTTATGCTGAAAATAAATGTTTGTGTCATCTGCAGATCTTGGCCTGTAGATAAGTGGTTCTGAAACTTTAAAATCTAGGGTGGAGCTCTGGAAATCTAGAATCCACATTTCAAAAAACACCTAGGTAGGGGTGCCTGGGTGGCTCAGTCGGTTAAGCGTCCGACTTCAGCTCAGGTCATGATCTCACAGTTCGTGGGTTCGGGCCCCACATCAGGCTCTGTGCTGACAGCACCTGTCTTCAGATTCTGCGACTCCTTCTCTCTCTGACCCTCCCCTGCTCACACTGCCTCTATCTCTCTCTCAAAAATAAAACAAAAACAACAACAACAACAAAACCCACCTAGGTAAAAAATAAATAACTAAATAATAATAAAAATAAATAAAAAGCACCTTGGTGATTCTGATGCACGTGGTCCTAGGACCCTTTGATGAATAAATACAGCTGGGAACCTTCACATGAAAATCCTATGAAATTCAAAATACTCTCCTGGCCTCACCACCAAACGCCCACATTCAATAAAAATATATGCCATGAAATAATACTTTCAAAATAAACATAACAAATAATATGAATATAATAGTAAAATATGTACACAATTCTAAATCAGTGAGAAAACAACAATTTCATACTAGGGTAAAAGCACTCTACTAACTCCACATTTAACTTTGGCCTTGAACAGGATCTACAACTACTATGAAACAAGGTAACACAACTAAGAAAGAGCAAGACATTCCATTTCCAGGGTTTCTTAGAATATAAAAACCCCACTCAGAACAAACACAATGAAGAGAAACCATAATTAACAGAAAGGTTATATGGTATTAGATACAGAAGGATTTATTTCTTCAAGTGATTAGTTCATTCAACAAGTATTTGCGAAATGACAACCAGGTACCAGGCACTCTGTATGGCCCTAGTTTACTAAACAGCCTTTATTCCTTCATGACCCTCATGGCATTTTTAGACTCAGGCCCAAATGCTAGCTGTATTATCTTGAGCAAGTCATTTATTTCTCTTACTATTTATTTTTTCATGAGTAAAAACAGGTGCTGACAACTGGTACTGCTGACTAACCCCCACAAATGTTACTACAGGGTTCAAATAAGCTCATCAAACTCCAGCTTCTAAGCATCTGATTTGTATAGAAGTCTCAGAATGAGATAATAAATTGTATTGGTGGGCTCCAACAGTCCAATTCCCAGTTTAAGTAGGAGAGAAGTTATATTCTTTGAAACTAAGATCACAGAATCAACTTCTCACGAGCAAGATCACCATGTAACTTGATCTGAAGTGTGTGTTGTAGTCTATCATGTCCATAAAGCAACTGTGCCACCAGATAGAAAGCTTGACTCTGCTTCCAAAGAAATGTCAATAGTTTTTCTCTCCCTCTGTCCTACTTTCTTTCTTTCTTTCTACTCTTCCTCCTTCCCTTTTTCCTTTTGTCTTTCTGCCTTCCTTCCTTCTTAGAACCTTCTCCATAAAATCTTGTTAATAATTGAGATGGTTACATAGATTAAGCCATTCTTAGGCCCAGTAATTTGTTGATTTTTTCATTAGTTTGTGAGCTGTTAAATTTGTAGCTAAATGTATTCTTAGTGGGCAATTTAATTGTTCCAGTGAAATGCAAAAGTTCAATCAACCAATTTTGTGTGGAAAGTGAAGGAAATCCAATTATTCTATCTGCTGTGTATTTTAATTAATTGTTCCTCATTCAAAAATGAGGCAGCAAAATGAAGACAATGATATTGTATTAAAAACGCTCAGGAGTGCTTCAGATTCTGTGTCTCCCTCTCTCTCTGCCCCTCCCCTACTCACACTCTGTCTCTCTCTTTCCCAAAGATAAATAAAAACATTTAAATTAAAAAAAAAAAAACCGTTCAGGGAATACAGCAGAGAGTTCACAAAACATACTTAGCAATGAGCACAACTGGGGAAATCCAAGGCCTAAGAGATGTTCAGCATAAGCCACGAGCACGTTGACAGACATTTGTCCACTTTTCAGTCCTGTATTCACTGTTTCAGTGTTTTCTTTCTGGGATAATGGACTATACTATTTATTGGCATATTTTCTAGGCTGTTATTCTGATTATTTTTATATGTTCTGACTTAATTATGATAATATTTTAAAAGAGTGAAATAATGGATATCTATAGTTTACAATAAAAAAGGTATGCCAAAGACAAATGAGTGTTTTCCAAAAAGCACAAATCAGATTAGGACTGAAAATGACTATGGGTATGAGATTCACCCTCTATTAGTCAGACACTATATTATAATTTCTCACAGTGGCCATTATCGCTTGAAATGACCTTGCAGTGAAAAAAAAATCAATATAAAGAAATATGTAAGTAACACCACCAAAGAGAAATCAGTGATGGCAACCTAAAATTATTCCCATTCCTCCTAAAAAGTTGTATATCCACAATAAATTGTGATAAGAGATAAATATATCAGATTAAGTATTTCATATTTTCATGTGAGAAAGAATAAAATTATTTAATCTGTTTAAAATTAGATTAATGATTGATACAAAGTCCCTATAGAACCCTCCAGTTAATTTTCTGACTCTGTGATCTCTACAATTCTTTGATAAATCTCTCTAAGGTGTACATCAAAACCACAAAGCCCTCTTTTAAAAGAGGAAACATCTATAATTTTTGCTAAATCCAAAACATTTTGTTTTAAAATGTGTGAGTTCAAAAAATAATTAGAAATACATAAAGAAATTTTAGATGATAATTCTTACTAGATATTTAAATTAATTAATGCAAAGATCTATAGAAGAAATTAAGGAGGTTTGGTGTTATTAACATTTCAAGGCCAACACTTGGTATTGTACTTAGAGAGGATCATGAGTTGGAGCAACTGTTGGTCCGATAAGGTGTTCTTTAAGAGCTTCATAGGATTTGTATACACCTTTTCCAGAATATATGTACCATGAACATCCACAGAAGCCCACATAGATTATGCTAATTTTATCTGGGGCAGAATGAACTGTGTTGTCTGGCTGTCAAATTGCTCCAAACTTTCCTGGTACTTTTTGTTTCTTAATACTTACTTCTCTTCCTTCCTTCCTTCCTTCCTTCCTTCCTTCCTTCCTTCCTTCCTTCCTTCCTCCCTCCCTCCCTCCCTTCCTTCCTTCCTTCTTTCTTTCTTTCTTATTTTTTTCAAAATCACCCTGTCCCCATCATCCAGAAAGAATTGCTAGTAGCATTTCAGTATTTCTTATTTCTCATTTTTTTTCTAACTCGAGATATACTTTTTCCCCCCTTAGGATGTTTTTGGGTTTTATTTATTTTAATTGAAATAAAGCTGACATACAATTTTACATTTGTTTCAGGTGTACAACATAGTGATTCAACAAGTCTATACAGTTATGCTATGTTCACCACAAGGGTGGCTACCATCTGTTTGTCCAACTACCATGTATACCTATATTTTAAAAAGGGAATCACATATGATGTTTGGCAATCTGCTTTTTTCATGGTTTACTAGTTTATGACAAGTTCTTCTTAACTTCTTAACTCCCAGCAGAATGAGAAGTTTCAGCTAGGACTTACACAAATTAAAAGTGAAAGATTTGTGATTATCTGATTAATTCTATCAATACTGATGGTCGATGAGATAACTAACCCAAATTAGGGCTTTGAGATAATTGAATTATTGGGTTTGGCAGCAGACACACTGTTAAAATTATGTGGGTGATTAACAGTTCTGGCCTACACTTAGGTCTGGATTTGGCAATTCAGGCCAGTTGGTCATGCTTCCTATGGCATTTAGGAGAATGTTGCTCGACTGACAATTAAGACTGGGACTGACAAAATAAACGGTTATAACCACTCTTCTGGGGCATGACAAAATATTTAAAATAAATGTGAGAGCTGTCTTACTAAGTCACTCACTTTTCTCTCCCTGCATCTGGTGCTCTTCACTTCTGCTGCCTTCCTTATTTGTGCTCCATGGAGACATGCACTGCACAAAGCAACACCTGCCACTTTCTCAGTGAAGAGAGTTGAAACAACAGTAGTCAATGTCTGGAATAATAAGTACCTTCTCTTAACCTTTGTTCTCTCATTTCGTGGGAAAAGAAACGGGAGTCTAAATATAGAGGGGTTAAAAAAGCTAATAGTAGGACATCTAGGGTGAAACATATATCACAAGGCTTTTCTCAAAGACTTTTAAAAATGTTAAGTGTGAGGGACGGCCATGTATTAACTGCAGATTTATTAATACCTCCATCTAATTTCAGGTTTCTATGAGGAAACCTGAGACAACACGGTGATTTTCCCTGGGTAATTCTCATGTTTCCAGAAATAATACAGATACCTTTCAGGCACTGTCATCCAAAAGCTAGTCATTGAGGGCCTGCTGCGTCATTGAGGCAGAGTTACAAAACTGAATCAGGTCACATATCCAAGGACACACCTCCACGAAGAAGCCATTGATTTGGCACTCCCATTTAGGGCAACGTTTTGACCTGGCTAGATCACTAGTTACTCAAAGTCATGTAGTTTTAGTTGAGTTCCTACTGCCTAAGTGCTCATATTAGGGGGGAAAAGATACATAGAACATCAAAATTTGCACCTCTGTTGGCAGTCTCAGTAGAGAATCCTGGGGCTGAATAGACATGAAGACCTAGCAACTCTCTGATCCCTGGAGGTGGCCCTACTAGGTCAAAAATGAAGCAAATTGGTGAGTATCATGAAGGAGCTAACACAACAGAGTCCATGAACTACCTAAAAAGACTCACTGTGACTGCACAAGCATGCTTTGTAAGCACTCATATATCTCTGAAATGACATGAACAGTATATGCCAACCACATTTATCTTTCCTTATAAGTTAAGATTTCTTAATTATCATAATTTAAACAATCCAATTTCAGTTTCATCAAGTAGCTAAAGGTATATATTAGATAGGATATTTTCAGTTCAAGCCTCTTGCAGAAATGTAAATTTGTGAATTTTCTTGAGTCACATAATTTTTCTCATCTAATTAGAGAAGTCATGTGATAGAACGATTAATTATGCTCTCTTACTTCCCCAAAACATAAATCCATAGGTTAAAGATCATTAACTGGAAACTCTTAACACCCTCCCCTACCTTGAGTTAGGAATATATCTTTAAAATAATGCTTATAATCATTAACATCAAACATACATAATTTTTATTTTATTTATACCCATGTGACTATCAACCAACAAATTCTCCTTGAAGTGAAAACACCAGATAAATTCTATATAAATAATTTTTTATAAAGAAATATAGATAAACTGGCCAGTCTGCCATTAAGTAGAAATTATTGGAAATTATTCAACATGAGACAAAAAACAACAAAGTATGGAGAGAAAGTAGAGTAAGCAAATTATTTGACATAAGACTTCAAAGAAGCCTAGTAGCTCTATTGTTCAAGTATAATGCATTATGAATGTAACAAAAGATATATATGCCATCCTTTCTAAAAATGACAGTTGATACACTCTTAATGCTATTAATTTGGCAGATTGATAATACATACATATTGCTTCTTATAATGCCTTCTGAACAACAGATCTTCCCAGCGTTCACTTCAGAAATCACTGCCTCCACATTGCTTCTCTTCCCATCAGCACTGAGAAATTTAATTCAGAACTAAGGAGTGCAACACCATCAAAAAGAGTCACATAAGAAATGCTTTTAATAATATGTACCACCATTAAAATGTCTCTTAGTTCCTACACACCACTTAAATATTGGACTCTACCTGTTTTGCTAAAATTGTACAAAAGACTAGAGACAAAATTCAAAGCACTTATGACATGTTATGATAAACCAAAGACCAATTAGAAGAAAGATAAGCTATACATATGCATACTGGTTTACAAGTGCATACTGGCTGGATATCAACACTTCGAGGTACCTTCTGTCTACAGATACCCAGGCAGTATCAAGGGCAGAAAATGGAAAAGAGAGTTACTCCTCCCTTATAATTTATTTAGTTACTAATATGTTAGTATTTAAACTCTGTATGTTTGGGGCACCTGACTGACTCAGTTGGAAGAGCAAGCAGCTCTTGATCTTGGGGTTATGAGTTCAAGCCCCATGCTGGGTATAGCAACCACTTAAATATAAATAAACTTAAAAAATAACTCTGTATATTTTCATTTTCCCTGTTTATGACCACTTAACCACCCCCCACAAAGGTAAAACATGTATGGGTTCCAGGTGCCACATTTATGCTTTATAATCTTATCCCTTCCAGTCATTCAGGGCTTAATTAATAAAAGACAAAATCTGACACAGAGTAGAATAAGTAGATTCTCCCCCCCCAGGAATTCAGGAATGACTCAGTCTCTTAGACAGGGCCCATGTAAATGCAGCTCTGTGAACTACTCATGTATGGTAGCATATACTCTGACACAATGTTTGTGAGGAAATAGAGAAATGGGTATTTCAGATATCAGATTAATTTCAAATATTCACTTTTTGCTTAACCTAGTTTAAGATTTGGTGTTTTATCACATACACACAAAGCCTGATTCTTAAAGGAGAATCAGTAAAAGCAAACTCCTACCTATCCTTAGATCAAATTCAAGAAGAAAAACAGGATTATTAAACTAAATCAATGAATTTTTTAAATACAATGTTTTAGATTCAATCTTAAAACACTACAATTGAGAATATACCCCAGAAGAGTTAATGGTTTACATTGTACAAGAGTTAAGACAATCACTTTAAGCCTGGCTAAAACCAGAGTTGTAATAGTGACTAAACTTGAAAAGATGAATGATAATTTCACTTAAGTGTTCATGTTTCTTTAAGTCATCTTTTAGTGGTACTTTATCCTTTCCAAAAACAATAGTCAATGTTTATGCTTGACTATTTTAATAAAAATATTTTTGTTCATAAACAAAACCACTACTGTTTTCCTCAGTTATGATTACCTAATTATTAGGGGCTGAGACCCAGTGTAGTAAAAATACTTAAGAAACAAAAATTTATAGTATCTGTAGGGCTGATCTTGCATTTCACACCTTTATTTAAAGCCACTATGGTAGGCAGAAACATGGCCCCTCCACTATGCCCACATCCAAATCCCCAGGACCTGTGACTATCTCAGTTTATGAGGCAAAAGGAAATTAAGACTGTACGTCAGCTGACTTTAACATCCATATTTTAAAATAGATCATTCTGCATTGTTCAGGTGGGCCCAGTGTAATCAGTAGGGTAGGTAAAAGTGGGGAGTGGGAGGCAGAAAAAAAAATAATTGAAGAAAGAGGTGTGATGACAAAAGTACTCTCAGAGATTCTAAGTTGCTGGCTTTGAAGACGAGGGAAACCCAGAGCCACTAATACAATGTCTCTCCAATTGTTTTCTGAGGCTCCTGTTAAAAATGCAGATGCTTTGGGCCTCCACCAGGACTCTAGGGTGAGAGAATCTATATTATAAGACATTGGATCATTGCTGTGAAATTTAATAATGACTGTTTGAAATTACTAGTAAATTTTAAAATTAAAACCAAAAGGATAGTTAATTGGTATCGTCTATCAAGTACAAAGATATGTAGATTTCCCCTATCAGCCTCTGTGTTTAATATAGTCAAGGTTGATGATACAACTCTGACAGCATAAATAAAATGTAAGACACTCAAATTTAAAACTACTTTTGAAAGCATGTGTATGATTTAATTTTTTGGAATGTAAGCTTACTTGTAAAGCAATGAAATTTTAAAAAATATAATGAAATACCATGGCTCTTAAATTTTTTTTTCCTCTCAGGTGAGTTAGGACATCAAAATCAAAGTGACGAATGCAGTTTCCCATAAAGTCAACAAAATCTATGTTTTATCTGATATCCATAGGCAGAGATGATTTATTAATGCTTGTCATTAATAAAAATGAAAACTATACATCCTTAAAAGGATAAAGATTATTAGAATGAAATGTTTATAAGTGAAAACCTAAACAGCTAGTCACATTTACTAACGTAATGGTGGTTTAATGATAACACAACCTGTAGGGGCACCTGGGTGGCTCAGTCGGTTAAGCATCCAACTCTTGATTTCGGCTCTGGTCATCATCTCACGGTTGATAAGTTTAAGCCCCTCATTTGGTTCTGCATGGTGTGGACCTTGCTTGGGATTCTCTCTCTCTCCCTCTCTCTCTCTGTCCCTCCCCGACGCAGTCTCTCTCTCTCTCAAAATAAATAAATAAATTTAGAAAAATTTAAAAACTAATAACACAGTTTGTAAACTCAAGCAAGCACATGAAGTTCACTGGATATATTTTCTTTGAAAATAAAACCAAAGTACCACAGGTATAACCAGCTCTCATGCTAAGTGGAAGGCAGAGCTTTTAAAAATTAAAACACATACCAAAAATGTTATTTATTAATGCTTTGAGGGAAATTAAGCTTTCAGCATAGACTGAGCATTGGCAAACCCATGTCGCCATCTGGCTCCAATTTCTGCCTCACAGTATCAGTGATTCCATCTATCCACTCAGAATTTGTTAACTATCCATTTCATTTAAAATACACTGAGTGAAGAAAAAAATATTGAACAAACAGCAACAATGTATACAGGGGCAGCTATGCTTATAAGGTAGGCAAAATTTTAGAACCCTATTACCTACCTACCTTGATCCCCCACCCACACACCACCACCTGGTCTGAGCTGTGCTGTATCCTCTCCCCAGGCTCTTGCTCTCAGCCGTCTTGGTTAGAAACCAATTTGATCAACTAATCTCTGAGACAAAATTTGAGCCCAGCATGACTTGAGGAGAGATTCCTCCAGGCATAGTTACATTTTACCAAGACACCCTTAAAGTCTACAAAGCCTTTAAAGATACGGAAGAGTCTGTCTCTACCATGTCACACAGGACAGACTGTGGAGGAAACAATCTGGATTTCAGGGCTTTCCCAGGTCTCTTCAAATTCTGCCACAGACTGTCATCCTACTCTCCCTAGGGTGAAGCATATTCCAGCTAAAAGAATTTTTAAAAGATAAATGAGAAACAATATGCTATAGAGGAGAGAACACACACTTCAGATTCGAGAAACTTAGTTTTGATTCCTGGTCAAATCTCATAGCCTCTCAGGTCTCAGAGGGCTTATTTGTAAAATGTGATCTTCACACTCCCCTCCGGTGCTGTGGCCCTATGCCCAGGGCAGGTTAAAGCACATCCTCACAGTTGGTAAAAAATAAATAAATAAATAAATAAATAAATAAATAAATAAATAAATAAAATTAAAGAAAAATAATATTATCTCCCTCAAGAAAACACCCTGGGACTTGCTATAATGCTCCACATATTTTGTTTTCTAAATATTTTTCCTCTTGGATTACCCACCTTTTTATGAGGAGATAAAGTGCTGTAGAGACTTCCAGTTGTCTCCCACTCAAAAATTCTTAACCCAAATGACAACAGCAAAATAACGAAAAGATACATCAAACTGGTACAGAGGGAGGATAAAAACTTGAAAGTGTTAAAAATGTTCCTTTCCAAGATTACTCCATCACTTTTATATTCACCCATAATGTATGGTCAGGCAACAAGTTAAAATTTGAGAAAGAGACAGGTTAATCAACTCACTTAACTGAATTAAATAATCTACAATATTTATAAAGATGTCAAGGTAGAAAATAAGAGTTGAATTCTCACAAAAACAAGTATTCTTGTTATTTTTAAACTCTTGACAGGGGAAAGGATAATCAGAGTTGACAGCTATTTACAACTCACTGTATTCCACTCAATAAAACATGGTCTTTGAAAAAAAAAATTGACAATGCTATTGGAACCACAATAGTTATCTCTTCAAAACTACATGCAAAACTTTAAATGGTCTTTCCTTTATGTATGTATGTATGTATGTATGTATGTATGTATGTATGTATTTATTTATCAACTGTTTCAAAGGTTTTTTTGACTCTAATATCCTGGGATAGCACTTCCCAAACTGTGTGTCATGGAACACTAACTTCAGGAATGCTAGTTTCCCATGATGTTAATGGTAGAACCTTAAGGCAAGGGATCTATGGGAATTTAAGCTTTGGAAACACTAGATTAGAAAAGGGAGAGGGGCTTCTTCACTGCAAGGTTTCTTAGAGGCTTTCATTTGCTAATATGAATTATACTTTGCTACCAGATGGAGAGAGTATGCAGGTGTCCAAAATGTCTTTAAGAATAGAATCTCTTTTTTTGCCTAAGATGTGTTAACATCTCACAGATGGTATGGACGGCACTGCCCTATGAGTTCATTAAGAAGCATTACATTCATTAAAAATTATAATTAAAAACTATAGTTGTCCTATTAATAAGGCCCTTAATCTCCCAGAATATTCTACTAAAATAAAAATACTCCTGAGAAAGATGGCCTATTACCCCATTATCAATCTCTAATAGCCTGGTTCTAGATCAGTTTAACAGAAAATGCCACAAAAATAAATGGGAGAAAGGAAAATGAGATATTTAAGTAGCAGAGAGGCTGACTATGGAGGGCAGAGTAGAGACTCATCTCTCAATCTTTGGAGGCTCAAGGAAGGAGCTTTAGGTCTATAGCATTGAGGGAAAGGCCAACTGGTTTGCCAAAGTGAACCCAAAATGCATCATGGCTCAAACCTCACCAAAATTCACTTGTGGTTCAAATAACAGTCCAAAGTACACCATAGACAATATATAGCTCCACACAGTCATGCGGGAGCTATGTTGTCATGGCTCTTTCATCTTCAACACACAGCTACCAAGATCATCCAGGGCTTGCCCCCATCCCAGTCAGTGGGGAAAAAAAATAGAGAGTAGAGCTGTAAACATGGGAGATATTTGAGAGCCAGACCTACAGTTGGTGAACATCACTCCTGTTCACATTTCTTTGGCTGGAATACAGTCATATGACTATAATAACTGCAGAGGAAATAGTGAAATGTGGTCCAGCTGATGCACAGCAAGAACAGACAAGTAGAAATTTTTGAAAACAGATAGCAGCCTGTGCTACATATTTACAGAGAAAAAGACATAAAAATGAGGTTGTACTAATAAGGAAAAGTCACAAAGCACAACAAGGACAAAAATAAAACAAAACAAAACAAAAAACCTAGTTTTGAAAAGATTAGAATTAGTCCAAACATAGAGGTGCCTGGATGGTTAAGTGTCCGACTTCGTCTCAGGTCATGATCTTGCAGTCTGGAAGTTCGAATCCTGGGTCAGACTCTGTGCTCACAGATCAGAGCCTGGAGCCTGCTTCAGATTCTGTGTCTCCTTCTTTCTCTGCCTCTATCCCACTTGCACTCGGCCTCTCACTCTCAAAAATAAATAAACATTAAAAATTTTTAAATTAATCCAAACTTCAAAACTAAGACAGCAATTAAATGAATCATAGTGTTAACAGTGTTCCTAAAATAGAGTAGTATGTACTCAATAAACATGATGTTGTAGAATAATATCTGAAGACGTGGAATGATTTTCACAATATATTAAGATATACAAATAGGGAATGTTCCAACTAGTTGATCTAGCTTTTATGAAAAATATACATGGCTATCAGTATATGGAAGAAAATATCTGGACAAATTAAGATATTACTTTTGGGCAGCTTTATTTGGGCTCTAGGATTATATTTGTTTAATTTTTAAATTTTTGCCTGTAATTCTTCATGTTTAAAAATATGTAGCATATTTATAAAAATTGATATTTCTGAATAAAGATAAATTTTTAACTAAACGTACACCAATGACAAAATTCTGAGGATGTCTTATAGTTAAATGTAAAATTGAAACAAAAAATTACATATTTTATCTCTTTCCCCACACACCTCTGATGGGCAAATCCTTTAAGACATGAAAAAAAGAATTGAAAAAATGATTGTTCATAGTGAAAAAGTTAATAATATTTATTGGAATCTATTTATTTTATTTTATTAATTCAATAAGCAGCAACAAATACTTCTGAGCATTTGCCATGGACCTATGTAGACAAATGTCAAAACTATTTTGTGCCATCAATTATTTGTGTTGACTGATGGCCCAGCAATTATTTCCATCAAGAGTCTTACACAATAAAAACCCATATATTATTTTTGTTTATTGATCCTAATAAGAAGCATAAAGGAATAAGTAACAAATAATGGTTCATAAAACAATGATTCAATATACCTATATCAAATATATCAAATCTATATATCAAGTCATATATATTGTCATATATATATTTAAGCAATAAGGAATGTTGGCAATATTTTTTGTGACAATATCCTTATTGCTTGCAACTATAAATTAATTTATAACTGTCTCCGATAATCATGAAAACACTAAGTAAAATTTATGTAATTATTTTTGTGAACTTCTTTAAAAATAACTTATTTGTGCCATTTGCCTCCACAAATAACCGTAGCAAAATAGTTCAAATTTAAATATTTTGATGCAGTGGATTAATAGGTAGGTAATCTGAATAGGCCATATTTGAGACCACACACACAAAAATATTTTTACACCTACATCTGTCACCAGGGCTGTCCCGATAGCTAGTACCATTCCTCTACTTATTTAACCACATTTATTTTATTTTATTATTTTAATTTTTTAATGTTTTCTTTATTTTTGAGACAGAGAGCATGAGTGGGGAAAGGACAGAGAGAGAGGGGGACAGAAGATCTGAAGCGGGCTCTATGAACTGGGAGTAGCAAGCCGGATATGAGGCTTGAACTCACGAACCAAGCTGTACTCATGACCTGAGCTGAAGTAGGGGTGCTTAACCAACTAAGCCAACCAGGTGCCCCATAATCCCAATTATTTTATCCTAACTAGATTGCTATGTATCAAGAGGGCATGGCTCTTACACTTACTTTTCATGAGCAACCTAGAATAGTAGAAATACCATAGTCATTGGAGGCAGACTGACTTGTTTTGACACTTGCTTTGGAAGGCTTCCTTTTGACAGTCACATCCCACATCCAAGCATTTATTATCATGGAGCAGCATTACCGAATAACCCTCCTAACCAGTCTCCCTAACTACAGTGCAGGCCTGCTCTTAGCTACCCAAGGATCAAGACTGGCTTGTAAGAACATAAGCCAAGAGACATCATTTCCAGCTTACAAACCTTTGTGGGTTCTCCAGTTAAATGATACTTCGGAAGTTAGGATTTTTAGACCTGACACTATTGTACTGAGCTGTACAATCTGTATATGCTCTTAAAGCAAATTCTGAAGAGTCACTGGACAAGAATAAGCTCATATTCATATGTGGCACTTTTTCATTAATAGCACATTTTAATGTCCTTTGTTTTTCCTCTCTCAGAAATTTTTTTGATTTTCAAGCAATAAGATGAAAATGTGTGTTTCATAATTAAAAGTAAATTCCATGAGTTACACTGGATTAGCACAAATCCTATCAACTGTTTACATAGTACTGGTATTTCAAACCACATCATTTAGGATGATCAATGCAAAGTCTACAGAAGATTAATAAATGATAATGCTCTATACATAAAAGAAAATGTTATGGCCCTGACAAAGTCTCTCAGAGGTCAAGGCAGGCGCAGGCCACTTCCACTTTTTGAATCTTTCAGCATATTAAAAAGTCAAGAAGAGCCAAACCATGACTATATGTAGTGTAGCTTGTTCTAAATGTTTATATTTAACAGATGAACACGTTCAACATTTAAAAATGCAATGCAATTATTTTGTGCTACTCTCAAAATAATTAAGATTCATTATTCTCCCAATGGATTCTTCATAGTATGCTAAAGGTGATGTAGTCCAGTAACAGGAGCAAAGCTTGAGGTTTTTTGATGACCATCTTTTCTCAGTCTTGTCAGTGCATCTTCGTCACTATATGATAATAGCCAAATCCCTCACTTTATTTTTTTTAATGTTTTATTTATTTCTAGGAGACAGAGAGAGAGACAGTGTGAGCAGGGGAGGGTCAGAGAGAGAGGGAGTCATAGACTGAAACAGGTTCCAGGTTCTGAGCTGGCAGTCAGCACAGAGCCCGACGCGGGGCTCGAATCCACAAACCGTGAGATCATGACCTAAGCGAAAGTCGTACACTTAACCGACTAAGCCACCCACGCGTCCCCCAAATCCCTCATTTTAGGCCTTTTCTCAATGGGAAACCAGGTCCACAGGACCATTCTGGCCCCCACCCCGTGGTTCAAGTTCTTGTCTTCAAACACAGACCAGTGACTAATCTTCTAATATTTGGAAGACATAACTATTACTAGACTCTGCTAATTGCACAGAAAACATATGGCTCTAACAACAATAACGATCACGACCACAGCAGCTTCCTATGATCCATGAATCTAAATTTCTGTGTATACCTCCTTCTAGCTAACACACTCTCTACAATAACTCCCTCCCCATCACTCTCCAGGCTTACCTCCTGCATCTGGTCTACCTATTCAACTCCAAATTTGCATCATGCTCTCTTTCTCTTCACTTTCATGGATGCTGTTCACTTTGCCTGGGAAACCATTATTTCTCCCACCAAACTCCAACCATTGAGCAAACTTTTGTCTAATGTCTTCTCTTTTATGCAATTGTCAGTGTTCCTGAATTGTTTTAAACCTTGATTGTATTTCATAGGTTTTTCATTACATAAATTGTAACATATGATACAATTATATGTGCCTTTCTTTTATTTCCCCAAGACATTAGAACTCTAGTGGGGACAAGGAAAATCTTGTGTACATTTCCACATTACCTGTGCTCCCTAGCAAAATGTATTACACATGGTAAACCACTGATAAATATATATTAATTAGAAATTACAGTACCCACAGATTTTGGCAGCAGGTTTACTGAAGTAAATATTTTTTTTGTGGTTTTGGTAAGTTAAATAACTAACCATGAATTTAACAGCAGAGTTATTAAATAACACATAAAATTTAGATTTGCTACTCATTTCAAGCATACTAGGCATAAAATACATAGTTCATAAATATTAAATAAGGAAGGAAGTATAATGATAATGCATCAATAATACTATCAGTCCTCAAAAGTAAGATAAATCGTAATCATGATCTAGTTTGATTTCCAAACAAAATCAAAGCCATATTTGAAATTCAAATAAAGATGTATTACTTTTTAAATTTTTTTTCCAACTTAACTGAGTTCCTAAATGTCTTGGCAAGAGCTTTATAATATACAAAAGATTCATTAGGAGGTTTAATCAGATCACTCAGGCATTTGTTCACATGGAAAGTTCATCCAAATGTATCAAAACTCTCAGCCAATATCAATATAACTATAATTAAGAATATATTCAGAAATAATGCCATAATTAATGCTTATTCAGATTGCCAAGTTCTGGGCAAATAAATTAATATTGTCCTTGTAGGCCACTTGTATTCGGTCCCTGGAGTTAAAATAACTTGGCTGGACCCCAACTGCAAATGACTTAGGAAGGAGAAAGATCCTTTCATTAGTGAGAACTCACTGCATCAAAAGGGATACATAATGTATGAAATGATAACCTACTTACATGTATGTATATAATCCTGTTATGTAAAAATGAAAGGTGTATATTTATTTTAAAATCACAAGGAGGGTAATGCAACTAATTGAGAAAAGGTAGTGTTAACATATCTAATCAAAATTTTTAAAGAAAAAAAGGCTAAGTTTCCCTAAGACATTTCTGCCTTTCAACCTTTCAATCTGTGCTAGCTCCTGACAGCTCAAAATAATAGTCAGATATATGCCATCTTATTATTTTTTTAATTATTTATTTTTTGAGAGAGAGAGAGAGGAGAGGAGGCAGGGCAGAGAGAGAGAGACAGAATCTGAAGCAGGCCTCAGGCTCCGAGCTGTCAGCACAGAGCCTGACACAGGGCTCAAACTCTTGAACGAGGAAATCATTAGTTGAGACAAAGTTGGACTCTTAACCAACTAAGCCACCCAGGAGCTCCAGATAGATGCCAATTTAAATTTCAGAAATAAGAAGGAAAGGAAAGACAGAGCAGCCCGCTTCTCCTTCTGTTTGCCGTCCATGCTGCACATTAGTTACTATACCTTACACTCTCTTGACACTGGTCTGTTAAACATAATTTTTCAATGAGTGAATCTATTGGGCTGATTTCCTTCCCCTTGTTTCCTCTAGAAATTCTATGCTGATGACTCCTCTTCTTCATGAACATTAATGAAGATTCTTGGGTTTTTTGTTTGTTTGTTTGTTTGTTTGCTTTATTTCCTTTTCTAGCTCTTCTTGCTATCCCCCAATGAATGGGTCTTCCCCAAAGCTGACCTTTTCCTCTCTTTGCCTGGGAATCCTCATGTCTTTAACTATTAGCTCCATAAAGATGACATGAAGATTTAAAATCTGTTTCTCTTGAAGTTCTAAACCTTTCCTTATTTCCCATCCAACAGTCTGACTTTCTTGTGAACATAACCACCCACATGCTTCATGGATACCTCAAACTCAAATGGCCAAAAATCAAATACACATCTTTCTCCTCTCCTATACCACCACAAACCACAAAAATTAAACACAAAACAAAAACATTCCTCCTGATATCCCTATTTCTCTCACTGAAGACTCTTTCCTCCTACAGGAACATGCTTGACACTTTAGTGTCAGATTTGACTTCTTCTAGACCCTCTCTGCCCATTTCAGGGATGTCTGCTTCTCCAGTGTCTCTCCTGTCTTTTTCTTTCTCAAAATCCACAATCCAGAGCTAGCTTTCATTGGCTCTTAGAATAAAAAGAAAAATGCCTCTACTTACCCATTATCTATTCCATCCCTAATGCCAGTCTCACATGAATGTGCTAGGAAATACCTCTGATTATTCACTCATGCCTTAAATATTCACTATTTTCCTTCTGTTTTTTCCCTCCTTGAGCCTAAATACACAGGAGCTAAACTGATCCTGAATAACCACTCTCACTTTATTGTGTTTAACAATAGAAAATTAATTAGTCCATACCCAAATTTAGATACCATACCTAAAGCTTTGATTGTCCCTTTAAGAGGAAGGAGTATCCCCTCCACTTCTTTCCCACTTACCCTTTTTGACAATGAGATCCCAGAAACTCCCTAGGAGCTAGGGAAAAACAAGGAGTTTAGCTCCTAAATAACCTCCTGGAGCAGAGCCAAGCTCTTCTATCCCCCTTTTTCAGACCACCTATTGTTTGGATGTTTGGATGTGTGAGAAATAAACTTCTACATTGTTTAAGCCTTTTTGTTTTGGTTTCTGTTAAGTTAGCCAATACGATAGACTATCTGAGAGACACAATCTCTTCAACACCCTTCCTACTAGTGAAGGGTGATGACGCATGTAGCTCGTGAGATACTGTATAGCAAGGAGTTCAGCAGGAACACCCCTGAGCTTCTAATGCCTGGAGAATGGTTTAATTGGTATTACACAGGGAGAAACATGGTCCAAGAAATGGAGAGACATATTTTCAGTTTGGGCCATAATAAGAAAATAAATCTTCCCTGAAAAAGGCCCACAGCTACAATGCATTCAAGGTAGATAGAAAATTAGAGACTCCAGCAACCACAGGATTTCTATTAGAAAGAAAAGGAACCATCGTGAAGAGCACAATAGAGAGAGGTAAAACCAACATGAACATCACTCATTTGCTCACACAAGGACTTAGAACTGGGAAATAAGGAGCAGGAAGAACAGAGGCTACGATCCCGAAGCTGACCAGATAGCATGTGCACACTATGGGGGTCAGTAAAAAAGAGATGTGGAATTGGAAGAGCACAGGAAGAGGAACTAAGAAGAGGTCAGAACAAATGTAGGACCTCAACTAAACATTACAACTACCTCTGTGGTAAGGAAACATTGTGAGTTGATACCTGGACCCCACTGACACATATATACAGTTACCTGGTTGTTGATCATATATGTGTTTTATGTTAAACAGTAGCTGTGAGAAAATGGTTTTCCCCAGATGCTGATGAGCAAGAGGCCAACAAAGTGATCAGAGCCACAGCGAAACCACTTTGCTTCTTCCCTGAGACGAGGAGGTGCATTATTGTCACTGAGTTTGGTTTAGTGACAAAGGGACTCCAACATTCAGAGACAGTCCTTGAAATAGACATGTTTGGTACACAAATTCTGCAGTTCAATTCTTTCTGGTTCAACGTTCTAAGAAGCGGGTAGTTTCTCAGATCTGGGAAGACCCTAAATATTCTTGCAGCATCACAAGCAACTGTGAGCCCAATTAGGGGCCCTGGAGAAAGGAAAGGTAGGTAAACATATGCTACAACTCCCTCCTAGGCCCTGCTAGTCTTGGTAGCCTTAGCCAAATGAGGCACAAGCTGTGTATGGTGTTTCCTACCTATCTTAATCCACCAGAAACACTACAGTAGGAAAGAAATATATTCTACAGGTTAGGTAATTTTCAACAAATCCTTTTGTGGCATTTATAAAATCCTGAAGTAAGAAATCGCTATAGATGTAATACACATAGGATGGCTTAGAACACAATGAGAAAACCATGGGCTTTGCATCAGATAATCTCAGCTTTACCAGTGTAGTAGGTAACTTTGGGGACCTAATAAAACATTCCTAAGATTTGGTGTGCTATACTGCAAAATTAAAATCAAATAACAACACAGACCAGCATACAGTTGCATCTGTGGTAAGTGTTACAATAAAAACAAACAAACAAACAAACAAAAAAAACTGTAGGAATCTGTTACAGGGCACCTGACTTAGTTTGTAAAATCAGAAAGGCTTCTCTGAAGAAGTAATATTACAGCTAAGATCTGAAGGATGAATAGGGTCAAGAACAGATTGGTAAAACATTCTAGGTGAAGAGAGCAGCAAGGAAAATGGCATGTGGTGGGAGAAAGTATGGCACATTTTCAGAAATGAAGGCAACTTTGGCTGGAGCACAGGGAGTGGAGGGGGCTCAGCATTTGATGAAGTCAGATGTGTAAGCAGATCTCAGACCATAAAGTACAGCATAATCCATAGCTCAATGAAGGGTCTGAGGTAGCAGGATGACATACACATGCTAAGAACTTAGTAAATATTAGCTTTATCGTCACTGGTGGTAAATGGCACCTGAGCTGCAGAGACATGGACTTATAGTTGTTGATTCTGGACCAGAAGACAGAACCAGTAAGCATCCTCTACTTATAGAATGTTACCTTTAACACCCTCTGTCTGACTAGGTTACAAAAACACACAGGTGTTTGCTCTATTTTTCTCCATTTTCCTATTTTTTCTCCTTATTTTTATTTTTTTGATAATCGTAGATTCACATGCGGTTGTAATAAATAATATAGACAGATGCTGTAGAGCCTTCACTCAGTTTCAAAGGTATCCTTTAGTATAACTATAAAGTAATATCTCAGCCAGAATCCACAGACCTTATTCAAATTTCACCAGGTTTACATGCGCACTTGTGTGTGTTCTATACAATTTTACCACATATATAGGTTCATGTTACTATTGCCATCATCAAGATACAGAATGGTTCCCTGACAAGGGGCCCTCATGTTACCCTTTAATAGCCACACCCACCTCCTTCCCTCCCTCCAATCTCCTTAAACCCAGGCAAACTTTAATCTGTTCTCTTACGTTTGTATTTTTGTAATTTCAAGAATGTGATAGAAATGGAATCATACCACAATTACCTTTTTATGTTTTTTCACTCAACATAATCCTTAGAGAGCCATCGAGTTGTTGCACGTGGCAATCGTTCATTTCTCATTACTGCTGAGTAGCACTCCATGGCATAGATGTACAGAGTTGTGTTTAAGCATTTGCCTGCAGAGGGCTAAACATTAATTGTTTCACTTCTGGCTAGCCCTAATGAAGTTGCTATGGACATTAACGTTCAGGGTTTTGTGCAGACACGTTTTCATCTCCCCAGGATACATGCCTCAGTGCACCATTGCTGGATCACAGTACAGTCACATCCTGAGTTTTACAAGAAACCATCAAACTATTTTCCAGAGCTGCAGGATCATTTAAATTCCATTTCATATATTACATTCCAAAAATGTATGGATGACCCAGGGTGGCATTTGGTGCTGTCACTATTTCAGACATTCTAATAGTTGTGTGGTAACATCTTACTGTGGTTTTAATTTTGTGTCTCCCTAATGACGAATGACGTTTAATATCTTTTCATGTGCTTAACTGCCATCTGTATAGTCTCTTCCATTTTTTTTTTATCTGTAGTTTTTATCCATTTTCTAATTGTATTGTTAGGCTTTTTGACTGTTGAATTTTGAGAGTTCTTTATATATTTTGGGTGTATGGTTTGCACTGCCACCACTACTTTCCCACTCCCACATCTGTCTACCATTTATTTGGGCTCTTTCCTTCCATAATATATCATTATGCTTAGGAGAAATCAATATGAACAGGAGCATAGCTCCTTGTCCCAAACTGACGATTCTCAGAATATCTAGCTAGATGGGTCCCAGATCACTAAGCTTTTGTCCTCCACCGAGGATGTCCCGAAAGCAATCTTTCCTTCTACTTAAGAACTCAGAAATCATCAGTTATTCTCACTGTTTACAATAAAGTATGAATTTGTCAACCTACTACTTAAAGGTTACTGCAGTGTGACTCTCTTCTTACCTCCTCTGCTCTAAAATTTCTACCATTGTTATTATACACAAGAAATTGCCTCAAAAAGACCTGACAAAAGTCTCTGACACTGAGGGCTGTACTTGGCCTCCTATGTTGGGGATGTCACCAGAATGAAGAGCATGTAGAGCTATGACACAAGGCACATAATCCTCTTACTATGAAATTGAATGCCTCCTCCACATCTATTTTCTCCAGCAATTATCAGCTAAGTATTGCAAAATAGTAAATATTTTATCTAAGTAATCAAAGTTTGCTTACTTGACAATATACACTCTGCTCTTTCAAATTTCATATGTTCAAATGGTTTCTCATGAAAATTTTGTTAACTCACATCCCCTTGTCAGGGATGACTGGAAAGCTGGGCTCAGCTGGGACTGCCCACTAGAAAGCTAAGTGGGGCCAATTTAAGAAGGCCATTGCAGGGTAGTTGGACTCCTAATATGGTGACTCAGGGACCCCATGACAAGTTTTCCAAATGATAGGAAGTAAAAGTTGGTATTTCCTTAAGGCCTGGGCTAAGGCAACTGATACCTTGTCATTTCTACTGTGTTTGACTAGTCAAAGCCACCATAAAACCCACTCACATTCAAGGGGGAGAGGACACAGAACCACATCTCTCAATTCAAAGAATGTTAAGAGTTTACAGAAATCTTTAACGCACCACAGGATTTGGTGGTAGACTATGAGAGAAATGTCCCAAGTTCTTAAATATCTTGAAAATGTCTTGGGTCTGCCATTACAGAAGAAAAGACAGACACCATCGTAAGTTGAAAAAGAGATTTTTCCTTATAATTTTAAAAACAATCTTCTGGTATCCTGTGTTGTGCCTGAGAAGTCAGATGTAAATCTGATCCATGTTCATTTTTAAGACTTTTTTTTCTTCTCATTAAGTTTTTTATGAGTTCATACTTATCCCTAGTGTCTCAAGATTTCAATATCTTGGTGTGGATTATTGTATGGGAACAATCAAAGGGCAAATTTCCTTCTTCAGGTCTGGGTTATTGTCTTCTGCTATTTTCTTGTTAATTCTTTATTTTTTTATCTTCCATTTTTTTTCTGAGATACCTATATATTATACCCCTTTATCAGTATCTAGGCCTTACAGCTTTATTTTTCATACTTTTCCTCCATTTATCCCCTTGTTCCATTTTCTGCATGATTTTCTCAAAGTTGTTTTCTAACTTTACTGATATAATTTTGACAGTCATATTTTTTGTTCTTTAAGAGTGTATTCTAGTTCTCTACTGGATCCTTTATCGGATATTCTTAATTCTTAGTTTAAGATTATAAATTCTCTCAAATATTTCTGAATGTCAGATGGATAACAAAAAAATAACATACATATGTTCCCTGAATTGTTACATTTCTTTTTTTTTTTAATGTTTTTTAAATTTATTTCTGAGAGAGAGAGAGAGAGAGAGAGCATGAGCAGGGGAGGGTCAGAGAGAGAGGGAGATACAGAATCTGAAACAAGCTCCAGACTCTGAGCTGGCTGTCAGCACAGAGCCCAACACGGGGCTCCAGCTCACGAACTGCTAAATCATAACCTGAGCCGAAGTCGGACGCTTAACTGACGGAGCCACCCAGGCGCACTGCCCTGAATTGTTACATTTCATTTGGATAAGGTTTCTTCTTTTTTAATTTGATCTTTTTTTGCTTTTATTTTCATTTTGTTGTGTAGGAAGACAGAGTTGCTCATATAGGTTTCAACTGCAGTTGTTTAAGAAGGATTTTTTTCCTTGTTGGATCTTTTCCATGAGTGGGAATTCTGACTGGGATATTTGGAGTAGGGCAGCATGGGAGGAAGGAATCAATGGCAAAGGGTTAAATTTACCAGCTTGCAAATGAAGGTAAAAGAGTAGGAAGCCACCTGACAGATTTAATCAACACCCTCCCCCTCCCCTCAACCTTTCAACTGACAGAACAAGAGAAGCTTTACTCCCTTCGCTCTAGAACATCAATATCCATAAGGAAGCCTTAGCTTTCCCAAGGCAGCCCTTCAATCTCTTTATCAAAGAAACATCTGTTTTGCTGTTGTTGTTGTTTTAAGTGAACGCCTGCCATATGAGTCTTTTCTAAGAACAGAAATTGAGGAGAGGGATGGAAGGACTCTCCATTAATCCCTGCTTATAGCTGCTCTTCTTATCAAACCTCTATGACATTGCTAACTCTCAGCCAAGAATTCCTCTCCTCTTAAAGGTTTCATCCCTTTTAAAATATTTCATGAGAAATGGAAGACAACCACGTTTCTCAACTATTGACTCTAAGTAAAAAGTCTTTAAAATTTTTTTAAATGTTTATTTATTTTAGAGAGAGAAAGAGGAGCAGAGTACAAATGGGGAGAGGCAGAGAGAGAGGGAGACACAGAATCTGAAGCAGGCTCCAGGCTCTGAGTTGTCAGCACAGAGTCTGATGTGGAGCTCAAACTCACAAACTGAAAGAACTAACCTGAGCTGAAGTAGACACTCAGCTGTCTGAGCCACCTAAGGAAAAATTCTTAATAATCTTGTATATATAGTCTCAACTTAGCGGTGGTAACAGCTCTTGCCTTTACAAATTTCAAGGGATCACCAGAAGATAATGTGATAGAACAGAAAAGGAAGTTGGGTGGTAATATATTTAGATAAAAGAGGATAGGGAGGGACTTCATTTTGTAAATGTCTTTTATTATACACCATTTATAATGTATTAACAAGGGCTCATTAATAAAAATGAATGATTCCTCTGTGATAGGCTGAAAATATGAAACTTCTTATTAATATTTTGACATACTTTTGTTTGTTTTACAAATATTCCAAAGAGGTAATAAAAGAGCTAGAAAGGCCGAAGTTAGTAGCAAGAGCACTGAACAGGGCCTGCTTATAAATGTTCTATGTAGGCAATGATATTCAATGGCCAATTCATCAATGTGTCAAAAGTTGGTGGTAATGCACAAACATAGCATTATCATTGATTCACAAGTAAACCACTGCATGTAGAATCACAGTGTATGGACTCCAGTGTCACAGAGGATTCACCAAAATATCATTTTTAAATCTCAAACACAGGCGTCAAAATACTTGTCAGTTGCTATTAAACAAAACATTGTTTTGCTGCTATAAAACAAAATAATGTAGTATTTAATTATTCCAAACATCTTTTTAAGCAATCTTCCATGAGGGCCCCAATATAATTAAAATTTAGTGAGGCATAACTCCAACTTACATATTTTTCTTACCTTATATTATTATAGTCAATCATGTATGAAAATATGATAAAAATATAAAACTATTAAAGAAATATAGTAGGTCCTTTAAAAATACTGGACAGATTCATTTTAAAGATTTACAAAAAACCCTGCAAGGTCAGGATAAAATCAGCTGCTATTATATTAAAAAGGAAATCTTGTTTTGTTATAACTAAGTATTTGAATAACTACTATTATGGAATTTGTGGAAGATGATTATACCTTACTGACTCAATTAAAGAAACATTTATTAGAATCTCACAATTAATATTCTGTCAAAAGCCTTCATCGCTAAAACATGATGAAAATGATATTTAAGCATCAGACCAATTTCAAATATGAATCATTAACAGCATTAGTGGTACACTAAGGTCACTTTGTAATGGACTCAGACTCTTTTCTCATCAAAAGATTTCAGCCTGACATCACCCCTGAAACCAGCCACTAAGAAAAGCAGACATATAATCCACTTCAATGTTTGTAAGATAGAAGAAAATAATTAGGGGCAGAGAACTTGGTACAGATGTAGGAGACAAAACTGACCACCCCCAAATTCCTCCATTCCAACACACCAGAGCAATCTTGATGGGGGCACAATTAGTTACAATGCAAGTGAGCAAATGAAAATTGAACTTCAGGGTCCACTGATGCATAAAACATCAATAATATTCTAATAGCTGTAGCTTTTTCTCCTTTACTTGACAAAATGAACTGAACTTCCAGATACCTTGAAGTGAGGTGCAGGGGGTATAAACGAAAAGATTCTGTGGGTTACCAGTGGAATTCTGAAAAGAAGTTTAATAACGTCAGTACAGGAGGAAAGAAGCGAGATATAAGCAGAGGTATCCTAAAGAATTCTTGGGCCAGAAAGGGAGGAACAGGATTGCCTATTATCCAGTCAAATGCATAAACATTACAGGAGAAGAACGTGTTAATCTTTGAGGTTGGTCAGAAAAAAGAGCAAGGAATGAAGTCAGGGAGCAACCAGAGGAGCCAAAGTCTTATCCAGCAAGGTCTTCAGGGAAAGAGATGATGGATTTGGTCGGGGTGGGGGGAGTTGGGCTACCTGTCCCTTTTACTAAAGATCTGTGTCTGTTGTAAGGAAAAGATGCTTCTTCAGAATTCTCTATGGCCCACATGAGTGGTTTCAAATCCTCTAAATCTTGAGTTTTTGCAGCCCCTTCAGAAGGCGTAACGGGAAACGGGAGGGTGCAGGGTATGGAGGGTCTAGATCAGTTCTGCTTTCATTAGCCATACACTTCATCTGTGGCTCTAAAAACATGGCTTAGATGAGACTGTTCCTGCTATTCTGACTGCAGATTCACCACATGGTATTCCGGACAGCACTTTAATCTCCATGCATCCTGACTCTGGGAATTGTCTTGGGCAGAAGTCTCAAGCAATTGAGGTTGCTAGGAAGAAAGATTTTTTTGGAAATAACATGCTTGCACTCTGTTTTGTTTTGGTGTAAGTGGCTCTTATGAGTTTGGTGAGGGTGAGCCAGTGCATAGTATGCCAAGAATCAAAGCCAGGTATTCCAAGCTGCACAACCCAAGACTGTGGTCATCAGACCATGCAAGTGATGCCTGCCTATGTATTCTCCTCTGAGAAACCAGACATTCTCTTGCTTATACACAATGCCACTGGAACCTTCAAACCATAAGTGCCCTTTGAGAGAATTTTCACACTACTATGTCAATATTGTTACTGTTGCTATTATTCTTAGTTTATGTTAGCATTTTATCATACACTGAATCAGAACAATCTGGGTTTGGTCTGGTTTTAAAATTTTTATTATTGACAATTCTTTTGGCCTAATTTTTCTTCACTGTAAGTGGAGAGAACACAAATCCATATCCTCTGTTCTCCACCTTAGATGCTTGTGTGATACAAAGATCAAATATTATATCCTTTCTGAAATAGTATGTGAGCTATTAAACTACTTATTTCTTAATAGTCACTCACTCCCTTAAATCCAAATATCCCTTAGATAAAGTCAGGTCATAAAAAATCTTTTAGTTTTGCAAACTATAAAGTACTATGCAAAAAAAATTGTCACTGCCATTTTAATGTCAGTATTCTTAATTGTATAAATCTCAGGTAAGAGCTGAGTACAAGATATCACACTAAGCGCTAAATTTCATAAAATGAGAAAATAAGGAAAAAACACTTGAATGACTCATCGTCATGAACTTCAATTCATGTATTCATTCCTCACTCCTCTGAGTGCATCTCTCATTTTAGAATCGGAAATTTCACTTTGAGCACATTTTCAAAAAAAATATTTATTTAATAAATCAAAAGATACTACTTGATATATTCTCAACTAGTACATATTAATATACTTTAGAAAATAAGCCCTGAATCACTGCTGAACATCACAGATTCTCTGAAAATGAAAGAGATGGTGAGAATAGTGCATCCCCCATAGCTTAAAGAAATCTGAGGTCTAGAGGTAGACCAACTCAGTTGGGACACTTGGTTTCACCACATATTATCTTAGGGCCCCCATGCAAATTGTCTAAGCTTCTATAAAAAAAAAAATTATATCCCAAGTTCATAGAGTTGCCATGAGGCAATAATTCTCACAAATCACTTAGCCTTGCAATGGTCACTGAGTAAACATCTGATAAATATTAGTTAATATGACTGATTAGTTAACATGACTGCTGTTACCATCTCAAGTTTCCACTCCTACTTCCTTGCAAAAATGGTGTCCTAAGGTCTTCTGAGAAACAAATCATTATCCCCAGAATGAAAGTGATATCATGGTACATAACATCTGAGCAGAGCTGACCACCCATCTTTCAAAGGAGGAAAAGCTTTACAGATTCTGCATGAAGCATGTATTTCTTGTGATGTACCTAATGATTCCTATAACTGGGCATGGTTATTTCTTCAGCACATGATGCATGGGTGGTTTATTTCCTTGCCTTCCAAAAATAAATTCATTAAACAGCTAGGAATTTGGGAGTATATAAAAGTCAGATTTTGAAATCTCAGGGTAGATATACAAAGGAAAACAAATATATCGTCACTTATCACATCAAAGCTCTTAAATAAATGTAGTTAAATCTATTTCAAACTGTTCCCAGGTTATAATAGATCCAATATACATCACAGCTACTAAGTCATGAGCAACTCAAGAGCCTACCCTAAGCATGGCTACTTCCATCACCAGAAGGGTTGGGATATGTGAATTTAATATTTCCAGATTCAAAGGACTTGTACCTTTGTCCTACCTAGGTGACCACCACTTCGGTATTTCACTCTGTTGCTTTCCAAGTTGGTGGTTGCATGTAAAATCTCACCTACTTTATCGTAGGCCTGCAAATTGATCTACCCAGAATAGCTGGCATATATCCAGTCAAGACTGTACCATCATTATGCTATCTCTCCTACAGGCTAAAAAAGAAAGAAATTAGATACAGTGCTTCTTATTAGCAACAACACTTCTGTTTTATAAACTGGGGAGTCCTGCTGTGTAGAGCCTTAGAGGCCATTGGCAGATGTCGGTAGAGTACTGTACCGATGTGGTGTAGCACAAGATTCACACTCGTGTTATGTTTAGAATGGACAGTTAGGAGGGGCATGAAAAAACACAGGAAAAAACAGGTTAGGAGCCTCTTGAAGTAGTCCAGAAAAGAGATGACTGTAGCCTGGACTGATGGTAGTAGAAATAGTGAAAAGCCGTTGGATTCTGTATATATTCTGAAAGGAAAGCAAAGGTATCTCCTTCCATCCACCTTCTTTGGCTCTAGTCAAAATGGGAATGGCTGTGCTTTGAACAGGGTAAGACTAATACTTCTGCAGGGATTTTGCAGCTCATAGTCTCTCTGCCTGGATCATTCTTGCCCCAGATATCTGCAGGGCTTCCTCCTTCCAAGCAGCTCTTGGAAATCACTGAGCAGTTTTGAGCTATATGTAAAGCTAAGACATATATCACACAGAGAAAAGAAACATATGCATACCTTGCTATGATACAGTTTGGGGAAACCATTGAAATCTAGTATATACATCACCAATCTACACAAAACCTACTCTAGCATCTGTTGATCACATACAGAGCCCTGAATTTGCAGTTGCCTAGTTAAGCAGGTAATTGGTCTCTACAGTTCATCACTTACTGATATCCCTGTAAAGAGAGTCACAGTTGTGAATGGCCAGACTGCTTTCTGTAATTAAACAGTTCCTAAAGAACTCTAATCCCTTTTTATGGATTTGATTTCAGGGGAGGGTAAAGGATGCAAGTGTGTTCTTTGAAAAGGTCTTCCTTTCTAGTCACTAAATGCTTACTACTGCACCACAGGATAATTCTTTCCAGATTTAACTAGTAGCTGGAACATGGCTTAGTGAGCAACATAATATGAAGTAGTTATAGACACTAGTTTCAACTAGGTCAGTAGTTTTCCCAATTTTTTCAACCTATAGCCTGCTCAGTAGGTGTCCCTGATGAAAGCTTAGCTGTTGTAGTTCCTCCACACTCCCTGTCCCTTGTCCACTCTTATGGGACTATCTAGGTCTGGGCCTAGAAAGCATGCTCATGTTTCAGGGTGCTGCAGCTCATGTGTGGTTTAAGAAAGACTTGATTGTTTGGGCGCCTGAGTGGCTCAGGCGGTGAAGCGTCCGACTTTGGCTCAGGTCATGATCTTAGGGTTTGTGAATTCGAGCCCCGCATCGGCTCTGTGCTGACAGCTCAAAGCCTGGAGCCTGCTTCAGATTCTGTCTCCCTCTCTCTCTGCCCCTCCCCCATTCATGCTCTGTCTGTCTCTCAAAAATAAATAAAAATGGTAATAAAATGTTTTTAAAAAGACTTGACTATTGCTGTCATCTTACAAATATATATTAGTGATGATATACAAATTTGATCTTGAATGCCAAAACCGATCAAAAAGTAGTAGCTGATCAAGTTAAAACACATTCTAAGGACAACTGAAGACTCACAGAGAAAAAAGGAGACTACACCGACTGATATACAATGACTGATAGGACTATAACAAAGGAAAATTGACAGCATTCGTATCATATTATTTGGCCTCTATGTTGTAAAATGTGCTTTTTTTATATTTTATAAGCTCATAGACTTTTAACACAAAAAGTGATTTTAAAAAAACAACCAGTTCAATCCCCTCAAGCAAAAGCACATTTTCCCACAACAGTCATTTATTTTAATATTCATTCATTCATGAGACATTTATTAAGCACAAATCGTTGACAGATGCTACACTGGGGGAAGCATATTTCCATGCTTTTCTATTTCTTTCATGAGCAACAGTTCTGTTCAGTGTCCCAGATTCTAAAGTCTTCCCTGTCATCAGGTGACTATCAGCAGTCCCTTCTGATTGTTTCAGCTGCCTCCTTATTTGAACCGCTGCCACCAGGCTCTGACCTTTTGAGTCCATGTACTTTTCTTTCTCTTCCTGACCCCTCATCGTAATCATGGAAGCTCCCTGAGAGCTGTCTCTTTTCATTCAGCTCTAGGAATTCTCCCCTCTATCACTTGCAACTCCAGGCCAAAAATTTTAAGGTATCATTGACTCTTCTCTTTCCATGTCACCTATATCTAATTAATTAGCAAGTCTTGTTCTCTTTTCCTTCAAAGTATATCCAGAATCCAACTACTTTTCACCATTTCTACTACCAAGTGTCCAAGCTACAATCATCTTTTTTCTGGGCTACTGTAAGAGGCTCCTAACTAACCCCTTTTTTTTCCCTAGTTTTTTTTTTTTTTTCTTGCCCCTCCCCACTGTCCATTCTAAACATTACACCAGTGTGGATCTTGTGCCACACCCGATCGGTAGTCCTTTGCCTACATGCATCAATGGTCTCTAAGGCTCTACACAGCAGGAGTTCCCAGTTTTTCCCTGAAATTATCTCCTTTCCCCCCACCCTCTTTTGATCTACTCAAAATGGCAATGGCTGTCCTGCTGTGCTTTGAGCAGGGCAAGACTGGTACTTCCAAAGGGACTTTGCAACTGACAGTCTCTCTGCCTAGATCACTCTTGCCCCAAATATCTGCAGGGCTCCTTCCCTCATTTCCTTCTAGTCCCTGGCCAAATGTCACCTTATTAGGAAAAGCCTTCCCCGACAATTATATAAAATACATCGTCTCCAGGCTTCTAGGCACTTCTTATCCATTTTAGACCTTATTTTAAACCCTAACACTTAGATTCACACAAGGCTACTATTGTTGTTTACTTTTATGTCTTCTCCCTCATCCCTACGTGCACACAGAATAGTGTGGGTTACACGCTGACCAGGACTTTGATCAGTTGGGTTTACTGCTACCTCCTCAGGAACTAGAATAATGCCTGGTAAATAGAACTCAAAACTGTGTGTTGTAGGAGTATTGAGGAGCAAGATATAACAGAAACATTTAAATTGTCCTTTCTTGAATTATAAAGAATGAGTTGGAGTTTCTCAGAAATGAAATAGGTTACTCTAAGCAAAAGTAAAAATATATAGTGGTCTTGGGCCATGTTTAGTAATCTTGGATGTCAGTTATTCATAAAGGACCGCTCTCCCACAAAACACACTAATCTCAGCATACATTGCTTGTTTTCATATTTAAATATTTTTGTTAATTGTGATCTATAACACATAATCTAGCATTTACTTCAATATTATGTTTTCTGGCTCTTCTTTTAATATAATCAAAAAGTATTTATTGCTTATCTACTATGTGCTTGCCATAACAATCTGCCAGGGTGTCTTCTCCCTAAAAACAATAAGAACTTTGGGTATCTGACCTTAGCAGATTGCTCTAGATAATCAAAATTTGCCACGAGAGTATCTTTACTGTTTCAAGTCATTTTTTTAGTTTGGCCAAAATGGGTGTCCTAATTATTTGGTAAAAAGCTATAATTAAAATGATAATAATAACACTATATTAGCAAGTTAAATAAATTGCAAATGTAATACAGAAGGTACAAATATTTCTCAGCCTATTTTTTTCTTTTTCTTTTTCTTTTTTTGTTTAATGTTTACTTTATTTTTGAGAGGAAGAGAGACAAAAAAGACAAAGCGTGAGCTGGAGAGGGGCAGAGAGAGGGAGACACAGAATCCAAAGCAGGCTCCAGGTTCTGAGCTGTTAGCACAGAGTCCAACACAGAGCTCAAACTCATGAACTGTGAGATCATGACCTGAGTCGAAGTCAGATGCAAAACTGACTGAGCCACCCAGGGTCCCCTCTTTTTTTTTTTTAATTAAAAAATTATTTATTTATTCGGGGGGGTCAGGACAGAGAGAAAGACAAAGAGAGAGAGAGAGAGAGAGAGAGAGAGAATCCCAAGCAGGCTCTGTGCTGTCTGTGCAGAGCCCTATGTGGGACCTGATCTCATAAATTGTGAGATCATGACTTGAGCCAAAATCAAAAGTCAGACACTTAACTGACTGAGCCATTCTGGTGTCCCTCAGCTTATTTTTTCATATTAATTTTGATCTTAACAATTTTCTTAAGACTATAAATTCTACCAGGGCAGAGACTATGTGTAGCTAAGGGCACCTAGCAGAGTCGTCACACATAAGAAGCCCAAAAAACATGCTAAAAATGAGCCATGGCATAGAGCACACACATGTAAGTGTATCTTGCAGACGAAACACTTCCAGTTTAAATTGTTAACCTGTGAAAACCTTAAATTTTGACACACTGAAAATGTTATATATGGCTTTAACCACATTTGTTTTTTGTTTTTGTTTTCAGTCTGTCTCCAAAGTGAATAAATGAGAAAGTCAAGCTTTGGCAACTGTCAGCACAGTGCAAAAGCTCACAAAGCCACTCCCCCATTCATATTCATATCCTACCATGGAGAAAGGATTTAGGGTTCTTGGAGTATCCTGAGTGGAAGCTGAAAAATAAATGCTATGGTTTTGAGAGTACTGCAAAAGCACTGAAGAGAAATTAAACAAAGGCTCTGAACCTTATTTGTGTTCTGTAACACCGCTTCAAGGCAACATTTTTACTTTTAAATGTATGCCCTCATTTACTCAGGAAATTAAGAAATGAACTCCCCGTGTCAGTGTCCCTGCTACCAAAATAACATAGCCATCGGCTGATTTACAATTGAGTCCTAATTGAACAGTTATGGTTTTAACTATATCAGCATATCTGCAGGTTTCTTAAATAAATATTCCGAGCATTTCCTGTAGGTTTTATATGCAAAGAAAAGAGTAACGAGAGTTTTAGAGGAGACTGGATTCTGTGGAATCTTTAGCACATCATTCTGCTTATTTTTCTTACTCCTATCTCATTTTTGATACATATTTTCAAAGATCTGCTATTTCAAATAGAAATGTCTTCATTAACAACAAATAGGAGGTTTTAGAGAAATCAGAGAGTCTTATGTCTTTAGTTTATCTCAGATATTTTAGTTTAACAATTATTTATATGGAGACTTTAACTTCCTTCCTATTACCCTGGTTCTTTTTCCTTCTAGTGCCAATAATCTCATTTAATCATTTTAATGAGCTCTTTCATTCAGATGGCTGTATTTTCAGGTAGATGCCTTCAGATCAGGAAAAACAAACAAACAAAT
This sequence comes from Hyaena hyaena, assembly GCF_003009895.1. Lineage (NCBI taxonomy): Eukaryota > Metazoa > Chordata > Mammalia > Carnivora > Hyaenidae > Hyaena > Hyaena hyaena. Next base: position 1,413,541 of record NW_024080978.1, read on the forward strand.
AATCAAGTAGCACATCCTCACACGTGGAAGGGGGCAAACATGGATTCTTCACATTAGAGCTATGGAGAATTTATAATTCAACTCAGCATGCTTACCTCAAAGACTCTTATTACTGATCATCATTTATAAAATTTTGCAGCTGAAAGGGAACATACAGCTCTGGGCCAGACAACCATTTTGCACAGAAAGAAACTGTGGTTTCTGGACATCTAGCAAGAGATTTCAAGGTCATACAGCCAGCTGGGTCATTCACCCAGATACACAGAGACAAATCAGGTAACTAAAGGTCGTGTTAGTGCACAGCATAGGCTGAGCGAGCACAAAGGAAGAAGACCATATTTTGTCCTGAGAAAGAGCATTCTAGGCTCAAAACTACAAAGGTAGCCCAATTTCAACTGAAGACAAGTTTGAGGGATGCTTTCAAAGAGGACTATTTAATGAGGCTATCAGAATTAAAAAAAAAAAAAAGTCAAGATGCAGATCCAGGGGTTGAAAGTGTCCCCTGATGAGAAGTGTTAGGTGCCCCATCACTGTTGGTGACAAGAAAGTGCTCCATATATGAGCAGATGAGGGTGACAATTAGGAACGGGCTCTAGAAAGGGTGCCTGGGTAGCTCAGTCAGTTGGGCGTCCGACTTCAGCTCAGGTCATGATCTCACAGTTCGTGGGCTCGTGCCCCACATCGGGCTCTGTTCTGACAGCTAGGTCAGAGCCTGGAGCCTGCTTTGGATTCTGTGTCTCCCTCTCTATCTGACCCTCCCTTGCTCACACTCTCTCTCTCTCTCCCTCTCTCTCAGAAATAAATAAAACATTAAAAAAAAAGTTTTTTTAATAAAAGGAAAGGGCTCTAGAAGTGAGTAGCACAGAAGGACAGAGAGGATAGACAGTGACTGCAGACAGTAAGAAAAAAATTAGAGATTTTCAAATACATGGGCCCAGGCACCATGGGAAAGAGAGATGATGGTGCACTGGTTTAGCCATGTTTTGTTCCTGGGACTAAATTGTAAAGGGACTTCCATTTGCTGAAAGCAGTATTCATTAATATCTAATTTAGTAACACTTATAGCTAGTGTTGTGAGATTGTTTGCCTAGAGAAATCCTGCTTTTGAAGACATGTGTACCCCAAATGGACAAGTACATGTATTATCACTGAAGAATAAAATACACATCAAAACCACATTCTCAAGGGACATTTTCCTGCAGGAATGCAGCACATTTGAAAAACAGTTTGCTGAAGAGAAGAGGCCCCTTACTCTGTTGTCCCTCTAAAATGAAACCTGTGGGGAAGGAGGTAATAAATGGAGAACCTGTGAGATATTAAAGCCTCCTTCTGTGGACCATGATCATTCACTATAGCTGAGTAATTATCCTCCAAGCCAAGATGTCTCTTTGGCATGATCTGGTAGTTTGTAACTCTGCACCAGGCAAAGAATGAATTCTGGCACCGAGTTGTGCTAAAGACTTAAACGAGACAGAGAGCATCAAGTGGTGAGTTTCTCTGTAAAGAATGAAAGAAGGAATAAACAAATGAACAAAAGAAGAAACTATCTATCTGCTTGTGCAATTTTGGTAGCTCATGGATCCATTCTCACCAGGAAGAAACAGTGCCTTGCATGGAGAAGGACAGGGGTCAGCTTGGAAATGGTATGTCCCTGTCCCCAGTAGGAGATAGGAGACCAGAGCAAAATGCTCATGATGTGCCCCTCCCTGTCATGCTGCATTTCCCTCTGGGGCTTTGTGGTCTGGGAAGCTTGGAACTGGAGCTCACTTTTCCAGAGCCATTTCTGCTCACATGTGGGAGAGCAACAGAGGCGAGGAGGTTCAATTCTCAGCCCCGCCTGTGTTCGGCAACACAGGTATTTGGTGAGAATGTAGGAAGAGGTACAGGGAAGGAGAATTCCACTTGCAGATAAGTTGAAATGTGATGTACACCAGAAATACATGAATAAAATACATTTCTATGGCTTTTTCAGTTAATATTTGATCTAGCTAATTTTTATATGCACCATTCCTTTTTTTTTTTTTTTTAACATTTATTTATTTTTGAAAGACAGAGACAGAGCATGATGAGGAGAGAGAGAGGGAGACACAGAATCTGAAGCAGGCTCCAGGCTCTGAGCTGTCAGCACAGAGCCTGACACGGGGCTCAAGCCCACAAACCACGAATTCATGACCTGAGCCGAAGCTGGACTCGTAACTGACTGAGCCACCCAGGTGCCCGTATAAGCACCATTTCTAATGAGATGTCCAAGCATGAGTTTTCAGAGTAAGCAATGCGATTATTTCCATTATTATTTTGAATCTATATTGTGTTATTTCTCCAAAGGGTTTCAGTACTTCATACAATACAGCAATTGTCCTCAGAAAGGTCCTCACTAGAATGGTGCTAGTATTTCATAATAATACAGCTAGTAAAATAAAAACAAATAATATTTTATATAGGCAAATAACATGAATGCATTCATTTTCTCTACTTTTATAGCTTTTCAGTTCACACTGAAGGTATTTACATACAGTTATGTTTATATATGATACTAACATAGAGGCAAATCAAACATAAGTTGAAAAAGACACACACTTGACATTAAAAACATTTAAACAAACTTTAATAGAAATTAAGTTTTAAAGGGGAAACAAATGTAGGTTTAGAACTGGCATATATATACTTATAGAAATTATTATGTACATCATATATTATATAACATATTACATACACACATTTGTATACATATTTGTATGTAAAGAGAGAGTTTCAGGTGAAACAACAGTGGCTACATGTACATTGGATCACAGAACTGCATTTCAGAAGTGACCTAGTCTAACCCCTTTAGGTTACAGATTTATCTGCAAAGGCTTTAGCTTTTATCTTACAGATGAGGAAATGGAAGCTTAGAGAATTCACTGTGTCTTATTTCTTCAGAATTTGTTCAAGTCTCCTTGGAAGGCAGAAATAGTGAATGTGCTAAGTTATTATTTAAAAAAAAATTGCAATTAACAAGAGGACAGGGTTCCATATAGCTTACACACACTGCAGCTTTCATTCATCCAACACACTTTTACTGCATGACTCCTGCATTGTGTATTGTCCTAGGCAGGCACTCACGGTAGAGCAGTGCGCCAGACAGGATTCCTGTTGACCTCATGAATCTGTATCAGTCCACTGATGGATACAGAAAGGTAGAGAGGTGGTTGGAAGACCCTAAAATAAAGGCTCAGAGAGGGGTATGTAAATGATGGCAGACTGAGGTTGTTGGGGTAAGCAAGTGTCTGACTGCAGAAGGCCTTGTGAGCCATGCTAAGTTTAGCGTTAGTCTTAAGAGCAAGTGAAGATCATGCAAGAATTTTAAGAAAGTAATAGACATGAGCAAATTGTATTTTAGAAAGATGACTTGAGATTTAAATGGGGTGAGTGAAGGCAGCCAGACCATGAGAAGGCCACCATAGTATCTGAGGCAGAACACAATGTCTTGCACAAGGAAAGCAGGAGTCTCAACAGAGAAAAGTGGTCTTCTATTTTGGAGATAAAACTGAAAGAATTTTGAGACTGACCAACTGTGAAATGTGAGGCGGGTGAAGACTGAGAGAGGGTGCGCAGCTTCTTGTTTTAGTAAGTAAGGTAAACAGGAAGACATCCATGCATTTAAACACAAAAACAAAAACAAAAACATAGAACAAACAAAGAACACAGGAGGAGAAAGAGGAAGTATTGAGCACAGGATATGCATCCATCCAAACTAACCCCTCCCACATACAAACTCATACAGACACCCCTGCTGGAAAGTGAGGAAAAGAATGTATTTTACAGCAAAGTAGCATAAGTCCCTGTAACCTGGGCATTATTACCCAGTTAAATCTTAATTATGCAGATCTTACGTTCAAGTTTGGTTTATCTGTGGCATATCTCAACAGATTAAACAGGTAGTCTGCTTTCATTATTTTTTTCCTGTGTAGTCCACATCCTACCAAGAAAATTCTTTGCAACACAGGTATGTAAAAAGTTCCCACAGGGAGATCTTGACTTGGGGTTCAAGCCAGGAAAAACCAAACATACTTTCAGCTTTTCTCGACTCATATATTCATAGAAAACCTTCATCACTTTGGTGGCAATTACTTTTTTAGAATTATAGGTACACACATAATCAGATCTAAATACAAATTGCATTTTAAATGTAAATATTAACGACTCCTGGATTAATTTTTTAGTTACTCACCTCTGTTAGTTCTTATAATCAGAAGTTGACTATGCATATGCATTTGTAAAAGGCTTTCAGAATGCTTTCTTGAATGTGTGACAAAAAGTACAGGCAACAAAAGCAAAAATAGACAAAAAGGACTACATTAAACTTAAAAACTTATGCCTTGAAGGGCACAAACAAGAGAGTGAAAAGGCAACCTACAGAATGGGAGAAAATGTTTGCCCATCATGTATCTGACAAGTGGCGATAGCTAGAATTTAAAAAGAATTCCCTCAACTCAACACAAACAAAATTAATCCAATTTAAAAATGGGCGAAGGGGGCACTTGCATGGCTCAGTCGGGTAAGCGTCCAACTTTGGCACAGGTTATGATCTCACAACCTGTGAGTTCGAGCCCCTTGTCGGGCTCTGTGCCGACAGCTCAGAGCCTGGAGCCTGCTTCGGCTTCTGTTTCTCCCTCTCTCTCTGCCCTTCCCCTGCTCACATTCTGTCTCTGTCTCTCTCAAAAATAAAAATAAAACATTTAAAAAAATGGCCAACAAGTACGTAACAGAAAAAATTCACTAATCACCAGAGAAATGCAAATCAAAAGAACAATGACATATCATCTCACACCCATTAGGATGGCAACAATAAAAACAAATGAACATACAGAAAGTAAGTGTTGGCAAGGACGTGGAGAAACAAAACCTTTGTGTACTATTGGTACAACTGTAAAATGATGGTGTTGCTAAAACAGGGTGGAGGTTCCTCAAAAAATTAAAAATAGAACTACCATATGATCCAGCAATCCCACTTCTGGGTATACATCCAAAATAACTGAAAACAGAGTCTCTAACAGCTATTTGTATATCCATGTTCATAGCGGCACTATTCACATTAGCCAAGAGGCAGAAGCCACTCAAATGCCCACTGACAGATGAGTGGATAAATACAATGTGGTATGATCACATGGAGGAACATCACTGAGCCTTAAAAAAGAAATCCTGTCACATGCCACAACATGGATGCACCTTGAGGACATTATGCTAAGTGAAATAGGCCAGTCACAAAAAGGCGAATACTGTGCGATCTCACGTATATGAGGCAGCTAATGTAGTCAAATTTATACAAATAGAAGGTACAAGAGTGGTTAGTGGTCAGCAGGGGCTGGGAGGATGTGGGGAGTCGGGAGGGGCTTTATCATGGGTATAGCATTTCAGATTTGCAAGATGAAAACGTTTTGGAGATGTGTTTCACAATGATGTGCATATACTGCTGAACTGTACGCTTAAAAATGATTCAGATTTTTTAAGTGGTCAATTTCAAGTTTCCTGATTTTTATCACATTAAAAGAAAAAAGAATACATGTTGTATGATTCCATCCGTGAATGTCAGGAACAGGCAAATCTATAGAGACAGAAAGTGGACCAATAGCTACCAGGGCTGGGGACATTAGAGGAAATGAGGAGTGACTGTTAATGGATACAGTTTTTCTTGGGAGGGGGATGAAAATGTTCTGGAATTAATATTGGTGATGGTTGCAAAACTCTGTGAACATATTAAAAACAATTGAATTGTACAATTAAAAGGCTTTTTGCTGCTAGTGATTGACACACTTGTATTTCCTCCTGTACAGCCTCACTTAACTGCCAGAGAAAGACTGTGAAGCAATCCCACACCATTCAACACCCCCTTCAAACACTAATATATAAAGTACTTCTTTTGGGTATCTCAATAATTATTCTCTTTGAGCCACTGCATTCAGCTCCCTAGGAATCCTAAGGCAACAAACTAGAATACAACATTAATAATGTTATGCTAAAAACAATGGCATGATGCCAGATGATTTCAGAATAAAAATATGAAATCCCCTTGCTTGAGAGTTAGTGTGCATTGCAGAAACAACTATCCGGATCACTCAGCTTGAATAAGATGTTTTGACATCTTATCTCCACATCTAAAATTAAAACTGCATCTTCAATTTGCACTAAAAGCTTTGTGTTTCATCTGGGTTAAACTCCGATAAGAATTCAGTATGAAGACAATTAGTGTAAGAATGCTTGCTTGCCTTCTTTTTTCCCCTCAAATTTGACAAAAAAATAGTTCAGTAATTTGTAAATATCTTGCAATAATATAATAACTATTTTGAAGATATATTATGTTTACACTTTAATAACATTTTGGGCAGAAAAATAAAGTAGAAATTTCATGAAGATGACAGCAATCACTTCATCTCAGCAGATAATTCATAATTATTATAATCAATAGAACTTCAAATTGTTTTCTAAACAGATTTGCTTATTTTAAACTCTATTGCTGTTCCTGATTTTCTGGTTTTCTCAGAAGTCTAGAACAATAAACACCTCTTACTTTTAACAGAAATGATTATGTGGGTCAGCCAGAGGGGGGGTTATGTGTATGCCAATTTTGTGCCTGTAAACTCAAAGACCACAGACGAGTGGACATGAAATAGTAGATTTACACATCCCAGTCCTGGTGACAGAAATTGTCTTCAAACCTTTTCCTTTTATTAACCTTTCTTTTTACTCCCCGTTCAGTTTACTTTCAACTTGCCTTTATGTTTGATACAATCCCCTCTTTACCAGCCATAGGGATAGGTAGACACCTCTCTGGTGTTGACCTTCGGTGCTGTGTTCGTGTCCTCTCCCTCAGGAAACCTGACAGAGGACCCACCATGCATCCTCCACTCAGGGCTCAGACAAGCCCCGAGAAAGCACAGATGTAGCCAGAACCACCAGAAGAACAGACACAGCAGAAACAACGTCAGAGAAAACACCCATTGGGCAGAAAGAAAGGCTCCTTCCTGACTTTCCAAAAAAGATGTGATTCTGAGTGATACAAAGGCTTATTTTTTCAAAGCAACAAATCCACTTACCACTATCTTTTGGACGAACTGTTAGTCTTCCTGGCAAGTAAAAGAGATGAGAATCTTTAGTTTAGACTTGAATATGGAGCATCAATCACCTGTAAGTCACAGCTATTCTTAAACAGTCTTAGTTTGCTTTTCTGTTTTTCAAATCTTAGGCAGCATTATTTAATCCTGGAACTCAAACTATTCCTCAGAAGTAGAAAAAAATCTAGTAATTTCCTGCGTGTTCATTATGAAAGGTAGCAAGACAATTTTCATTGCTGCAGAGCCAGCCTGGGTGTTCATTAAAAGCACCAGGCAGCACGGTGGGACCCAGAATTAATGGGACACAGTGCTAGCAGCTCTGAGAAACAAGCGTTCATACTGATTGCAAATTGTGTATGATGATATGCGGGGGAATCTCAGGATCCTTCACTGAAGTGGTGTGAAATGGCATATAAAAGTGGGGGCACTGAAATACAGGACAGTGTCTGGGAAAAGAAACCTTTTTCTCATGTTCAAACAAGGAACGTAAATCCAGGCTGTTCCATCAGTACGACCTAAAAGGTAAAAACACTTCCAACAGTGACTAACAATTAGACAGCACTCTGCAAGCACCAGCCACTGTTCCCAGTACTTCGCATGTACCCACTTAACCCTCAGGCACCCCAAGTACTCCAAAAGATACATTATTGTTCCCATTTCACATAAAGAACCCAAGGGGCAGGGAGGTTAAATGATGTGCCTGATACCAGACAGCTAGTTAACAGAGAAACTAACCACACAGGATGGCTCCCAAGTCTATGCTCTTAACCAATAAAAAAGAGCATGTATTTATTTACAAGTATCAGTGTTTGTTATGAACATCCATTTTACAGTGACAGTGATTTTTAAAAAAATTACACGTTTACACCTACACATACGTGGTTCAATCTTTCCAATAAACATGGTTAATTAAAACAAATTCTCAACCGTGTTAGTGAACACATTCAGACTGGCTGGGGGTATAGACCAGTCAAATGGTAGAGTCCACTGTGATGACTTGTTATTCTGGGCCACGTTTCTAAATGGATAATTCTGGTCTTTGAAATCAGGGACTGCCATCTTTGTATTCTGAGCACCTAGCCTAGTGTAAACATTCAATAAGTGTGTCTAGTGAGAATACAGGGTAAATAAAATAAATCAACACTACATAAAGGAGATGTCGTGTTGCACAAGAGACAAGCACACTGAAGAGGGAGGGAGTGGTGGCCGCCAGCTCCTCCTTGCCACTTTGGTCATACGGCTTCCTTATTCTTCGCAGAACTGCGTGGCCCAGGCTCTGCCACACCTTGCTGTGCTTGAAGGGAGTTCAGACAGCAGGCCAAGAGCCAAGAGTGAAGTCAGAAATCAGAGGGTCCCTGGCAGAGAAGCGGCAGTGGCTGAGTCACACCCCCACCCAGGAGCACGGGCAGGAGGGAGGCATCACATAAGGGAGTGAGTGGGAGGCAGGCAGCAAGGGGCCCTCACCTCCTTCTCAAACAAAGAACCAAGAAGTCATACTGAAAGATAAAAGGACTTTGCCTCCTCTCACTCAGGGTCTTCTGTCTTCCTTTGAAGATGGTGTTAGAAAGGAAAAGGCAGGGTTGAAAGGGAACACAGAGGAAAAGTCAGATTCATGCCTAGAGTTAAAACAGGTTTTAAGAGCCAGTGTAAATCAGCAGTTAATGTCTTTGAAAGGGACATGGGACCATGAGGTTCTGGAGCCCCGCCTGCTGACACTGTTAATTATTCCCAGAAAAAAAAATATTGGAAGGGTATAAATTGAAAGGAAATGCAATGACCTTGCTTCTCCTGACCTTCCTGAATCACACCTTCGCTTTTTTCTGGAATGCTGCCATAAATCTCCACATCACGGCCAAAATGCCACCTTTCTGGTGAAGCCTTTCCTGATCATGGGAATGATACTTTATCCACATAGTTCTTAGCTGTCACTTGTGTATCCTATTCACTTATTCAACACACAGATATTGGATGCCTGTGATGTGCCAGGAGGTCGATGCACTGGCATGTGGAGAAACAGTGAACAGAACAGACATAAATCCTGGCATCGAGGGAGCTTATATTCTAGTATCATATGCTGTGTATTAAATTATGGTTGTATAAAACTACATATTACATATTTTTATAACTCTCTTTATTAAATAATAAACTTGTGATAGGCAGCTTTCATGTTGCTTAGGGTCTTGTCTTACCTAGCAGAGTGTCTTGCACAGAGACAGCAATGCATTAAAACAAAACAAAACAAAAAACCAACTTGAGTGACACCCTTTGAAACCAGTAGGAAATCTAAACTTCCATTGTAGTACTGGAATTAACCTCCTGAAGGAAACCTTGCCTTTGTAATTTGCATAAATTCTCATGAATTAGCACATATTCTAGACATGAAAAAGTGGAAACATATATACACTTGATCAGAGGAAAGGAAACATTCCATTTCTATTTACAATGTACTAAAAATGATATAACAAAGAACTTTTAAAGACAATCTTGTGAAATACTCCCCAAGGGGGTATTTACTAAAACAAGTTAAGGGAGAGGGGTAGAGAAACAGTTTTAAAACCAGTGACTGACTTAATTGAAATTATGCTCAAAGAATCTAAATAACTATGTCATGAAGTGTTTCTTAAATTTCTGCTCATTTTGAGAAAGTATGACAACTGTAATAACCAGAATAGATTAAGTACTTCCTCATCTGACTTTAATCTCTAAAACAGGCAAGTGCATTGATGGAAACCTCAATGTAATTAATAAATCACCTAGTAGTGACCACAATATTGAGAAAGATACTGCTCAACATAGAGAGCGAGTCTATAATACACAATTATTTATATCAGGAAACAACCAAAAAAAAACCCAAAAAACAGAAACCACTTAAGTTACAGGTTAGTGACTTTTTCAGGGGAGATAAAGCTCTTCCTACAATTCAGTGCATCTTACTTACTTCTCCCTCTTCTCATTTCCTTTTCTCATGTATTTAGCAAATATTTATTTTTCATATAAGCCTCAGAAAATTCTATCTGAAAGCAAGCAGGGTATAAATAATAAATATGCTTCACAATTCGATCCCTCACTTAGCCTAATCAATCAGCAGTGTTTCTTAAGTGGACTGACCTGTGCTAAGCATTATTCTGCCCTCCTTCCAAGTGAACTAAAACTGGCCTTGTCCTGCCAACAAACCCTCATCTCAAGATAGAGCCATTTTCTAAATCTCATATTTCCCACCCAAGTAGAGCTGAGACATGAGCTTAGCTTTAAAAATTCCTAAGGAGACAAGGGTGATAGGTCACAGAAGACATTCAGCTCTCTGGTATCATCGCCTCAGAATTTGAGTGAATCCTTAGAATGAAGTCCCCATCAAGCCAACTAAGGAAATACCAAAACTTAAAGCTTATGGAGACGAAGAGGCTTCTCCAGAGGTGTTAGGAGGTGGGACTTTTAAAACTCTACTCCTCCTCAGACACTCTGAGACGTCTTGCTTCCTTAAAACTCTTACATATTAGCTGCTGTTGATGGGGGCATATCATGGCCTTTGAGAATGTTGCAGAGTGGGGGTGGAGATGAGAGAGACACTGATCTGCACCTACAAAAAGCCTTGGCTCTCCTCAAGGATGATCTATGCCTCATAGGTCCAAGACGAAAAATAGAAGCAGAAGGGCCACCAATTTATGTCATGACATTCAACTGTTGGGTCACCAAATTGGCTGATCCTTTCCCCATCCTCCTGTTTAAGAGACCTGAGATGACCTTAAAACACATCCTGGAACTCCAATCAAAAATAAATTTCATTCATTTTTAATGCTGACTTTTCTTTTTTTTTCTTTCTTTTCTTTTTTTTAATAATGGGAAAATGTTGCAAAACTGAATGAGAAAGATAGCAAATACACAAAGCAGATGCAACTCATTTCTGACCAGACACAACACACAATCACCCTTGCCGCTTTGTACCAAGTGCTCATGCCCTCGATAAGAGTCATACATAATGTAGCAGCAAAACTGTTGACAGGGCTACGTGGTCACAGAAGACCCTGCAACGCTGATGCTGTGGACATGAGGACATGATGTGTGAAGCTGGACCTGATGAGATTCTGCATCGGCTTTAACAGTGTCCTGAAGGCAAGCGCTAGGGTTTGCTTGCATCTGCAATAATGTGAGGGCTTAATCAAAGTAAACTTTTGATTCCATACATTTTTTTTTTTGTATCAGCTCAACACATGTGCACACAAAATGATATCAATTCCTTGTTAAATTCATACTTAAATACTCGAGGGCTCATAGTCATGGTAAAAAATACATAAAGAAATCATCCAGGTTATTATAGCACGAAATGTCCCTTTTCAAACACATATGCATTTAGAACTTCATTCGAATCACAGGTTCTTATGTTTCATAATTATTGGAGGAGGGTACTTAATGCATGGGCTTTCAGAAGGTTATAAAACCACTTGGAATCACATATGTATTTCTAGGGCCAAGAGTCCATGATTCTCATCAAATATCCAAGAGGGTAAATGACTCCAGAAAGTCTAAGAACCAGTCATTTAGAGAGGTGAGTGAGCAGTCAAGGGTATATTTAATTGCAATCGCATACCACAAGGAAGGGAAAACAGAAAGTATCAGTTACATATAGATGACCACCTTAGACAGATATGTGGATAGATCTAAACTACTGGGCCATGATGAGTTCTACTATTAAATTATGAATCATGAATTTATTATCTGGGGGAATTGAAAAAGAGAGTACATGTGCTACTAAAGATAAAAAAAAATCTTGTTTACAATTTCAGTAAGATGGTCCCTGTACTTAAAAAATAGCTAGCTATAAACAGCATACAATAAACAGCACACACATAAATTATACAGTTATATAAGTTTCAACATGAATACACCTGTGAAACTATCACCATGATCAAGACAATGAACATGTCCATCATTTCCAAAAAATTTCCACACAAGCCCATAGCAAACCCACCCTTGAGCCTTGTCCCTGTTATTATAATTTAGTTTGCATTTCCCAGAATTTTATTTAAATGGAAAAATACAGGATAGTTGGTTGAATGATGATCCTCCAAATGATATGTCTATGTCCCAGGGGTGCCTGGGTGGCTTAGTCGGTTAAGTGTCTGACTTTGGCTCAGGTCATGATCTTGCAGTTTGTGAGTTCGTGCCCCGCGTTGGGTTCTGTGCTGACATCTCAGAGCCTGGAGCCTGCTACAGGTTCTGTTTCTCCCTCTTTATGCCCCTCCCTCACTTACACTCTCTATCTCTCTGTCTGTCTCAAAACTAAATAAACATTAAAAAAATCTTTTTTTAAAAAATAAAACAAAATGATATATTTATGCCCTAATCCCTGGAACCTATGAACATTGGCACATTTGGAAAATAGTCTTTGCAGATATAACTGAACTAAGCATTTTGAGATGAGAAGATCGTGGTGGCTTATCCTGATGGGTCCTAATTCTAATGGTAAGTGTGATACCACACTGAGAAGAAAACAAAGAGAAAAGACAGTGTCAACATCAAGCAGTAAAGAGGCAGAGGCTACCAGTTCCAAGCCAGAAGATATGGAACGCAGAAAGCTGAAGGATGAAAAGAACAAGATTTTTCCTCGGGAAACTCTGTGGACAGTGTACCCCTGTCAACACCTCGATTGTTTTACTTCTAGCCTTAAGAACTATCAGGGAATTTAAGCCACCAAGGCTGTGGGGACTGGCTATGGCAGCCACAGGAATTAATTCATATTTTTGCCTGTTTTTTTCCACTCAGCATAATTACTGAGATTCATTCATGTTATAGTATATATCAATTGCTCACTCTTTTTTATTGCTGAATAATATTTTATTGTGTGGATATACCACAGTGGGTTTATCCATTCAACTACTGATGAACATTGGAGTTTTTTCTAGTTTGGGACTATGACAAATACTAAAAAAAACTGCGTTCTTTGATTTACATTTCAATTATTGGTACTACCATCTTTTTGATTTGATTTCCTGAACTGTTAAAAGTATAATTAAATTAGTGTTTCATCTGTTAGGAATAGGGCCAGGAAGATAATCAAAGGACACCTATAGGCAGCAAAAATAAATCTGGCAAAAAAGATGCACTTTATTCATAGAAGACATCTCATTTTATAGAGGACCTCTTATTTAAAAAATAGTTATAATTATTTTAATAACCTTAGTGTTCCTGTGTCCATACAGGGAGATTAAAAGAGATTAATAAGAAGGGTGAGAAAAGAGGAAAGGTTCCGCCACAGAAGCAAACACAATGACCAGCAAGAAAACAATAGCTGATAGTCCAGTAGTCCGAAAAGAAATACAAGTCCAAATCAAGAAGAATAATTCAGCCACCTAGGGTATTTAGGTATTGAGTTACAGGTCACCATAATACCTAAAACCATGATCCTGAAAACATAAATATTATACGAATACTTCTGAAGGGGTCATATATTAGAGAGATTTCCATCTAAAACAGTTATGCTTAAATAGTTAACTCTTGGGGTACCTGGGGTGGCTTAGTCTGTTAAGCATCCAACTTCAGCTCAGTTCTGTCTCCCTCTCTATCTGCCCCTCCCCCACTCTTGTTCTGTCTTTCTCCCTCAAAATTAAATAAACATTTCCTTCTCCGTCTATCTGGAGAAGGAAAATATTCAGAACAGGTAGTTCCTGAAAATGGAAAATAGCTAACTTTTTAATGTAGTTTTCATTTAACTATGTACGTTGGCTTACATATCTAATTATAAGACCATACTCCCCCTATGCAATGTGAGTTTCCTGATTACTACTATACTCCAGGCATCCAGTACAGTGCTCAAACCTAGCTGGGTATGGTATTTATTGAAAGAATACATGAATGTAGCATTATCTGAATGGATGGCTAGATGGCTGCATGAATAACAAATCTTTATTTTAACTAATTAGCATTAAATCTTCTTTTTAACATTGCTTGCTCTAGAATGGAATTTGGGATTCCTGTTATCTTCTTCTCAGATCCCTTAAAGGTTAAACATCCCATGATTTATAACAGGTACGTAACAAGTTCCCTGGGTATTTAGTGTAGTTAAATGTCTGTGTCTACCTGATAGGTTTCTTTTTTGCTAAGATTTTCCTCAAAATATCCAAATTAGGGAAAATGCAAAAGCAGAAAAATTACTTTGGTATCATTGTCACCAAAGTCCCAAGTAGCACATATTTTTAAAATATAAAATAATTTTGAAAAATACAATAAAATTCAATAAAACAATCACAGCCAGAGCGATTGTGCAGTCTTACTTTCATTCTACTACCTGAAGCAAATAATTTAAATTCCTATTCCAAGGAGTCAGAAGTTAACAATATCTTTTTGCTCCCTATAAGACCTGGCAGCTCTGTCTAAAATGGTGTGTCACAGAAAAATTTCACCATTTAATCCTTAAAACAAAGTTTCCCTAGTCTTTGCCTTATTGCAAAAGAGAGTGATGTTGACAGAAGGATCAAACTGTTTGCCCTCAAATGCCATGATGAATGCGTAACAGAGAAGAAAAAAATGTGCATCTTAGATTAGATTACTGGGCTTCTAGTAAGCTTTCCCCTGCCAATTACAGAAGAGTTTCCATTTACATATAAATAGCTCAGAAATTCCAACACAAATGTACTTGAAAACAGTGAATCAAGTAGTTCAGAAAAACATGGATTAGGTGCATTTCAATTTAATTTTAAGGTGTTTACAACAAGCATGTGTTCAAGTAAATAAAAGAAGTGGAGTCAATTCTTATTACAGAAAGCAACATCTTTTTAAATTATTGAAATTATTCCCACACTGCTCTTAAACCCTTCAGTCAAGGTTTCTGTTAGCATGCTGTCAGGTTTTCTGCTTAAAAAAAAAAAAAAAAAGAAAGAAAGGAATAAATAGTTGGTTGGATAGAGTTGTAGCCTGATGTCTGGGATAGATAATGGAGTTTTTTGTTTTCTCTAAGGTTTTGCCTGGTCTATATTAGAGATGGCTGTTGAACTAGCTAGTGCCTTATAAAAGATACAAATGGATCAAGGTGCTTTTTGCCAACAGAAACCTCGTTTATCTTTCGATACAACAGGTTTAAATTTCTAGTCCTTGTCATGCTCTCTCACACTAGAAGACATTCTGTAATGAGTATAACCTCATTAGCAGTCTCTAACCACTAACTCGCCACAGATTAACTACTCCATTTATTGATCTATTGCTTATAAAGAGCCACGTCAACTTTCACTTACTTCAGTTTCACAACTGGATTTGATAGATGGCATAGACAAACAGGTCTGTATGTGACCAGTATGTGCTGAGTTAAGATTTCTCAATTCACCTGTGGATCAGGATAGATACCCAGAGAAAAGAATGCTTTTGCTAACTGCTCATGCATTGAAAATAATATTGGTGTTTCTTCATATTTTACAAAATATATCACAATTATTTGTTCTAGGTAAAGAAGTGAAAATACTTAGTTCACTGGATTATGCAGATAAAATGGTTGAAATTTTTCCTACTAATAATGGTGTATGTGTGTGTGTATGCGTGAGACAGAGAGTAACAGAGAGAGACAGACAGAGACTGAGAAACTGCAGAGCATTCTGTAAATGCGTAACTAAGAACATTAGTGGCAAGCACTTAGTCTGGGTGGAGATTCTAGACAGTGCACATGGCAGAAGCACAACTGATCTATATATATAGCTAAAGTGTTTGCAAAAAATGACTATGTAAGTTTCACCTGTAATTGATAAAACACATACATCACTGAGTATCTACCATGTGTGGGAAGTCTAAATATTGTTTCTAGGAGTTACACAGTGTTCAGACATAAACTTTGATATATGTATAGGAAAAACAAAAAAAATGCTAACTTGATATTTCATGGGGCAGAATGGTGTCAGAATAGAAAGAAATCTAAATTCACAGACTGTAGCAGTATTGTTATTATTTTTAATCACAAAACTTTCACAACTTAGACCATGAGAAATGAGTTCTTAAAAGTAAAAGGCAAAAGTAAAACGAAATAGATATTTAGTTAACATATTTGAATATAGAGCAAAAATAAGTCTTGTGTGTTAGAATTAATTTCTTAAAGTTTATATTTTAAAGGACATTTATATGATTAAAAGTTTAAGAAGCTCAAAATCAAATGGCAGATTAAATTTTTTAAAAAAAGGAAGTGCAGCCATCAGTTTCTCCTGTTTCTTTTCATAGACATCTGAACAACTGTGGGGGTAAAATTATTCTTTATTAGTGTTTGCAAATTAGTCACCAAATACAGCAATGAACATGAGATTTGTTGTAACCTTAGCCCAAGCTTAGTAAAAGTGAATTTGCGTTGTTAAGGCAAGTAATCTTACACTCTGCAGTTCTGCCATTAGCTTCCACATCAAACAAGCTTATACTGAACACATGGGTCAGTGATAAACTGCAAGTATATTGCTTGGCATTGGGCTTTTTCCTTGCACTTTACCACATTCTCTCCCTTCCGCTCTTGCTCTACACATTATACAAATTAGATTTTGCAATCAGCATTAGAAAAATCAGCACAGGGAAATCTCTGTGCCTGCCATTATTGTTGCCATTATTGTTGAATATACTCAATAATCATGTCTTTCTAAACAAAGATAGCAGCAAAAGGCTATGATGAATTTTTTATGTAATGGAAAAACTGTAATTTATCTGTAATGAATATGGTACTGTCTGTGCATCTGCTTATTAAATATGCCAACAAAAGGAGTTTTCTGGAAAAAGAACCTAAATTGTAGTTCAACATAGACCTCATTATTTGGGACCTTGTTTCTCTAACAAGTACTACCTGCCGCTAACATACTAAGCTTTAGTTAGTATTCCAAGGTTTTCCTCAGTCTCTTTTATTTTCTCTTATTATCGCAATATGTTGCTAAGGAAAAGCCTATGTATTTAAAAAGAAAAAAATGACCTGTATTTGTAATTTAAAATGATTGGGTTTGGGATAGGGAAAAATATCATATGAATAATACTGCAAAAACTATGTTATAAAATAAGATTTTCCTCAAATATCATTGGAATCTGAACCTTCCTCTTAAAAAAATCTGAATATACTCTAATGGATTAGAATACATAGTGCATCAATTAAAATTAAATAATTATTACATAATCACAAATCTTTATGTTATCTTTACTACTCTTTAGTATCCATGAAGAATGTTTAAAGAAAATGTTAAGGTGTTTCCACTTGTGGTATACAAAGCACAAGGTACAGAGTAGCTGAAACACTATGATGTACACCTGAAATTAATGTGTATCATCTGTACTCAAAATTTTACAAAATTATTTCATATAATAAGTTCTAGCAAACAGCTTTTATTAAAGCATCTTCTGAAAAATCATTGTTAAAAACATACTGAAGAAATCAGACAGAGTTAATTTAAAGGGAGCAAATATGATCCTTCTAAGTAGCTACAGTTGATCAGATGCCACTATAGAACAGTCAGTTATCCACAAGAGTTTTCAATAGATTAAAAACTCATCGATATTCATCTAATTTCCATAAACCAGTGGCATCACCTAGGTGCAAAAATGGAGAATTTAACAACCTTCATGGGGCATGATTCAGGGAAGGTGAAGCAGAGAATTACATAAGGGAAAGGGGTGGCTTCGGCTCACTGCGTCCTGGTCCCAGCTGAGATGAGAATAGACAATGTCCCCATACATTCCAGAGTGCTCTTCTGAGAAGTGGAGTCCTCTGGGGAGCACTCTCTCCATTTTAGAGGTGAAAAAATTGAAATATAAAGAGGTCAAGCGACATATTCAGATAAGCAGTCAAAGAGATAAAGCTACCTGTCCCTCTGTGTCAGCTGTCTCTGGACAAGCAGGAATTAGCTTCTCTCAAAGATGTGTTTCATCACAAGGACCAAAGGTTATAATTCAGTCACCCAACCTTGGCAGAGGACTAAATACTCCAAATTACCCGATCAATACCTACAGTCCACCAGTAATGCTCAAACACCTTATGGCTCTTTTGCCATGAGTCTAAAAACATACATAAATGTAAGCCTACCATGTTAGAGGAAGATAAAATGACCATTAGACTTAGAAAATAAGGTATTTGAGTATTTCAATTTAAAGCTCATCACTTTCCATACCAGCTACAATTTCAGCCACTTCAATCCAGTGACACATTTTTGAAATGACTGAAAGAGTGAACCAGATATTCCTGATTTTTAAGAAAATCATTGTTAGTCAAAGAGAAGAGCAGCTTTACAAAAAATATTGACAGCATAAGAGAGGTTCTGGCAAGATTCCAGATCATGTCTCACAGGCAATGTAAAAAGAGAACAAAAGGCAGTCCTTATAATGGGACAGTGACAGAATCATAGGGACAGAATTCTAAAATTCAGTCTACCAGAATAGCTGCTTCTCCCACGTTCCCAATTCCTTCCAGGGAGCCATTATCCAGCTCAATCCAGCTCCTTACTACAAAGGAAGACTGGGTCCAGCCTGGTGAGATTCTCCCTCCAGAGCCAAACGGCAGTGGGAGGGAGGTACAGAGTTTGGGGTTGAAACCACTGCATCAAATCACTAAAAGAAAATTCGAGAGTTGAATTAGATACTTTCAAAATATCAGTGACTTTTGGGTGCCCGGATGGCTCAGTCCATTGAGTGGCCAACTCTTGGTTTCGGTTCAGGTCATGATCTCATGTTTTGTGGGTTCAAGTCCCTCATTGGCTCCTTGATGACAGCTAGAGTTTGCTTGGGATTCCCTTTCTCTTTCTCTCTGTCTGTCTGTCTCTCTCCCTCTCTCCTTCTCTCTCACTTGCTCAGTCTCTCTCTCAAAATGAATAAACTTAAACCAATATTTTTAATTTAAAAAATCAGCCACTCTCTCTTTTAATTAGGAAAACATATGATTATATAAGTGTCAATAGATGGTGTGGTTCATTGTGCTATCATGAAATATTTTGGCTTCTTTCCTTTTCCTTTAAGTGGGCATTGTACAGTTGGAAGAACAAACAGGGAAGTCAGAGAAAATGCCAATTTTGAGTCATATTAAAGATTTAGCTTTGCAGACTCTAAAGAAATGTCAGTGAGTGCTGTAACTAACACTCAAGCCCAGAAACTTCTCGGTGGTATGTGTGTAGTGGGGGTGGGGATTAGGCTCCTGAAATTATCAAGTATGTGTGGCTGAAAAGAGTAACAGTAATATTGTTTACATTAGTAAAACAAGATTTACACAGGTACCCATTGTATTTACTATACTATCAAGCAAAAATGTATTTGGCAAGAACAAAAGTTGAAAGTTAATGCAAGTCATCAGTGATGCTATTTTGATTTTATAAAATGATTCTCATGCTGAATTAATGACTTGAAAAAAATGGAAACATAAAAATATTAACATTATTGGTGACAATTAGATAACCACTCTTTTTTTTGTTTTTTGTTTTTGTTTTTTTTTGAAGACTTCCATTTATATATATTTTTTGTGTTTTACAATTTATTTATTTTTTTACAAATAGTTTATTGTCAAGGTGGTTTCCATATAACACCCAGTGCTCATCCCCTCAAGTGCCCTCCTTCATGCAGATAACCACTCTTAAAGGTTTATAGCACTTCCCAGTTGAAAAAGCACATTTTATTTGTCCTGCATAAACTGCTACTCCCCATTTGTATATTTTCAATGGCTGACCCTGGAGTAAACCTGACATATGAAGTACGAAGACTTACAAAAGGCTAAAGAACTATAGAAAGAAAAATATGTCAAAATGAAAATATCCACAAAAACAACAACAAAAACTATACGCACCCCCTCCACACACACTGAACAATTAAATAAATGGGTAATTAATGGTGGGATCCAGATTTCTCACTGCTGGAGTGAGAGGTCAGGGGTAAGAAAGGGGGTGTTGATGAGATTATTCTAATAATAGATTATTCTAATGGATAATAGAATAGATAATACTAATTCTATTAGAATAATAGATTAGAATAGGAGACACCAGTATGAAGTCACATTTAACTTAACAGATAAATATATTTCTTTGCTTTATAAATCAGAGGGCCTAGAAGCAACTACCCCCAGCCCCTGGTAGCAAATACCTCCCTATCTTGGTTTCTGTATTTCTGGAGAACTCTAAATAATTCGAGCACACAGAGAAAGGAGAGGAGGTGGTGAGAAAGGGAAGAAGAAAAGAAAACCTGAGGTATAAATCTAGCAAAACACACATAAGATCTATATGTGGAAAACTGCAAACCTCAGATAAAAGAAATCAAAGAAGATGTAAAAGAATGGAGAGCTATTTCATGTACATGTATAGAAAGGTGGGATGCTGTCAAGATATCAATTTTTCCCAATTTGATACAAAGATTCAATGAAATTCCAATTGAAACCAGAGCAGGTTATTTCGGGGTTATCAACATACTGATTCTAAAGCTTATATTGAAAGGCAAGAGACCCAAAATAGCCAGCACAATGTTAAAGAAGAACAAGGTCAGAAGATTAACACCACCTGACTTCAAAACTCACCATAAAGCTATCGAAATCAAGACAGTGTGGTATTGGCAAAAGAACACACAAATAGATCAGTGGAACAGAAGAGAGAGCCGAGAAAGCTCCACACAGATATAGTCAACTGATCTGTGACAAGTGAGCAAAGGTAACTCAATGGAGAAAGGATAGTTTTTTCAACAATTGTGCCCAAATAACTGGTCATCCACTTGCAAAAAAAAATTGAGAGGCAGACCTTTCACCTTTTATAAAAATTAACTCAAAATAGATCAGAGATCTCAATGTAAATCACCTAACTAATAAAGTCCTGGAGGATAATTTAGGAGAAAAGCTAGGTGACCTTGGTTTGGTAAGGACTTTTTATGAGACTGACATGCTGCCACTTGCATTAAGGAGGCAGGTAGTGGGGGCTTTTTAGAGATAGCACCACAAGCATAACCTATGAAAGAAAAATAAAAAAACAGGTAACTTGGATTTTATTAATGTTATAAACATCGTTTTATAAAATGAATACAATCCACAGCCTGTGAGAAAATTTTTACAAAATATATTGTCTGATAAATGACTTATATCCATAGTATAAAAAAAAACTATTAAAAATCAATAATGAGGACAAGAATAATTAGATTAAAAAATGGGCAAGAGATGTGGACAGACATATCACCAAAAGAAATATACAGATTGCAAATGAGCATATGAAAAGATGTTCAACATATGTCATTAGGGAACTGCAAGTTAGAACAATAACATACCGCTCTACACCTATCAGAACAGCTAAAATCCCAAAGACAGAACATCAAATGCTAACAAGGATGTGGGGCAACAAGAACACTCATTCACTGATGGTGGAAATGAAAAATGGTACAGCTACTCTGGAAGACAGCCTGGCAGTTGCCTACAAAACTAAATATACACTTACAATACAATTCAGCAATCACTCTCCTTGGTATTCACCCAAAAGAGTAGACAAGATGTCCATACAAAAACCTGCACATGGATGTTTATAGCAATTTTGCTCATACAGCAGTTTTGTTTGCCAAAACTTGGAAGAAACCAAGAGGCACATCAGTAGATAAGTGGATAAATAAATTGTGGTACACCCAGACAATGGAATATTATTAAGTGCTAAAGAGAAATGAGCTATCAACTCATCAAAAGACATGGAAGAATGTTAAATGCATATTACTAGAGAAAAAAGGCAATGTGAAAAGGCTACATACTGTATTAGTCCAAGTATATGATATTCCAAAGCAAGCCATAGACACAGTAAAAATATCAATGGTTTCCAGGGTTTGGGATCAAGAGGGGAAAAGGGAAGGATGAACAGGCAGAGCAGGGGACATTTTTAGGGCAGTGAAACTATTCTGTATAATAATGTCTTTGTGGATACATGTCATTATATATCAGGTAATGATTATAGCTCTGGAGAAAATTTAGAGGAGGCAGATGTAATTTTCAATGCAGTTGATTAGGAAGAACTCCAAGGTGCAGAAATTTGAGCTGGTCCTTGATACATGGGTAGTATTTGGACAGGAAAAGAAAGCACTAATTATTAAGTATTAACATGCAATCTGCCTGAAACAAAATTAAATTACATTTCTCTTTATATAGTTCAAATGTGCTTTGAAGTCATCTGCAAGATGTTATTGTGATACATGCAAATCATGTTATGTTGCCTATACTACTATAACTATTTTTTTATAAATGGAAAGTTGTTCAATCTTGATATAGCAGTTTGTATTATACTACAAAAGTGATTAAGAAAGTAATATATTTTCCTAATACTACGCAAAAAATATGTCTATAGTCATAGGACTAACTACATTTTCCTCCATTGCAAGAGCAAACATGTAGTCTACATTATAGAACTAGTCCATTATTTTACATATATTCCTACAACATATCCAATCCATTCCATTAGACTTCCCATGAATCATCTAGCAAGGACATGTAAGAGTAAGAAATGTTGCAGTCAACATCAAGGTTTACCTTCCCCAGGAGAATATAAGGGAAAATTAACAGAATATTCACCAGGAGAGTGGAACCTTCCATTAAGCTTAACAGAGTTTACAATGCTGTTTTTTTTTTCTTTAATTATACACACACATACACAGTAAAATATTGAATTAAGATATGTTTACTCCAGAATTTATTTCTAAATTTGGCCCTGACTATGATCTCCAGTGCAGTATTGAACAGTAGTTCAACAAAAGTTGAACTGAATGATATTGAACACAAGAGACTAAACATCATTTTCCTGTTCTTAGAAGTATTCAATCTTTTGCCCCTACTTGTAGATTTCATTCGTAGGTTCTTTTTGAAAGCCAGGCTACAGGATTTGTCTTCCATTCATAGTTTGCTGGTAGTTTTTGTTCTTTTTGTTTTTAATCATGAATGGGTATTGAATTTTGTCAAATGCTTTATTTGCATCTTTTGAGATGAACAGGTTTCCTCTTTCTTAGCCTGTTAATTTCGTAGATTATTTTATATTGTTTTCATGTTAAACCAACCTTTCATTCCTGAAATAAACCCTACTGGGAATAATATATTATCCTTTTTATGTATTGATGGATTTGATGTGCTAAAATTCTGTTAAGTATTTTTGCACCATTGTTTATGAACATTATTCTTTTTTTTTCCTTGTAACTTTCTTTTCGTCACCAGGCCTGCACTAGAAGAAAAGTTTAAAGAAATTCTTCAAGCAGAAGGAAAGATGATACTAGATGGAAATGTGGATCAATACAAAAGAATGAAAAATAAAAATCCTAGATTTTAATCCAAGCTGATTTTAAGAGATGTGCAAAAGACTGCAATAGACCAAATATTTTTGAAAAAGGCAAAGTTAACCAACTTACACTACCTGATTTTCTGACTCACTATAAAGCTATTTTAATAAAGACAGTGTGATAGTGGCATAAAGATAAATATAAAGGTTAATGAAATAGAATTGTCTAAAAATAGACCCATTTTATATGGTCCATTTATTATATTATTCAAATATCTGTCCAGGTAAGTTAACTCAAAATGGATCACATACCTAAACATAAAACCTAAAATTATAAAACTTTAAGAAGAAAATGTAAAAGAAATTCTTTGTCACATTATGTTAGGCAAATATTTCTTAGAATACCATATGTATGAACCACAAAAGAAACAATTAGTTAATTAAACTTCCACAAATTGAAATTTTGAGAGACTATTTGGAAGACTGTTAAAATTAAAAGTTTAACTGGTAGGAGATATTTATGGGACATATATCTGATAAAGACTTGATGCAATGAGCTCTTGCATTTCAATGACAAGAAGACAAAAAACCTGAATTTTAAAGATGGACAAAATAGTTGAACATACACCTTAGCAATGAAGCTATACAAACTATGCCCAAAAACTTTATCGAAAGATGCTTAAATCGTTGGTCAATAAAAAATGCAAAGTAAAACCACAGTGGGATGCCACCACACATATTAGCTACAATTGCCAAGCCTGACCAATATGAAGAGTGGGCAAGGATGTTGAACAAGCTGAGTTCTCCTGCAGTGCTGGTAGCAATGCAAAAATGGTCAGCCATTTTGCACAATACTTAACAACAATTCCTTCTAAGTTTAAACATACACTTACCATAAGATTCAACACTGCATGCCTAGATATTTACCCATGAGAAATGAAAACATATGTGAATACAAAAATGCGTATGTCAATATTCACAGTGATATTATTTATAATAGCCAAAAACTGGAAATAACTAAATGCCCACAAATAGGTTAATGGATAAACAAATTGTGATATTATCTATTTAATGGAATATTATTCAACAATAAGATGAAACAAATTATTGACACACACAACAACATGGATAAGACTCAGAAAGTATTATGTTAAGTCAAAGAAGCTAGATGTATGAGATTCATATACAATGCCAGAAAATGCAAAACTATAGTGATATAAAGTACATCAGAGATTGTACGAAGGGGAACAGGGCAATTTAGGGGATTGAAACATTCTTTACCTTGATTTCGTTATGACTTTATTGAACTATATATTTAATGGGGAGGGGAAGAATGAATGCTCAGTTACATACTTAGCTTTGCTCAGCACAGAGTGGTATGTGAGAGATGAAGTACAAAGATACATTATGGAACAATTCTTGTTTTGCAAAGAATTGAATCTAGTGGAGAGGATAGATATGCATAGAACCAATGAAAATATAATGATGGTAAATAATAGATGCATAAAAGGAATTTTGTTGGCATAGTGGAGAGTGATTAATTCTGCAAGAGAAATCATGACCAAAACATAGCAGTTATGTTGGGACTTAAGTGGTGATTAGGGTTTTATTTTATTTTTTAACATTTATTTCTTTTTGAGAGAGTGAGAGAGAGACAGAGAGAGACAGAGCACAAGCAGGGGAGGGGCAGAGAGATAGGGAGACACAGAATCTGAAGCAGGCTCCAAGCTCTGAGCTGTCAGCACAGAGCCCAATGAGGGGCTCAAACTCACGAACCTCGAGATCATGACCTGAGCCAAAGTTGGATGCTTAACTGACTGAGTCACCCAGGTGTCCCAATGTGATTAAGATTTTAATAGGTGATAACAACTACATACTTATGAACTGTTCCTATATATTCAGGTATATCTACCCTTCCATCCACCTACCTATTCTTTCATCTTTCAAATATCACTATATTTATTCACCCTTTAGATAAATAGATTTTGTCCATTAATCACTTCATCCATGAAACTGAGAAAAGTAAGTCTTCAAGTTTAGATATAATTAAGGGTGAGCCACCATCCAGTTGCTTAGGACCATGGGTTTTCCATGCTAAAACTAGGAAAATTTCAGGCAGACACAGAAGAGGTGGTCTCTGCAGATATATCAAGAAAGCTGTTATCATGAGAGATACAAATTATATGAGAACATCAACCTCTACATAATCAGTTATTGAGCTCTCATTTGTTTTGATATTAGATTATAAAACATTGGGTTAAGTTTTAAATACACTTTGCAGTAGATTTTTAGAGTTAACTCAACATGTTCTCAAGGCATCATCATATGCCCTGAATAAAAGTCTGTTTTTCACTAACTAGAACTAACATAAAATAGGTTTAATTTATAGACATAATTTTAATGTTTTTCTATTGATTCTATAAAGGTAGAAAAGAAAGGAGGTGAAAAGGAGGGAAGAAAAGAACTGTCGACAAAATTGTATATTGTAGAACAGCAACATTCCAGACTTCGTAATTTATTGTCCTGTGGTTTTTTTTTTTTTTAATTTTTCAATGTTTATTTACTTTTGAGATAGACACAGAGAGAGACAGAGTGCGAGTGGGAGAAGGTCAGAGAGAGAGGGACACAGGATCCGAAACAGTCTCCAGGCTCTGAGCTGTCAGCACAGAGTCTGACATGGGACTTGAACTCATGGACCGTGAGCTCATGACCTGAGCCGAAGTCAGATGGTTAAACGACTGAGCCACCCAGGTGCCCCTATTGTCTAGTATTTTATGTTTAATAATTTCTGAAAAACAGCTAAGAATAAATTTAGGCTGTATGACACTGAATATTTGCTACATATCTTGGCTGCAAAAACTTAAATCTGATCTTATGAGAAACTTATGTACCTCAGTGTGTAACCTAGAGTAATAACAGGTGTGATCATAGTAGCAGACACACACTCCAACACCTGTAACAGTATCTAATGCTTAGTGGGAAGTAAATATTGTTGAATGAAAACAAAACAGACAGATTGTTAATTAAAGTTTATCAAACTACACAGAGTAAAACACACATCATGATACTGTATTTCCATTTGAGATCCTGTACAGTTATACTATTTTTTAAATCATTTTATTAGTCAATTCAATAACAAAATGTTAAATGAAACCAGAGAACATTAAGGAATTCAATAATCCTTTGAAAG
The DNA here is from genome assembly GCF_003009895.1 of Hyaena hyaena. Lineage (NCBI taxonomy): Eukaryota > Metazoa > Chordata > Mammalia > Carnivora > Hyaenidae > Hyaena > Hyaena hyaena. The sequence continues at coordinate 1,440,012 of NW_024080978.1, forward strand.
GATCAAATAAAGTCCTACATCAAAAAGGCATCAACTTCCCCAAGCCTCCAAAAATGTGTACTTTTACTTAAACTACTACTGCTACCTCATTCTGTATTTCCTGCACCACTTAGACAAATAATACTGGTAAAGGCCTAAAATGTAAAGACAAGGAAGGTATAATCGTTAACCTTGTTCACATCTTCCTGCATCAACAACTATAACCCTAAACTAAACAAGTTCAACAAAATTTCCTAGAGCATGCAACAAATAGAAGACAACACAATTCTAAACAAAAATATGGAGCAAAATGAATTAGTACTTAGTTATAAACACTTTCAGGTATAGGGTTGTTTAGTTAGATTGAGACCTTGAACCAAAGAACACAGGAATAAATTACTACCTCTCTATATATAATAGATTAGAAGTGAATTGGGCCAAACACATATGTGCTCACACTTACATACCAACATTTCTTTTTTTATTAATTTTTAAACATTTATTTATTATTAAGAAACAGAGAGAGACAGAGCGTGAGCAGGGAAGAGGCAGAGAGAGAGGAAGACACAGAATCTGAAGCAGGCTCCAGGCTCTGAGCTGTCAGCACAGAGCCCGACATGGGGCTCAAACCCACAAACAGTGAGATCACAACCTGAGCTGAAGTCGGACACTTAACCAATTGAGCCATCCAGGTGCCTCCATACCAACATTTCTTGCCTCAGTCATATACCTTCTGACATATTTAAATGCTAGCAATAATATCTTTGAGAATTATGGACACAGGCTATGCATGGTTGGACACTTTTTCAAATTACTGATTATCCCTCACCCATTAGTTAGTGGGAAGCTACAGAAATACTGGACACAATAATACCATAGGCAATACTAAGTGGTTCTTTTCCTCCCCCTCCCCCAGATAAATTTCTCATTGAGGAAGCCCTTCTTAACTATCTCTATTCATTAACAGAGTACTTCTCCTCCTAAAGAAAGTCACCTAATATTGACTAGGCTGGTCATTATACACACACACACACACACACACACACACACACACATTCTCTAATAACTTTCCACGTTTGATATTTTTTATGTTCCATATTTAATACTGGATGAGCTACTTCTCTGGGCTTCAACTTCCACATCTGTAAAGTGGGAATGATAATAGTACTTAACTTCATAAGGTTATTGTGAAGATTTAGATGAGCTAATGAATGTTAAGTGTTTAAAACAGAGCCTGACAGATAGGAAGTTCTGTGACTTCTAAGACATTATTGTTATTACTACTTCTCATAATTATTTGCTTCTAATTATTCCCTCTTTCATACCAATCTAAATCAAGAAATAGGGCATTTTAGAACTAGAAACACCTTAGAGCTGACACAAGAAACCCAAATCTCTAGATCAAATTTACTGCTATTTATAATGCTATTTCCTTTAAGTTCAAGATGTGCATTTTCCCAGAAGCCTTCTTTTGCATAAACAAGGCCCCTTAATGACAGTGAGAAAACACTGTTAATTCAACTCTGGTCCCAGCTCTACCAAGGACAGCTGGCGAGACCCAGGTAAGTCACCTTCCTTTTGGTGGCCTCAGCTTACTCGTTTCTAAAATAAAGTGTTTGTACTTGAAGATTGCTAAGGTCTCTCTTAGTTCTAATATTCTGATTCAATAAATTCTTTAGTGTTCTTTAATGTATTTATATGACATTATAAATTTGGCTTTTTGACACTTTAGAATTTATCTCTAGACACTTAACTAGATTATAAGCATCAGGATCCTCTAGGGCAGGATCTTTATATACTTTTCCTTTCTCTCCTTAGCACTTTGCTCATTCAGAAATTAGATGATTAGCCAAAAAACGTCCAGTGAGTGAAAAATAAAGGATTAATAAAGCCATCAGTACTTACAGAAGCAATCTGGAATTTTATCAATGTTACACTTATATTTTATTAATACTACTACTTAATTAAAAAGCTACTTCATTTTGTCATGCAAAAGGGTATTTTTAAGGGTAAAGTACCCGTGTACAGGGTATTTTTACAAACCAGATACCTTTATCCTTTTTATAATTTTGGAAAGATGAATATGGGCCTTAACAGGTTCAAAATCACTTATTTTCCTAATGCCCCATTAAAATTATAAACTTCCCCCTAATGCTATAAGAGATCATCATGTAGGAGCTTTGTGATTAAAAGGAAACATTTTTGTTTATTATTATTTTCAAGTGATGCAGTGTTTTACAACAGAATAAGTATGCACAGGTACTAAATGTCAAGGACCAATAAGAAGCAGTCAGAATTGCTGAGTAGACCCCTCACTCTTAGCTAGTGACACTGTTGTATAAGCTCACTCAGACTGAAAATGAAAATTTTTACAAGGCAAAATTTAATTAACATTTTGTCATCACCATGCTGTTCTGCTATAAGCTGATTTTCTGCATCATGCTGTTAGGCGCTTATATACTTAAGAGGCCAAGATGACCTTAGACTACCATATCTACTATGGAACATTAGTCTTAAGAATTATGTGTTCACATTTGTAAAGGGCTAAAGGTTTTCAAGGCAGCTGTAAACACACACTCTTCCTGAAGTGGAGGTTTCACAAAGATCTGGAATGCAACCACTAAGATATATTACAAAGTCAGAGGAGACACAGGAAAATAACAGTACAGGAGAATCACCAGACATAATTGAGGCAAAAAGCAGAAGTCATTAATTTCTCAAGAGTGCCTTAGATGGTTTTAAAGCCCATTGTGGATGCATTAGCAGGATATCATTTTCTATCGCATGAGGAGTAATATCAAACCGAGGCAAGCTTTGTAGTAAATGAATGCCACAGCCATCTTTTGTGAAAAGGGGTCATTTTAATTTCAGAGTCTTCATTACACGGAAAGGTAATGACTAAACTGAGAAGTAACATTTACAATATAAATAAACTCAGTTCTCTTCAAAGCAGGTGATTATTATTTACATATTTACTTTCTGGGTTCTCTCATATACTGAGACTTACATGATAGAATCTTGGCCTTTTCAACATCAGACGGGAAGTAAACTTTGCTAAAACAAGGTAAGTAATTATGCATATTTTTAAATAATGTAAGGAGGGTAATAAAAAGGGACTAATTACTTGAAGAAAATACAGAAAATTAGACACAAAGGTGTTCAAATTTACATATCTATTTCTGAATGACAGTTAAAATGCAATGTATTTTATTAAGAAGTAAAAAAGTTGTATTGATGTACCCTACCTAATACCTGTGTCTAAAATGTTTATCCATCATAGAAAAATCTCCCAAAGGTCAGTATGATATTGCTAAAATAGTGGTTAAGTATCAACCACCCCCTAAGAAGAAGAGCTTGTGTCCATTCAAGAGAACTTACAGGATTTACAAGATAAATAAAGGGAATGAGGGTCCAAAGATTCTTATTTTTATAAAACCTAAATGTAATTATTTGGAATTCCTGGGTGTCAAAAATGAAAAAAATCAGCAACAGATTAAGGGAAAGTAAACCGAGGAAGCGACAGAAAAGAGATAATGGCCAGCACTGTCTGGTTTACTTATTGTTGAGGATTTTATCTTCATCAATCACCACCAATAAATGGGAGGGATGGGGGGGGAGTGGTCAGGGAGTGAAAGTCATCCCTCTTTTCCAACCTACTAAAGCCATCTGCTGGTTGAAGTGAAAGGGTACATTCAAAGACCCAAACCATGGTTAGCAAGCCCACCAATTCAACTATAATCCTGAATAGTGTGCACTGAGCAGTCACAATGACCCATAGGCACCAGCATCTAATTAAAGTGGAAAGAGGTGAAGAGGAGTTCTGGCTTGTTCAATAACATGAGCCTTTGGGCACACAACTACTTTTCGTAGTAGAAATATAATGGAAATATAATAAACAGAAAAAGGTATACTGGTTTTCAAGTTGAGTATGTATGGAGAAGGGTACCATTTTTGATACTTCTCTAGAATGAATTTTTTATCTGAAATAAGTTGAAATGAAACACAGTTTAAAATCAAAGCATACCATCCTCATAGTTCAGGCTATTAAAAGAGAACAAGAAATTTTAGGAACAAGATATTGGGAACCTTCTCAAAGTATAAGTAATAGCTAAGGTCAAACTTGGAAATGATAACTCATTAACTAAAATTAAGGTTTCCACTTTGATCTAATATTTTAAAAAGAAGGTAATAGAAAAACATGTTAAGCCTCAGAAGTCAGGGAATTTTTTTTCTTTTTCATCTCTGACTTAAAATATTTGGGAAAGAGGCATCATTTCCTTTTGAACACAATTCCTATTCCAAACTCTGATAACCACAAAGCACAGAATAGGTTGGGCTGCATTAGTAACATGAAGAAAACCTTGATCTCCTATCTTTCATCATTATTTTTTTTATATATAGGAAGTCACTACATCTGTTCCAACCATTAATTCAGAACGTGTACTTCATTTTAATTTCAGAAAACATAAAAGCTCAAATTTGAAAGCCTAAGTTTCAGAATTTATTTATTAGGAGTAAGTTACTCAGGGGCACCTGGGTAGCTCAGTCAGTTGAGCATCCAAGTTTGGCTCACGTCATGATCTCATGGTTTGTGAGTTTGAGCCCTGCATCAGGCTCTGTGCTGTAAGTGTAGAACCCACTTCAGATCTTCTGTCTCCCTTTCTTGTCTCTCAATCTCTCTCAAAGATAAATAAACATTGAAAAATAAAAAGAGTAAATTTTCAGATTACCACTGTAAGGAAAACATGTAATAGAGTGTTACACTAAGGGAATTGTAAAAAAATTCAAAACAGCTAGTTTATTTTTAATAAAAACAGAATATGCTTCTATAAACATAAGCAAATCTATTAACCTTTCTGATTAACATAAATATTATACTTATGACACTTCGGAAGACATGTTCAGATGCTATGTTTGGTAATGCTCATTAGTAGGTAAGTGTTACCCACACAACACAACATTATACTTAGCACCTAGTGTAGATAGCCCAATTCAAAGAAATTCATGTAAATTTAGAGCAGTCAGCTCTCCTCTTTGTATTCTCTATTTATTTGTTGGCCTATATAATACAATATGAACACAGTTAATGGTGAAACAATGGCAACACAAAAAATATTATTGACTACATTAATCAAAAGTTCAGAAAAATAGGGAAGTCAGGAAATAATTTCAATATTTCCATTCCTCCCTTAATCATGTGAAAATTTTACCTAATGGATATTTTTCCATTTCTCCATGTATGTTTTTGGTACCATGCAACCTACCAGCAGCACATTAGCCAAGTTCTGTATATTTAGGCTCATTTTACAGAAGGGTATGGCCACCATACTAGATATTATTTCCATTAATGAGAATCTTTAACTAAATTTCCTAAAATGATTTATTTGTAAAGAATTTGATATTTCCATTAGTAACTAAATTCCTCACATAGTTTTTAAAAAATTTTTAATGGTTTTTTAAAATTTATTTCTGAGAGAGAGAGAGAGAGACAGTGTGAGGACGGGAGGGTCCAAGAGGCGGGAGACACAGAATCTGAAGCAGGCTCCAGGCTCTGAGCTAGCTGTCAGCACAGAGCCCTACATGGGGCTCAAACCCACAAACCATGAGATCATGACCTGCGCTGAAGTCGGACGCTCAACTGACTGAGTCACCCAGACGCCCCTCACATAGTTTTAAAAGTCAGCAAAGTGACCAACAGTTTATAAGTTGGGAAATGTCAGGAAACAGAGAGTGTTAACAACAGTGACATTGAAAACAAACAACCTGAATTTTCATTCTTACTGAAACAATCAACCAGTTTAGGGGATTTTCTCTCTCCTGAGTTTAATGAAATACTGAAGCAAACAATTAAAAATGAGTTTACCAAATTTATCTAATATCTGATTATTTCAGATATTTCTGAAATAATCCCAAAATACCATTTAATCTAAAACTATCTATTCTTTATTCCAAGAATCTGTGACTGCTCCCACATTTTAGAACATATTCTTCAAGAATAATATATAACAAAGATGTGTAAGAATTTAACTACGGCAATGGGGTGGTTGAGTGGCTCAGTCTGTTTAGTATCCGACTTCAGCTCAGGTCATGATCTCTCAGTTCATGGGTTTGAGCCCCACATCGGGCTCTGTGCTGACAGCTCAGAGCCTGGAGCTTGCTTTGGACTGGATTCTGTGTGTGTGTGTCTCTCTTTGTCCCTTCCCCGCTCCTGGTCTGTGTCTCTCTCTCTCTCTCAAAAATAAATAAACATTAAAGAAAAGAACGTAACTATGGCAATAAAGCACTGTTTTAAAACTAAAACTTTAAATCAAGTTTTAGTTACATCAGGAAATATCATAAATTAATACTGTTGCCATTACTTGGCTCAAATATTGCACTGAAGGGAAATATTCAAATCGCTCACTTTAGCATGCATTCAATTATAAATGTATAATGTCATCACATAATTATGGCTGTTCTGAATTATGATTCACAGCTGGTATTTTTGGTATGATAAATCTTCCAGAAGATAATCCTGCTTAGGAATTAGTGGCTAATTCTGATGGCCATGTACCACCTAAGGAAATTTAAATTAATGTTTTCCTGGGGCTTATAAATTTTTGATATTCCTTTATTGAAGAAACATATAAGTGCCTACAGGGTAAGATATACAAAACTAAGCTGAGTTGTGGTCAAAAGAATAAGTTTAAAGAAAAAATAATAAAGCTTGAAGTCTACTAAATTTGTTTCCAAAATGAGTAATAACTGTGTTTAAATAAAAAGTTCAAATTTGTACTTGCCTTAAAATGTGTCTTTGTGGAAGCTATTCTATCCTTCTTCACTCTAAACATACAAATGTACAAAGGGCAGCAGTGACCTCTTAACTGCCAGACACAGTGGCTTTATCTACTCTTCATTCTTTTAACTTGTCAGAGGCACATGGCAAAGTTAACTTTTGAAACTCTGTCTTCTTTTGGTTTCCAAGACACTACTTTCCTGAATCTCTTCACTCTGCCTATACTTCTAATTACTCTTTTCAGGAGTCAACTGTTGGTAGATCCCTGGACCCTAACCCCAAGAAGCTCCTTTCTTCATTGCATTTGTGCTCCCTGATGGGGTTTTACATACTCGCAGAGCTTCATCCACCATCTATATTCACGTAAGTTCTGCTCTGTTTTTGGCCCAGGCCTTTCCTTGGAATTTCTACTGGGGCATTGACATCTGGACATCCCACATATTATCAGAAAGATCTGAGGCAATCTAAAATAGTTAATGTTAAGAGCACAGATTCTGGAACTAAACTGCCTGAGTTTGAATCTCAAATCCAATAGCTGTGTGAATGTGAGCAAGTCATTTAAACTCTCTGTGCCTTAGTTTCATTATCAATAAAATAGAGATCATCATCATCACATCATCATCATCAACATCGACCTTATAAAGCTGCTATAGTGTGAAATGAGCTTAGAAAGGAGCCTTGCACATAATAAGTGTTGAATAATGTATTTGTTAAATAAATGACAAAATAATTTGTGATCCTTAAAATATCTCTCTTATAATCCCCTTATGCACACTTGTATTGGTAAAGCCACATGTCTTGGTTACTAATATGGCCATCATATATAACATTTAAAGATTTTACCTCCTGGAAAAGGTGGTACCTCCTGGAAAAAAGACAACACACCAGTGATATCTCAGCTTAAGGCGCTCGAGGGAAACAATAAGCTCATGCAGAAAGCTAGTGGCTGGCAAGGGTCACTGGTCCTTGTTAAGGAAGAAGAAACAAAGAGGTAGGGTGGGCCAGGTAAGACCTGATCTATTTAAGACTCTGCCTAGGACCTTAGTGATGACCACCAACACCCCGAACAGAATGCCCTGCCCAGCTCCAACAGACAACTGACATCTAAACTGGGACTTCAGCATTGTTAAACATGATTATAAACCTCAACTTTTTCCCATTACCTCTAATCCATGGTAACTTTGCCTCTTCCCACACTCCAGTATTCCAAGGCTAAGAAAAACAATAAGGAAGTGAAAATAGCTACACACTTACAACGGGTAGAGATGGGGCCTTGTTCACCTATACTCTAGCAGCTAGAGTTCTCTATTCCAGCAGAGAGTTCTCTATTCCAGTTCTCTGTTCCAGCAGAGTGCCTGGAACATTACTGGAGCTCAATAAATAGTTTTGGACTAAAAAGATAACTGTCAAAAGTGAAGCAGGAAAAGAAGTCAAATTCCTATTTCTACAGCTAATTCTGTTGACTCTATTTGCCTAAGAAACAACCATATACCACACCGCACCCACCTCACTCCCTCCACACACGTTCCTGTAATACTTAACAGTAGTGGCTGATTTTGTAACCTGTTGTGGGTTCCAAGGGCATCTATTACATCCTTCGCTAATTTTCAATATATGCAAAAAACCCTAATATTGACATAAACTACTTTTTAAAGGTCTCTTTTGAATTAAATATACCCAAAAGGTTGATTTTTAAAAAGTAACAAGAAAGTGACAAAGAGTATTAATAGAGTACAGTAATGTGTAATTATAATGAACTCAGCCAAGAAGCCTAGATTTTCATGGCTACTTAATGTGCCACCTTCTTACCCCCCCACCCCCACTCCCAACATCAACATGTTAACAGTTTATTTATACAGTACCCAAAAATGCCTGTAGGAAAATACATAAACATTAAAGGAGATGCAAATTTGACATCTGCCACTTCAGTCTTGCAGAATTTTATATTCTCCATCTTAGCTGAATTTGGGATTTTTTTCTTTAGGTATGAACTCATTCCTTCTAAATAAATACTAGGGCTTAAGAATTAGCTATAAAAAAAAAGAGAACAAACAGAACAGTAAAAAGTAATGTTTCAAAACTGAAAAATGCCAGTATTATTGCATGACCCTTGATTTAATAGTTTTTAATTCTAAAACAGAAGTATTATATCTGTGGCCTTCTTCATGTGATCTCTAAAGAGGTATAATAAAATAGTTCTAGTTAACATGTTCCAGCAAAAAAGTAACACAGAAGACAATATTTTAATTACTAAACGTGAGACTAATACAGTTGTGGACAAGAATATTAAATAGAGATCAGCACTCAGGCTTCAATTATAAGAAAATGATGATTAATTTGTCAGCTCTTTTGTCAGTGAAGAGATTTGATAGAGATGTGTACGAGAGTTCTTTTGATAGAGATGTGTAAGAGAGGTACTGATCCTTTAACAAAAATACTAAAACACTGAGACACTCACCAAGTTAATTCTTGTCATTTCAGTATTAATCAAAAGATATTATGTCAAGCAACTAGGTTCTCTGAATCAGTTTCAGTGAAGTAAAACTACTGTTCTTTAGATGCCTTTTGAACTATCTGAAACATCATTGTCATTTACTCCCTCAACATGGTCATTAAAAGCAACATTATCATTTCATCTTCCCAGAGTAAGAAATGAAGAAGATGGAAAAAAAATAAGCCAGTGCTGCTTTTTGACCTCCAGATACTTAGAATCTACTATTGTACACAGTCTGCAATCTTGGGTATCTTTATGAACAACCAGATCAATCATTCATCAACCTAATAACGTCTTCTTTCTTAACTATTCAAAATTGGTTAATGAGTGAGAGAACAACAAGTTCAGATAAGACTGATAGAAAACCAAAACGATCAACAAACACTAAAAATTGATTACGTTTGAAATTTTTTATACCATCAACAAGTGTGCGTATGTTACGTGAAGTAATGAATGATAATTTTGAAGTGTGGACAGCACATAATGACCATATAGGATGCTATCTGATTATAATTGTTTTATCATTTATTTATACTCTACCTTGACTTAAAGCAGCTTACAGAGATGTGAACAATATAATGAGAAAAATAATTTAAAAGTGAGAAAAATAAGGCAGAAAGAATATAAACATAGAAATGTATGAAGGAGATGACAGTGAGATTAATATATAAATTGTCATGAAATCCTGTTAGAAGAAAGTGCTAAAAACAAAGCTGCATCCTAAGCTTCCAGACAAAGATCACAGCAGCTGTGAGGTCAAGCAAACCCTGTTTCTCTGCAGAAGCACAACTATTTGGCTTAACTTGTTAGCCTACTTGGCCAAAGTAGCAAGAGGCATTCTTGATCTTTCCTTTTCTGTAACATTCCACATTTTCCATTAGTAAATTCCCTAGGTTTTACTGCCAAAATATATCCTCAAAATATGCCCACTCTTCATTTCCAGTGTTGCCACCCTAATCCACTATACTACCCTCTCTCATTCAGATTATTCAAAGGGCCTCCTGTGTGGTCTCCCTACAATTTATTCTCTACATAGGAGACAACAGAGTCATTTAAAAACACAAATCTAATCTTGTCACTCCTTTGTATACAGCATCCCATGGCTTGCTATTGTATTGTATTTAATTAATTGCAAGCCCTTCACCATGGGTTTTGGTCATCTGGACATAGCCTACCTCTTTGAACTCTTCTATGACTCTCCCACTGGCCCAACCTTCCCCAGAGTATTTGTTCTCTTCTTCAATAGACGCCAACCTCATTCATGCACCAAGGCCATGGCTCTTGCCTGGAACAAGCAGTCCTTAACCTTTAGCATGACTAACACCTTTATGTCAGGGCTCACTTCAAATATCACCCCCTTATTGAGAACTTTACTTAAAAACCCAAAGTAAAAGTGTATACACACACACAGACACCCACACAAGTAGTCATATGACCCAGTTTTAGTTTATACTTCCAAATAAAATTATCTTATTAATTTCCTTGGCCATTTGTTTGTTGTCTGTCTTCCTGCTGTCAACTAAAATGTACGCTTGCTGTGAGGACAGAATCTGTCAGTCCTATAACATGAAGTCAGAACTCAACACAATGAAAATTCCAGACACTAAGATCAAGAGAAGCTTCTCCACAATAAATGACAGGTATTTTTTTCTCTTAAAATATAGGCCAACACTGACATGACCATTTATATTTCAGTAAAAGCAACTGTATAGGAGGGGTGAATGCCAGTGAATGTATTTCCAGCATTCAGCTCCCTGTGGTCTGATATAATCAATTGGTAGATCTTAAGAGTGAATAAAAAGATCACTGAACTTCATATCCTTCACAAATTCTTGCTTCCCTCAGCCACGATTTTGAAAGGTGGAGCAATGAATTTGAAAATCTTCTTTCTTCCCAAACATGAAAAGTAGCTACTCTAGGCAGCCAGATTATGGCAAATATGGTATATTAATTAGTCCAATCCTAACAGAAACATAGGAAACAACACAATTTCACTCCCATTCCTACCTGGACCAACGTCCCAACAAATTTATTTTATAGAAGGCAATTTTGGAAAGATTTTTGGCCGAGATCACAATGGGATTTCATGCTTTGAGGCCATGCCTCTGTGACAAACACAGAGCAACACAAGATAAATATGAGAAGAGCAAATTAAAAAGAAATTGATGTGTTAAAAACAAATCAACATCTCAGAACAAGTCAACCATCCTAACCCTTCCATCTATGCAAAGCATCTCTACTCCAAAAATAATAAGCTGCACGGCTTACATATAAGTGGTGCCCCTTTTGAGTTGTCTAGAACAGTCTCCAAGAACACCAAACAATCAAGGAGCCTAAGACTCTGGATTGCTGGTCTCCAGATCCAGAACCACATAAAGGCAGCTGGGAGTTATACATATCACATGACCCAGAAGATAGGCTGGAAGCAATGCAAATTACTAGCCAGACAGCCAAAATGGTGGGGGTTATAGAGTAGGCAGAATATAATGACCCTCCAAAAACATCCATGTCCTAATCCTTGGAACTGTGAACATGTTATATGGCTTGGCAAAGGGGAATTAGGTTGCACACAGAATTAAAGTTGCTAATCAGAAAACCTCAAAATAGAGAAATTATTTTGGATTATCCCATGGGCCCAATGTAATTACAATGGTCCTTGAAAATAGGAGGAGAAAGCAGAAGAGTCAGTGTCAGATTGATGCTTTATAAGAAGTCTGGTGAGGCCATTGCTGGCCCTGAACATAGAAAGGGGGGCACAAGCCAAGGATACAAGCAGCCTCTAGAGACTGGAAAAGCCAGGAAACAAATTCTTCCATAGAGTCTCCAAAAGGAACACAACCCTGCAAACAACTTGATTTTAGTTCATAAATCAAGTTTAGTTTTTTCTGACTAAAAACTGTTAGATAATAAATTTGTGTTTTAAGCCACCAAATTTGGGGTAATTTGCTACAACAGCAATAATAAACTAATACAGATTGCAATTAAAACCTCTCACACAATAATACAGGCAAAAACATCAAAATACATTTTAAAATAATAATGATAAGGAAGAAATAAAATAAAATGACATTGGAGAGAAGAATTCACCAGAAAAATATTAATATATTCTAAAATGACTTGAAAATAAGGATATTTTTTATATAAAAAAGATAAGAGAAAGAAAATAAGGATAGGATAGTTTTTGAATCAAAAAGATAAAAAAAAATAAGTTCATATGACAAAGCATAAGAAATTTAAAACAGGCAGAAATTAAACAACGACATGTACACATTTTTAAAAACTCGAAATTTGGAAATGAAATTTTGAAATAAAATAAAATAAAAATAGATTGAATCACCTGTAAACTTACCATAGGCAAAGAAAAAATGAATATATTTCAAATAGTACTGAGAAAAGACTCAGAATGTATCCCAGAAAGATAATGCAATAAGAATGTGATAACGCATTTAAGGGACATAGAGGGGAGCCTGGAAAGGTCCAACACACATGCAACAGGAGTTATCCAAGGAGACAATAGTGAGGAAGGTAAAGAAAAAAACATCAGAAGAGATAATGGATAAGAAGTTTCCAGACTGGAGAAGAACCATCAAAGGTGGTCATATATCCAGATAAAGAAAGAAGCTTAAATGCTGCCAGAAAGAAACAATCATCTATAGAAGATGATGATCAGACCAGGAACAAATTTCTCATTAGCAACCGATTAGAGAAGACTATTAAATATTACTTTCAAAATGCTGAAGGAAATAGAACTCTGCAGCACCTAAACTAGTGATCAAGAATGAGTCAACTAAAGGCTGAATATCAGGCAGAGATGGATTTAGCATAAAGTAACAAAAGATAAGCATCAGTTTCCTCATGTGCTCAGGCCCCTACCCTATGATGCTGAGAGCTGTTGGAACTTGCAGAGTGTTCCAGACAGGGAGGGTGATACGTATTCATGAGGCATTTCTGGAAAACTGCCTACAGAGATTTCAGAAGGAAAGGACCTGAATTTCTAAGGCTTGAGTAATTACTGGGTCTTCTTTTCTTATTCTAAAAACGAAACAAAACAAGAATACTGCTCCATTCCTAATTTTGCATTTTATTAAAATAAGGGCCCAAAGTGTATTAGCTGCAGGCTCCATGAAAGCAGACCTGCCCTTGACTTCAGCAAAAAGAAAAGTGAGCCTGGAGAAAGTAAAGGTAGTAATCATAAACACAGAAATTGGTAAAATGTTTTCAAAGGCTTAACTGATAATAGGAAATTAAAAGTAAGTAAATTGTGTATTTAAACAAGATGAGTCAAACTATTCTAACAGATATTAACATAGGTGATTGAGAAGTACTATGTGCCCTTGTAAAGAAGACGACAGTATAAATGTGCAGAATCACTGACCTCAAAAGCATAGGCTTATCATTTATATAACAAAAAGAAAATCTAGCACATTTTTTAGATGTGGCGGTTATTAATGGAACGTTTTTATAGTCTGGGAATAATGAAGAATCGTTCCCTTTACAAATGAAATTCTTGGCTCTGCATCCACTCAAACTGGGTCACACTCTCAGGGTTAGCAATGAGGAACGGGTTAGCGAGGCTCAGCTTCCACCACTAGGAGAAATCCTTAAAGCCCTCAGAGGGCAAGACGTTTTCCCTTGTTGCTTGTTCTGCGTAGGATGATAGCAGCTGTTCAGTAATATGAAGCATCACCAGGACCCACTCAGAGAATAGCCTGGAAGCCCTTCACATATTACATGGAGGAAGTGTTTCATAGAACAGTCATATAAGAACTACTTTTCAAAGTCAATGCCATTCAATAAAAAAGACACTGGACTGGTAATGGGGGAAACTTAGCTTTCCCTCACATTCTTTTACATCTACTACAATCTTTTTTAATGTAGATTGTTATTCTTGCCTAGAAAAGGAAATGAAGGCACCTACTTCAGAGGAAATATAAAATAAACTAAATGATAATCATAAACTAAAGCGAGCCTAGCTCTTCAGAGAACATACTCCATTCATCATTTAAGAAGTATATAGATAATATGTGCGAAGTGACATACTAACAGATGGCAATATGTTACCAGTGTTGAGATTATATTTAAGGCTCTCTCCTCAGCGGACTGCTGATCAGTTTAAGAGGAAAAGGGATACAGGAGGGTTATGTTTATCTCTGCCTGAGGACAGTGAAGAAACCTACAGAATCCAATTTCAAAAGAGAAAGCAAGAGAGTAAATGTTCACTGCCTGGGGAGCCCCTTTTCCTTATGGTCATATTAAAAAAAAAAAAAGATAGTCAGAATCCTGTATTTATCACTATCTTAGCATTTCATCATAATGAATTGGAACAGCCTGTGAGTTCTCTGAGACCAGGGGCTATGCCTTAGTCATCAATTGTATCCCCAGTACCTATCACAGATGCATGGTGCATACAAAATGCTAATAATACTTGTAGAATTAATGAACAAAGGGAACCAAATGTTTATAAAGTTAGAAAATCCATGGTAAGGAAGGGTAACTGCTGACTACAATATATTTAACTAAAGATGATTCTTGAGCTAATTCAAAGGAGGAACTCTAAAAAATCCTAGCAACATCTACAGCCACAAGTCAGCACTACTTTCTGAGATGCCAAGGAGTTCAGTAAGAGAGACTGCTACAGTGACTGGGAAGCAAGGAAGTTCACATCCAGGGAACCATATCCTACCACTTGTTGTCAAAAGTCTTCATTAGAAGGTATTAGTGAACCAAAAGATACTCATTTCCTATAGATTCCTTATGAACAGGATAGATAGATAACACACATCAATAATTAATTACATGTTGCATTAGAATGCTTAATAAATTAAATCATAAATCCAACTATTTAGAAACTGCTCAATAACTGACTAAAGAACTAATAAATAATTAAGTTATCAGTTTCATGAAAGCCTCCATTTTTAAGAACAATATCAACTTTTGAGTTTCTCTGGAGGAGTGGTTGGTAATCCTGGCTGCACCCCAACCTGAGCCCCAAATTCTCCACTTGGATTGATGTGAGCTAGGATTGAAGCAGAAGTACTCTTCAAAGCTCCTAAATGACTGTAATGCAGTGATCCCCAAAACTATCTGCACAATAGAATTAGCTGGGAATCCCTTTGAAAATTCCAAGGGCTTGGATAATTAAGTCACCCTCTGGAAGTGAGGCCCAGACGTTAGCATTTCATGAAGCGTCCTGGGGGATTCCAATGTACAGGCAAGTTTGGGAAAGGGTTGAGTCTTGGTGAAACTTTTTAACCATGTAATCACTCAACTGTAACTGATCAGTGATCCACTACACCCATAAGTAGGAATGCTGAAGACAAGGTCCTAGAGCAACTAATGGAGGTAAAAGCAAACAAACAAACAAACTACCTCTCAAGTGTCACACACAAATATGTTAGTGAGGTTTCAGTGAAAGAGATGGAAAAGGACCTTCATATACAGAATTACTCTAAATGTTCCTGAGATGTATTTAAGTATAGGCAAAATAGGCATGCTCAGCATTTTACTGAAATATAAAGCAACTGTTCTTCATTCAAGTCTGAAAAGTCAGGACATACATCTGATGAATATTTTGCCAGTTCCCATATGGTATTTCTTTAGTGATCTGCAAATGGGACTCAAATGTTAATGTCCATCTGAGGAAAAGGAGAGGAGACAGAGAGGATAGCCAGTATCAGAGAGGATGACAAAAGCGACAGGGAAATGAAACGCAGGCGTATTTTACTTTGCAAGTTATCTGGGTATTTCACTGAGGACAACAATGAATTAGTACTGACAATGATCTTGAGGTAGGAGCAAAGTGACCAGTCCCTTGTTAAAAGATCATCAGTGACACTTTTCCTTATTTAAGGAAACCATGAGGCACAAAATGAGTTGGGATAACACTGGCCAGAACTCCCTTCCCAGCTTTTGAGAATGGTTTTGTAGACCAGCTCGCGATACCCAACCCCAAAACTCTGCAATATAGGACTGTTCTGACTGCTATTTAAAGTGAAAACTGCCCCACAGCATAGAACCCAAGAAACCACTTTCTTGGCCTCACTCAGATTTGAGACGTCCACCTTTTCTATTCCATGTGTGAAAAGAGAATATATTTTTTAATGACTAAGGGTAATCTCAAAAAATAGAGTAATTTGAGTAGAGCTATGTACTGAAGTCAGTTTTTTATTAAAATATACTTCTCTAGATCATTTATTTGATCAATTATAAGCATTGGTAGCTAAAAATGTTGCGCAATAGGCACATGACACAACAAACTAATTCAAGGCCCATTCTTCTGCAGTGACTCTATGAGCTTTGTCCTCTGAGACGAGCAGGTAATGCCACAGAAGGGGTCAGAACATATCCAAATATCAGAGATGGTGGTTTGAAATCTAAGAAGAATCGTCTACTAAGTGGACTCAGAGTTGTTACACTGGCATTTTCCCAATCACTAGAGAGGCCAACTTAAATATATACCATTACAACTGATACCCAAATATCTCCAGGGCCTCTTTTAAAATCACAATACTAAAGAAACTGCTCTGTTTAAAATTTAGGGCATTGATTTTTATGATACTTCTACAAAGTGTTCTGGGATATTATGACTTCCACCCATAATTAAGTGGCTTTATATTCCCTTTAAAATTCTGGTAACTGATTACTGTTAGTAAGAAGTCAGTCATTACCTTGGGACATCATTTCCCTTTGATTCACCTGAATTCTACATTACTTACTGAATTTTCTTTCTTTGTAAAATAGTGTGTAAAAGAGGATATTAAATTTGGTCTCTTTGTACCAATTTACCTGAAGCCCCAAAAGGTTGAGAACAAAAGTTTTCCAAGTACTTCTAAGATGAATTCTAAAGCACAGGCAAAATGTTAGCTCACTTGTACAGGACTTGCAAAAAAAAAAAAAAAGTTTTCTAGTAATAAAGTTTTTTACCTAGTTTTCTAGGTTAAAAAAAAAAAAGTTCTCTAGTTTAGCATCCACCTCAAGGATGTGAAGGTTTCATCTCTTTGGAAAGACTAGATCCTCGGGGGAAGTTTATTAAAGGTCTGGGAATCAAAGCAGCCATTGGAACATGCCATTTGGGAGCACAGTGGACCCAGTGGCCTGGGTCTAAGGAATATAACACATTTCCTCCTAGTCAAAGGTTTGAGTATTGAGTTCCCCCTGGACCAGGTGTGAGGAAGACGGATAAGAAGGTGTAGGGTACATTCTCAAATTTGAGACTTATTTCATTCTAATTATGGCATTAAGGTAAATGATTTTTCTCCAAAACAGTTTCATTTTTAGGAATGAAGTATGTAATAAGCATTCAATAAGTACTTAGATAATCCTGGATCCATTCATAAAACCTGTCTCTAATTTACCCCAAAGCTTTCACTGTACAAAATTTGATGTTGCTGGGGGCAGATAGAGCAAATAAGCAGACATAGTTTGAAGCCGAATTCACCATATTTCAAATTGTTGCTCTGTCATTTCTGCTTTCTAAAACTTTGGTATAAATGCAACTAACCTCTATGAGCTCAGCTCTCCCATCTATAAAGTAGGGATGATAAGACCTAATTAAAGGGTTGTTGTAAATAATAATAATAATAAAAACAGGGTTGCCTGAGTGGCTCAGGCGATTAAGCATCTGACTCTTGATTTGGGCTCAGGTCACGATCTCACAGTCATAAGATCAAGCCCCATGTTGGGACTCTGGGCTGGGCATGGGGCATGCTTAATATTCTCTCTTTCCCTCTGTCCCTCCCTCACTCACATCTGCCTCTCTCTCTCTTTTAAAACAAACAAACAAACAAACCCAGAAACAAAACAAAATCAAAAAAACAAAACAAAAAACCCATAATATGCATAATAGCAAAATAGTAAAAGGTACCGAAAATTTTAGCCCATCTTCTGTCCCTTCCTTCCTATTGATATAGTCTTTCTTTAGGTATGTTAATGTTCTACAGTCTGGTTTAAAGTGTAAACCTCTTTCTGCTTTTTGTCTGGCAGATTGCCAGCCTCCTTAAAGCAATGTTGCCAGATTCGTGAATTATCTACTATGTGTGGATTTGAGTAGTTTAGGTCTCAGTTTTATAGATGACTCAATGTTGGGCCTAATTACTGCCTAACTATGGATGCAAGCCTAAAAAATACATCCTTCTGGGTTCAACCACATTTGTGCTTAATGTGTACCATATCCTTTCAAAAGCATTTTTTTATCCCCCAAAACATGTCTTGTGGTATCCAAGGGATTGCACAAAGGACATCTGGGTCAACTAGGTGGCTCAGTAGGTTAAGCTTCTGACTTCAGCTCAGGTCATGATCTCATAGCTCGAGAGTTTGAGCCCTAATTCGGGCTTTGTGCTGTCAAATCAGAGCCTGGAGTCTGCTTTAGATTTTGTGTCTCCATTTTCCTCTGCTTGTTCCCTGCTCACGCTCTGTCTCTCTCTTAAAAACAAACTTTAAAGAAAAGATTAAAGTACATCAAAACTGGGTTAATTGAAACACACCGGATACATTCAAGTTGTTTTAGTGATCAGGCCTCTTGTCTGGCAAACCTCAGTGAAAGCGAATGAGTTGATTACAAGAAAAGAAATGAACAAATGAGAAAGCTGACTTAAAAGTTATTGGAAACAATGGATGAAAGAAACATATTCAGCATCCTACAAAGGGAGAGTGTGGGATAGTTTTTTGTTTTTTTTTTAATGATCTAAGTATTTTTATACAACTCTTCCACTTGAAAAACAAAGCCAAAGAGAGGCTAGCACATGACTGTTCATTTCCATTTTGTCAGCATTTTTACTAAAATCATGCTTTGTTTTTCTCTTATGTTACTAAGTTATTTTGTTTCTGAGACCACAGTATATTTCCCCTGGGGAGCCTAAGAAAGGCTCCAGGGAAGTTTCCTGAGTAAATGCATCTAGTGAATAGAACACAGGACAGGGAAACCGGGATCAGTCTTGGTTCTGTGTATTCTGAAGAGTCATATCTATTCTTATTATCATCAGGAAACATTTCTAAAGTGTTTTGAAACCCTTAAATTAAAAAATAATTCTATAAATATAAGGCTGCTTATGTCTGTATAAAAATTCTCAGAGATTTACTAAAGCTCACACTTCCATATTTAAAAATCTCCTGGGGGAAAACATTTTTAGAAGTATCTACCTTTTGAGACTATTGGCTATAACTTGAAAAGTTATAGTCACTTTGTGAATAATCATAGAAGACACTGTAAACAAAAAATCTTCAAAGTAGTTATATCTTGAAATGCCTTTATCTTGAAACCTTAGATTGTACCATTTTAAGAAGAATTATGATTAATTATAAGTGGCTGCTTTTTTAGAATAGGTAATAAAGAATATTGGTATCACTAGCCTGCAAAGAAAGGAGAGATTTTATAGTCTCTTTCCTCCTTCTGAACAGGTGTTTGACAACCAGTTTCAGTTTGGGTTTGGTCATCACCCTGTTCTTTCCCTCTCCTGTTAATGTTTTTTTTTTTTTTTCTTTCCATATCACAATTCAGCACCACATAGGCTGAATTCTGTAGCAGGAAGCAGACAATAATATGTAGTCAAAAAGAATGTTAAGAAATACATCTGGATAGGAGACTCTACTCAGTGTAAAATATAGCAAATGATCTAATAAATAAGTGTATCTCTGTTGAATCAATTCTACAAGACTTAGCAGGAGGGAACTGTATCAGATTATAGAATATTAAAACCCTTAATTGTTAAACAAATTAATCATGTTGTATTTGGTATTTTCATTCAAATTAATCAAGGTCTTTATAGTAGTAAGGTAAGGTAATCCAGGAAAAAAACAAATCATTTTCAAAAAGAAATTAGATTTATATGAATCATTAGTAAGAGAAGAATCAGTGAAGTGGTAATTTGCAATAAAAGGAAAAGGAAAAATGAGTCACTAGGGAAAGAAGCAAATCAGTGCACTAAAATCTTTAAAATCACCATCTTCTTTATGAAAACGTATTTTTAAGACTACACTTAAAAAGAAATCTATTTGATACATTTTAATATATAGGCACTTAAAATCCATCTACATACAGATATCTCAATTGCTTTTTTTTATATCTATGCCTTAGAGACAGAAGATTTTTTAATCATTTGGTTGTTTTGACTTTTTAAATGTCCTTTTCTCTATTTCTGCTATTTTTTAACAATGACAAAACTTTCCTGCCTTGAAGGCATCCAAAAATACTTCATTTTGAGGAAACTATCCAAAGGCTATCACCTGGCACGTATGCTTGGCATCAGGGCACACCAAATGGCTCAATTAAACTATCTGTAGTTTTCCCAACATGCGATTTAAATGTACCCAAGAAATGTCAAATGGTTCCTCTTGCAGAATTATCTTTACCAAGGAGCTATGCCTCAGGAACTGAGCACATAAATCCCTGCAGAGGTTTGTCCCAGACACATACCGGAGGATGTTAGTCACTACAGAAGAGAAGAGGCTTCTCAAGTTGAACATAATGATGGTAAACGCCTACTTCTGGCGAGGTGCTGCGGCCAGAGGAAAATGAAACCACCAGCACCCCTCTCTGTTGGAAAGAATATTCCCCACATCAGGCCCCAAAAACCACAGCAAGAGGAAAACCTCTATAAATTTTTCCTTTATCCAGGAGACAATAATTCTTCAATAGTTCAGAAAAGGTCTTCTCAAGGTGATAAAGTTGAAGGATAAAATAGTAAAGGAAGAAGAGAATTATTAGTTAAAGTGGCAGGCTCATTGTATAGCTTCTTCATGTGAAAAATGAAAACAGCAGTAAAATAAGAGGAAATGAAACAGTGGAGCTGGCGCACAAGTGGCCACCAGGAGTAGCATTGACCCTACCATCACTCCTTCCTCCAGGCACTGAGGTGGTCTATGCCCCCATGTGGTTCTAGGCCTGGGAGCTCCCACTTCAGAAGGCAAAGGTTCTAACAGCATCTCTGTCCTTACTTCCTCTCAGGAAGCTTCTCTCTGTTACTAAGATACCAGTTGGATTCCACATGCTAACTTGTTCATAAGGCCTTGCCTGGCCCTCTGCTCTCCTCTACATGCTCTGCCTTTCTATTGGGTGCTGGTTCCAGTTCTGTTCTGACTCCTGCCTGCCTTTGGGAACCACTCAACTGCTTTCTTGAATTGGACACTTGGAAGGCAGTTCTCTGCTCCTCTGCACTAGCTTCATTATTGTCCATGGTAGAAGGTATAACAATGCCTAAATGAAAACCATTTATTAGGATTCAAAGGCTGGAGTGAGCTGAGGAAGGAGGGAATTCAGAGGAGAGAGAGGGATGACTTCCAAGCCTGTACACACCAGCCTAACCAGCATATACATATATTTGTTTAAGTGTGCCTTCTTATTATTTTGGGATATGGTGGGTGAATTCTGGCAGCTAGTACATGCTAATGCCAGAAATGTAATAGATTGATGTATATGTGGCAATCACATACTGAAGCTAGTGCATTTGAATTGGTATATTTAATAAAAACTTGGAACATTTAACTGTTTTTTGATATTCTGTATGATTTACATTTTATCAATTAAATCCTAAAGAATCAATAAATTATGTTATTTAAAATTCATCGCTGGGGCGTTTGGGTGGCTTAGTCAGTTAATCATCTGACTTCGGTTCAGGTCATGATCTCACAGCTTATCACAGTTCGATCCCTGCGTTGGGCTCTGTGCTGACAGCTCAGAGCCTGGAGCTTGCTTCAGATTCTGTGTCTCCTTCTCTCTGTCCCTCCTCTGCTCATGTTCTGTCTCTCTCTCAAAAATAAGCATTAAATTTTTTTTAAATAAGACAAAATAAAATTCATCTCTAATTTTATATTTAAAAATGTACTTCAGGTTAAGCTATTTATTTTTTTTAAAAAGTCTCTGAGAATATTCTTACCTATTTAGCATGGCATAGCATTTAACAGAATTAATGTTATTAATGAAAATCTTCTGGTAAAAATAAAGTGGATAACACTAATGTATGTTTTATCATCTATAGCATATTCAATTACATAAAACACTACACTAATGGAATTCTGTCAGCCATAGAAGCCTGGGCAATAGCATCAACGATTTTGCTCAATGATATCTTCTTCCTGCCTCTTTAGCCGGGAGCCAAGATGAAGCCTGAGATGTGAAAGGAGAAGAGAGGGAGCTCTTAGATTTGTACACTCTATTTATTGGGAAGATACTCATAGGATTAAATACCTCTAAGTATGTTGATAAATCAACACTGTTCCAAAGAGCTTTAAATTTTAGGTATTTAAAATGTCTGACACAAAGCCCTTTCATAATAATTATACCAGCACCCCAAATCTACATAATAGAGTTTATCATGTTCAGCTGGATTTCACTTCTAGATGTAATTACCTTGAATTCTTTCATTTTTGCTCAGGGATGTAATGTTTCCAAATTGTAAATAACATTCTTTTTTTGAGTTCATAAAGGACATGACATTTTGGCTTCCAGTGATTTAGTAACTAATTTAAGAATGCTCCCTCACGCATCACACTTCCCCTTTGCTGCATTTCTCAGAGCCTGCTTCCTATATTTGATTCACTGGCATAGCGCTTTCACCTATTGCAGCCTGATGTCTTCCATGACATAGGCATTAGCCATCTGCCTCCTCCATCTCTTCAGAAGACTGGAGAGACTTATATTGCTTTGAGCTAATCATCCTCAGAGAATAAAAGGTAAAACCAAGTTAGTCTTAAAATAATAATCATTTTCAATTATAATTCTTATTTGTCATAGCCTAATGCCAAAACAATCTTACCAAAGAGAAGTGCAAAGATTTGTATGACAAATAAACTTATCCCTTAGTTAATATCCAATGGACATTTATTTTAAAGAGGGCTTAACAGTATTTATCATTCATAAGAGTCTGCAAACATATGATGATGATGATGATGATGATGATGATGATGATGATTGATGATGTTTGAAGAGAGATCACGGGCAGGGGATGGGTGGTGGGAGAGGGAGAGAGAGAATATTTTTTTTAAGTGTATTTATTTAATTTGACAGAGAGAGACAGAGCAAAAGCAAAAGCGGGAGAGGGAGAGACAGAATTCCAAGCAGGCTCTGCGCTTATCAAAGCAAAGCCCAATGCGGGGCTCGAACTCCCAAACTGCAAGATCAAGACCTGAGTTGAGGGGCACCTGGATGGCTCAGTCAGTTAAGTATCTGACTTCAGCTCAGGTCATGATCTCACAGTTCATGGGTTCGAGCCACATGTCAGGCTCTGTGCTGACAGCTCAGAGCCTGGAGCCTGGTTCGAATTCTTTGTCTCCTTCTGTCTGCTCCTCCCCCATTCACACTCTGTATCTCTCTCTCTGTCTCTCTGTCTCTCTCTCAAAAATAAACAGTTAAAAAAAAAAAAGATCTGAGTTGAGATCAAGAGTCAGATGCTTAAGTGACTGAACCACCCAGGTGCCCTGGGAGAGAATCTTAAGCAGGCTCCAAGCCCAGCACAGTACCTGACGCTGGACTCAATCTCATGACCATGAGATAATGACCTGACCTTAAGTCAAGAGTCGGATGCTCAACTGACTGAGCCACTGAGGCACCCAAGGCTGCATACATATTAAATAGAACTGAATAAATGACAACCTGTAAGACAAGATTTTCAGTGAAATAACACCTGTCAGTGGCACTAATATCCTTCAATCTAATAAATGTATCTTCTGGGATCATGAATATTAGGCTTAACTCTTTAGTCAAACTTTCATTAGCCAAGTACTCATTAAATATTGTTGGTTGCTTTCTCAAGTCAAATGAAATGTCACATTTGATTATTCAGCAATTAAAAAATAATCAAATAATCATTGTAAAAATGTCCTTTCTTAATATAAAACATGTGATCATTGTAAAATATTTTTATCCATAAAAGTTTCCTCAGTTGTGTGTGTATGTGTAATTTAATTATATACAATTTTATACGTGTGCGTAGGTATACACCATTATATGTGTTCTAAATGAAAGACTATTCAAATTTTGTTCTATTTACTCTTCAGCAGATCTCTCACCATTACAACATACAGGCCAAAGGTAACTAACTTTTCCATTTCTAAAAAAGGCAGAATTTGGTCAACTAGAAATTATAATGCCTTGAATCACTATAAACTCATAAATCTGCCTACTTTCTTCTACAAAGCCATATCAAAGTAGATGCAGGCATGTGAGAGGGAGAATAAAGCCAAATCCTTTCTAACTTAGGTTATCTAAGAGCTCATATTTTCAATTATGAGTCCAAATAAAAGACAATTAATAAAAATATACCTATAAAAATTTACACCATGATCACCCAACATTATAATGTGTATTTCAGACTTATTTCTGAAATGCAATGGCAAACCTATCTGAAATAATTCAAACTTCATGCATAAAAGAACAAACAGTTCTTGTAAAGAACAAGTTTAAACTAAGAAGTGTTCTTGGTGTTTGTAGGACACAGTATGTTTCCATTAACTATGAACTCAGAACTGAATTGCATATAACCTTACAATTAAAGAGAACATGAATCTTTATGTTACATATTTAAAAAATTAAGTTCTTAGCATCTATGAAAATGAGATAACTAAGAGCAAAGATTAAATCTAGAGTTCAGTTGGCTGTACTAGTTCTAACCCATCTGTCTTAAATATACGCTTTAAGAAACTCCAAAATATAACAGCATACAGAAACCCAAGATTAGTAATCGAAAATATTGCCTAACCACCAGAGAAGTTAGCAAAAGTCTAAGGGAAACATTCACCTTCAATAAATGACCCACCATACACTGACTTAAACCTTGGTACCAAATTTCTGCTTAAAACAAACAAACAAACAAACAAACAAAAAACCTAAACATTTGAAAATTGAACTGAGTACTGGAAATAATTTTATTTTTCTTAAAAAATGCATTGTATTTTGCCACCTTGATGCTTTCTCACCATGTTTCTTCCTTCCTTATGTACTTCTCATATTTTATCAGTGGTAGTTGAGTAGGCCATACCTTAACCATAGAAAGCAGGGCCATAAACTGAAATGAAAGTAAGCATGCTGTGTAAAGTTATTTGAATTTACATACTTATATATGGGAATCTGAAAAACTGAGGTCTTCTCTAATTGTTCCAGGGCAAAATAAGCATTTTCTCCTTTACTGTCCACTATAATAGTCCATAATACCTAGCTTTGGTGGCCTAAAATATTTGAGAGACCTATCTCTCATGCTGGATGACGGGAAGACTACCTTATCATCACCCCTGTTCTCCCAGGGTATAGAAAAGTGGCTAGAACATACAGGAAACTCACTAAATGTTCAAGGAATTTATTTTATATATTTTGACACAGATATTTGTAACTTACATATTCTGCTGACCAAGTGAGATGGGCATTAAGCTAATGCTCAAAAATTTAGCGGGTGACCACAGAGTGAATTTTCCCCACGGGTGACCTTAATATCCTCACCTTTTCATGTTAGCGGCTTCAAGGGTCAAAATTATAGCCGTCTGTTGCCATAAGAAGGTAGAAACTTTTCATTCTGGGTATGTACATATAAATATAATTCTGACTCTATAGCATATGGTAATAACTTTAAGATTAAATACTTAATCGTGAGAAAAGAGCTGTTCTTGCCAGAATCCGAGTCCTGTGAAAGTAGCCAGTGCTGTCTCATTAGTTAGTAAGCTAATAGAAACTTTGCCAGCATTTCTTTCAGTGTCTAGAAAACACAGTGTGGAATGTGCCAAGTCTTCACTGATTTATTTTTGTAAATAGTGGTGTAATAAACCCAAGGAAGCCAAAAAAGCAAATTTTAAAAAAATAAATACTCATTTGCTATCAAGATGGATATGACCTTTTTACCTAAGCCTATTACTGACAATTCAGAAAGAGTATATGGGATAGACATTCATTTATAGTAACTACATTTGTAGGTACTACTACAAGTCAAGTTTTAAAATGTCCTCAATTTTGGATTCTTGTGGCTTTTATATAAGGAATCACATTATTTTACCCATGTACCTTATTATTTTCTGACCTTTCAGGAAAATCTGATAAAATAAATCTGCAAAGTGAAATAACGCTCAAGAATTCTGCTTTTCTCCCTCAGCATGCCTGCATATAACCTTCAGCTCTACACTGATTGTACTACATGGAGATTCAAGGAAAAGGCACCATAGGGGTGTTCAGGACTAAGCATGCATACAGGAGTTCAAGCTGTCCTTTGGAATCTTTAGGAGTCCTGGCTAGAGAACTTACTGGTTGTAAGACTTTGGGGCAAGTTACCTCAATTTTCTAAGCTGCAGTCTTAAATCTACAAAATGGAAATCTATCAGTATCCATCTCACTGTTTTCTTCAAATGACTAAATGAATTAATTCATGTAAAGTTCTAGGTCGACGCCTGTGACACATTAGGAACTCAATAAAAGTTAATTATTATTATGCATCAATATGGATCACTGACTTAAAATTAAGCTGCTCAGGAGAATGGATACTATACATATTTTCAGAGCTTGCTTTCCCTCTGTTTTGACTCAGACACAGTCTTTTTTTTAAGTTTATTTATTTATTTTGAGAGAGAGAGTGAGCAAGTGGGACAGTGGCAGAGAGAGAGGGAGAGAGAGAGAATCCCAAGCAGGCTCCATACTGTCAGTGTGAACCTGATGCGGGGCTCAATTCCATGAACTATGAGGTCATGACCGAACTGAAACCAACACTCAGACACTCAAGCAACTGAGGCACCCAGGTGCTCCCAGATACTCTTAAAAGTTTGGGTGTTTCACTGACTTAGATGAATTTCACTCCCACAAATCATAGGAAACCATGGCATTAGGTTTCCAGGATTTAGACCAAGTTAGGATCCAATGCCCTTTTTTAAAATTTATGAAATTCCTATAATCTCTTAGGCTTAATAAAAGATGAAATAAACTTGGAATAAAATGGTGCTTGTTTTCATGCACCTGGTCGCATTCCTAACATGGTTTAACGCAGGGTAGGGGTGGGGATGGGGGAAGAGGTTCGCACACAAGATCACCTATCAGTTAGTTTTCAAGAATAAGTAAGACTTCAGTGGTAAACATGGAAGATAGTCTGTGCGAAGTCAGGTGTATAGACTCTAGGAAAATGGGCATACCATTCAGAGCATAGCAACTAATAAGACTGGCTATTGAACCATATACACTAGTGAACAGGTGGTCAATAAAGTGGGAAAGACCCAATGTCCAAAGACCTTGACAGACTGAGTCTGGAATTCATTTTCCAGGCAAGGAGGATTGTTGGTCTCACACAGTTGGAATTCTAAGTAGGATTGCCTGTAGGGCACTGGAAATGATGAAGCTGTGTATCTGTGGACAATCTCCTCCTCAGAGACTGGCACCCATGGCTCTAAGGGGGTGGGGTGGGTAAGGGTGGCTGAGAGTCATGCTCCATTCCTGCTTCTCCCTCACATTCCTCATCTGCAAGTCCTTTCAGATCTACCTCCAAGTCTATGTCACGTCCCAAGGCTCTTCACCACGCTATTGCCACTTCCATTGTCCACGCCACATTCATCTCTTTGGTTCCTCTAACAGACTTGAAAGAAGTATTCTGGATTCCAGTCTGGCTTGTTTCTACCCAGTTTCTAAAACCTACTGATTCTCCACAGTGCAGCCAACATAATTTTTAAAAGTGTAAACTGATTTCAATTATTTGCATAAAGGCCCATTAATGATTTTGTGACACTTCCATTAAAATCAGTGTTCTTTGACAAAGAACCTCCACTTACAGTATACTCTAGCTGCATATATAGTCTTCCACTTCCTCTTCACACCAAGCTCTTTCCTACCTTTAGAGATACTATTCCTTTTTCACAGGATGTTCTCCACCACCAACTAATTGTTTCAGAGCTGGCTCCTTTCCAACCTGAGCACCTCAGCTTTAAAGTTATCCCCTTCATTCAATGGAGTTCCATTGTTATTCCGTGACTCAGCATTTTTTCTTTTCTTTAAAGTACTTTCTGCAATTTCGAGCTATTCTATTTTTTGTTAATGTGTGTGTGTACAAGTGTGTGTGTATTTGATTGGTTTTGTTTGTCTCTCACACCAGGCTGTAAATTCTATGGGGGCAGGCACAACATGTGTACTGGGATAAATAAAGTAGGCACTTAATAAATACTTAGTGAATAAATCAATGAACAATGAATAGACAAATGAAAGAGATTTCAACATATGAGAATCATTAACTAAAAACCTAAAGAAGCCATAGAAACAAATGCTATGCTTGGAGTAAAAGAGAAGGATCAAATAAACTGCTTAGGAAGATAACATTTTAAATACACAGGGACCATGCTCCAGGTACGACAGGAGGTACATTACATTGGTTATTTCCTTTACGCTTTCAAGTAACACTTAAAGGCAATGGGCCTAATCATTAACTTTTGCTCCTTCACATGCACTCATCATTCTTTTTCACAGTGGTATATAATCTAACCTTGGCTAAAATGAGGTCTGGCCTTTGCCCTTGGCCTCTGGAAATTAATCTCTATTCCCCCTGGAATGTTAGGAGTGTCTCTGATTGCTGTAGAGCCTTGGGTTATGCTGGATAGTCTATCTATATGATTTAGAGTAGGG
Source organism: Hyaena hyaena (assembly GCF_003009895.1). NCBI lineage: Eukaryota > Metazoa > Chordata > Mammalia > Carnivora > Hyaenidae > Hyaena > Hyaena hyaena. The sequence continues at coordinate 1,468,824 of NW_024080978.1, forward strand.
GCTAGCCATGCCAGAAAAAGTAACAATGTGATTTAGGGTGGGGGCTTTGGGTCACATAGTCTCAGTCAACCTCCAGACTGAGATCAACCACACGGGCAATCAATCAATCAGTCCTGCCTATGTAATAGAGCCCCAATACGAACACTGAATGCCAAGGTTTGGGTAAGCTTCTCTAGTTGGCAATAATACATGCATATTATCAGGCATCGATGCCAGGAAAATAACGTGTCCTGACTCCGTAAGAATAGGATAACAGAAGCTTTGCATATGGTACTTTCCCCAAACCCTGCTCTATGTGCTTCTTTCATTGGCTGATTTCCATCTGCACCCTTTCCCTAAAATAAACCCTAAATGTGAGTGTAACAGCTTTCATTAAGTTATGTGAGTCTTTCTGGAAAATTATCAAACCTGAAGGTTGGTTTTAAGAATCTCCTCCCAAAATGAAAGTGGCATTAGAAGTGAGGACAGCCTTAGGAACTGTTCCCTCTAAATTTGTAATTGGCTTAAACTTTTGCACACACCATGATCTCTGACATGGGAAGCTGACCTGTATGTTTTATATAAATGGGCTCAATCTCTGTCTTAAGGTTGAATACAGTCAGTGGGAAGTGCATACAAAGGATAGAGAGGAAGGAGAGAAGCTAGCATTTATTCCTGCGTTCCTCTCCCAGGACAACTGCTTCGGAGCAGCTGTGTCCCTCCTTGGTAAAAGGTCACCAATCTTCTTATGGCAGAATGTTCTACATGCTTCTTTTACAATTTTTCTTTCTAGAATCTGGGTAAGTCTCCCTTCATCTTCTCCCTTTGGATGGAAAGGAAGACGTGGCAGTGAAGGAGGATGATAGGAGTTCTGATGATGCTGGCTTTGGACTCCTGCATTACCTTCCCTGGTTATTTCCCTACAGCCCACCCAAACTTTTGTAATCTGTCCTTCTATAAATAAATTCTTCCGATTTTTCCTAAACTGAGTGGGCCTTTTATTTTTTCCTGTTGGGAGCTTTACTGATATAGGAAACATTTTACACTTGAGGGGGGAAAAAAGGTCCAAAGATGTAAACATAACTTGTTTAAAGTTCCATAAGTAAGGGTAAAAGTGAGATTTGAACCCAGGTGTCTCTAAAGGAAGAACATACGCTCTTTGCATTTACAAGAAGCAGAAAGAAATGTGACAACGGAAATAAGGAAAGATAACCAAGAGAAATGGGCAGAAAAGCATGAAAATGCATGGTTAAGGTCTCTAATAGGAATATTTCAGCAAGAGACTGAGGATGTGAAGAGCAGTCCTTCAAAGATATAAAATCCTTCAAAGAATGACTGAGTGCTAATTAAACCAATGTGACAGCAGGGCATTTGAAGAGTGAAGCAATAAATATAAATAAACAAATAAACAAACAAATAAATAAAAATGATGTAAACATTATGTAGGTTAATTAATTACAGTGAAGAACAGAGTGTATGTGTGTATCTCTGCATTTATATATACTTACCAACATTCATGTACACTCACACATATCAAGAGACCATAGACAATATAGAATAAGAGAAGGAAAGTGTGTGGGAAGACAGATACCTAAATTTATTTCATGTATCTTTATTAATTTTGCAAAAATTTCTGTGACTGATGGGCAGCATTTTTCACTGTGGAAAAGGAACATTTCACAATAAACTTTGGCAGAGAAAAATGCATCCTATATGAAATAACTTCACACATTTCCAAGCTGATATAAATTAATATGCAGAAATCACCAAGGAAAAACGTGATTGGTCTTCATATTTTCGTGAAATCAACATGCAGATTAAATTTGTCATTTTATGCATATTTAGTAAAACAATAGTGCTTTCCAGTTCCAGGGGATAAAATGACAGAAAGCACAAAGTGTTGTCTCTAAAATTTAGCAAAGATTTTTAGGTCAAACAAAAAATGTGTTTGAGGAAGAACATCAACCAATAAATTATGATCTCTCCAAGCTATTGTTGTTTTTATATTTATAATAGCATGTGTGTCAACTTCAGGCATTAGAAAGAAAAGCCTCTTAGTGCTATCAAAAGCAATTAAAAGATGCCTTTAATATCTAACTAAAATGTAATATAGAAAATAGTAATGTTGAAAGACACCCTGATTGTCTATTTTCCGAACTTTAAACTTCCGAGAACAAATCATGAGGTCATTCTAATTTTAGAAAAGACATCTCAGAAGTCTAACTCAAATCCCTTTGTTCTTTTGTTCACTGGATTAATGGGCTAATCAGTGGGTGAAGCCAGCTATCTCTCTGCCAATAGCAATAAAAAAGGAATTCCTTCAGAGGGTTGCTTTTTACTCAGACCTCAGCCTGGTACTCAGCTATGAGGGAAGGCTGGGTGTGTGGATATGCTCTGGCAAAGTAGAGCTGATGCCAAATGAAGAGTCAAAAGGTCTGCTCAGCAAATGATTCCTTTTGCAATCTAAGCACACAACTTCACTACTGTTTTTCTTTAATCTCCTCATCTTTAAATTGAAGGGACTGGACTAGATGTGGTAAGGCAAATAGATTCCTTCCCTTGTACCAACTCCTTTTTACTGGTAATGACTGCTGGGCATGCAAGGAGTCAGTAGGAAGAAGCTTTGAGCTCAGTAGGAAAAAACACTTTGATCAATTAGAAATGTCGGCCATGAGCAAGCTGCACTGGAAATGCTGTTTATTCAGTAGGTGATTGTTAGGTATACTCTGAGCTCAAACACTTGGTATAACGAGGAATAACAATGAACCAATCTATAACAACGGACCATAAAGAGCACTGGACTCCAGTACTTTTTTTTTAATCTATGAAACTGGAAAGTTATAGTGGATAATATCTGGGGTCTCTTAAAACTAGAACACTCTATGTTTCTAGGTAGGAAAGATTTTAAATGTGTGTTAATTGCTATTTGGGGATTAATAATCATAATGAACGTTCTGAGTATATTGACCAATGTTAAGTAGCATTTGGATTCCCAACATATAGATATGCAAAGCAATGATTCTCCTGGCACCCTTGGCTTTGCTTCTCACTAATCCCCACCAAATTATCATTTAGGGCACAGAGGCCCTGGGGGGATGGGCCATCTGGAACAGGTCTCCTTCTTGGGGACACAGCTAAGGGGGAAAGACAGCTGCACCAATTTCAAAGAATTGATACCTGGGCTCTCTTCAGATCTGCCCAGAATGTGATATTGAGCCACTTTCCAGGGACAAAGACAGGGCAATGTCCCCCCAGATTTCATTCAGGATTTACAAATATATCATGAAACATCACATATCAGTCTCCAATACAGCCATCCCTTAGGTTTCATACTCATGATACCTGCAACCCTCGCCCTTCTCAAAGGCAGTTCATATATAACAGAACAGTGGTGATAAATACTATCCAGAAACTCACAACAACATAGATTTATAGGTTGAAAGGAAAACAGTTTTAGCAAAAGCGGTTCACATTTTTGTCAGAAATATAGGACCAGATGTAAAACCATAGTGAGAGGAACACCTGCCAATGTGTAATGTCCAAAGAAGCTTTGAATACTGAAAAGAAAGCTATAAATTCCACTGGGGGGGGGGGAGTGAGTGCCACAAAACTTTAAAGGGTTGTGGTCTCCATCTAAAAAGGAAATCTTTGCATCTCAAAAATGTCCGTAATCCGACACCACTGTAAAATATTCCACGAAAATATTAAGTAGCCTACCCCATGGCTACACTGCTGATACTTGTCATGGCAAAGAATGGTGAGTAGTCAGTTGATGAATAATAGTATAGGGAAGTAATTATATGTGGAGATAATGGTTAATGAACGGTTGCTTTATTATTATTATTTTTTTTTTGTTAAATAAAAATGTCATTTGTCTAGAAAGGAACTAGTGATTGGAGAATTTTTTATTAAGAAAAAAATTTTTAAAAATGGTAAAAAATGTAACCAGCTAAGTTGTTTTGCAAACTAGATTTTCCGAGTCTCCCAAACTGAGCCTCCACACAGAAATACTGAGCGTAAAATGATATTTCCTGGTAAGTTTGAACTACCGGTTCACTGGAGAACCCTACAAGTCTCTGCTGCACCACTGACAGTGACTTGGACAGCAGATATAGACTATTTTAACCAAACCTAGATACTTAAATATATGACAAACATATATTCTTAATCATTTATATAAATATATATTCAAATTTAAGTTAGGTTAATTAAAAAGGATTATCTATTTGATGTTTTTCTTGACACTATTATTAATTCAAACCAACTTAAATTTTAGACCAGAAAAAAAAGTGACTTTGAAAACATTAGCATCTTTTTGTATTTACCTATATGATACACATTACTAAAAGTTTGTAACATATAAAGAACACTTACAACTCAACAACAAAAAAATCCTAATAACCCACTTCAAAAATGGGCAAAGCACTTGATAGACATTTTTCCAAAGAATATATACAAATGACGAACAAGCACATAAAAAAAATGCTCAACATAGCAATTAAAGATATATAAATGAAAACTTTAAGATATTACTGTATACCCACTAGAATGATGGCAAGTAAAAAAAAAAGGAAAATACCAAGTGTTGGCAAGGGTGCGGAGAAATTATAAACCTCACATAACAGCTGGTGGGAATGTAAACTGGTACAGCCATTGTGGAAAACAATCTGGTGGTTCCTCCAGCAATTCCATTCCTAGGTATATTCCCCCTGAAGCTGAAAATAGGTACTCAAACAAATACTCATACTGGAATGTTCACAGCAGTACTATTTACAACAGCCAAATGGTAGAAACAACCCAAAGGTCCATGAGTGGATGACTATATAAACAAAATGCAGTATATCCATACAATGGGGTATCGTTCAGCCAAAAGAAGGAATGAAGTATTGATACATGCTCTAATGTGGATGAACCTATAAAACATTATGCTAAATGAAGGAACCCAGACATGAAAGGTCACATATTGTATGATTCCATCCATATGAAATATTCAGAAGAGATAAATCCACAGAGACAAAAAGTGGATTGGTAGTTTCTAAGAGCTAGAGGGGAGGGAGATCAACAAAGAGTGACTACTACTTAACGAGGATGGGGTTTTTCTGGGAAGTGGTAAAAATGTTTCGGAATTTGATAGAAGTGGCAGTTGCACACCATGAGTATGCTAAATGCCACTGAATTGGACACTGTGCACTTTAAAACAGTTAATTTTATTTTATGCAATTTTCATATTTTTCCAAGTTTATAGCAGGCTTCCCAAGAGTCTGCTGCTGATAAGTGTCCATAAAATATGATGGGGTCATGACAAATGAGTGAAAGAGAATTTTTAAAAGGAAATATTGCCCACTGCCAAATCTGGGACAATGTAAGAATCACAATGAACACTGATGGTAATAGCTTATAACTCATTGTGGGGAAAGAGAATCCATTAGCCCTTACTGGTACTAAACAAAAAGGGAGAACAGAAAGCTATACTTTACAAAAGGATGATGCCAACTAATAAATATAAAAGAAATGATAGAGTTGGAAATAACCATTTGCAACATCATAATAGTACTTGATCCAGGCAAGAATCATCCCCAGATGCTAAAACTTTTGTGTAATAGTTGATAAAAAATAGAATATATACATAAAAGTTGGTACTTAACACACACACACACACACACACACACACACACACACACACAGTTAATGCTATAGCACAGAAACCTGACAGATGCTACCTTTGCTGAGGGATCAAGGGTAACATCACTAAAACTGGGGCAAACTGACATCATGGGCCTACTGATATGATGTACCTAAATTGTAATACTTGCTTTTTTTTAAATGTTTGTATTTATTTTTCAGAGAGAGACAGTGAGTATGAGTTGGGGAGGGGCCGAAAGAGGGAAACAGGATCTGAAACAGGCTCTGCACTGTGAGCACAGAGTCCAGTGTGGGACTTGAGCTCATGAACCTCAAGATCATGACTTGAGCCAGAATCAAGAGTTGGCCACTTAACCAACTGAGCCATCCAGGTATGCCAAAATCGTAATACCTGTCTTTTCAAAAGACAAAACCTTAATCCAATCATGAGGAAATATTAGGGGAACCCCAAATAAAGAACATTTTATGAAATTCAAAAAATGTCAGTGTTATGAAAAACAAAGTCTAAAGAGACATGAGAATTAAAGGCAATATGTAATCCTCAGGTGGATTCTCATGACAAAAGTGGCTATAAAGAATATTATCAGAACAATTAGCAAAGTGGGAATATAGATATATTAGATTATAACATTGCACTGACATTAAAAATTCTGAATTTGATAAAAGTACTGCGATTATATAAGAGAAAAACTTCTTAGGAAGGATTTAAGGCTAAAGGGTCATCGTATCTGCAATTTATCTTCAAGTAGGGCAGCAATAGTGACAGCAACAAAAATGACAACAATATGTGCATATACCTATATATACCTATATACATACACATATATATGTATAGAGGTACACACACACACACACTCATACACACACACACACACACACACACACACACACATAGGGTGGGAGGGAAAGAAAGGGAAACAAGCAAATGTGCCAAGATACTATCAATTGTTGAGGGTATTTGGAAATTCATTGTACTATCTTTGCCATTTTTCTACAAGTTTGCAAATTTTTTTTTCAAAATTAAAAACTATTTTTAATTGTGTTTCTGAGATAAGTTTATTTTCATTCAAGTCGGTAAGCTTGCTCAAAGCAGTCACTGTGTTCTCAGCCATATTCTTTCCTTATTGCTATTTTCGTCTTAGAAACATGGCAAACAGAAATGAGAAATTTCATTGCTTATCAAGTCTATCTGCTGGCCAGTGCAAGATTATTCCCCATGGCATCAATTTTACCACTATTGTGGGTCCATTTTTAGGAATCTCTAATGCCTGAGATTCCACTACTTCCCTTGAGAGATATCTTCTGTTAACTGTTGCTTGCAGAAATCGAGGTCTCCTTCCAATGTTTCCTTAGTCATGTTACCAAATACATAGCGGAACTTGCCACTCAGAAAGGCAATACTTATTTCTAATGGTCTGTACACCAACTTATTTTAATTATGAACTTTTGAGAAATTATATATTTGGGATAAAATTGTTATGAGGAAAATCATATGACTTGGCCAGAACTTTCTTCCTCTCTATCCCTTGGTCTTTCCTTAGGATGTAGAACATTTCGATATCCAATAATTCAGATGGAAATCACTCATATACAAAAGACACTTCCTGGGTTCTACATAGTGATTTTGTCTATTGATTATAGTCTCATAAAACATCAGAGCTGAAATGGACCTCAGAGACAACCAGGTTTAATTTCCTCATTTTATAGATAAAGAAACAAGGTCCAGAAAGGTTAAATGACCAGCACAAACTAATACATTAAATTGAGGTCAGAGCTAGAATAAGAAACCTGTTCTATTTATTTCCTGACCTGTAACCTTTCCACTTACCATGATCTCCCATCAAATGGTTCAGGGTCTTTCTTTTAGCTGTTAAAATTACCATTTTAAACATCTGCAAGAATCTACAGACTACTAATCTGTTTTTTATAAACACTACTCTTGCAATCGTCTTTGAAAGCAAAGTTTATTTCTAACAAAGCTGAAGGGGTTTTATTTCTTAAGGTTTAGGGCAAAACACGGTTACTCTTGGTCCCATGCAAAATACATGGGCACATGAAGCGTATCTTTAGCCCTCTTATTTTTGGACATAGTTCTGCCTAAATGCTTGTTCCTCTGCCAGATACCTAGAAATCTCTGAACAATATTTAGCTCACTTTGGAAAAGGGAAGTTGGCTCATCCATAGAGACACTCCTGGGAATCAACATTCTAATGCTCTTGCTGATGGGGCTTGATTACAATAGAAGAAGGTGAATGGGACCCAATTTTTCCTAAAATACAATGTTTTTTACTTCCAAAAAATTTTCAATGCCTATTTTTCCTTCTATTTCTAGTTCTAGCCAAGATTGCAATCATATCAGATTTTAGCAATAAGGGCAGTTTTGGAGTACTTTTTGCTACAGTCAAAAAAGAGAAATACTAAATATCTTGAGAAAAGCTATTTGTATAGAATCTGTAACAAAAAAAGAAATCTGGGGGAACTCACCAACATTGGAGGTGACTACTAGGAACCACTCGATGGAATGACAAGAGATCAAAGGCCAAGAAGAGTACAATGAAGATATGATGGGAGAAAGCCAGGGAGTAGAGGCAATGGCTGTAAGGTAACATTCTCATCAAGTGTGATTGTAAGGGAAGCAGAAAAGTCTAGCAGTTATAGTTTCTGCTTGCTTTCAAACTTTTAAAAGTTTTATTAGTATATGTCGTAAATCTATATCAGTAGTTGCCAAACCTAGTGGTCAGTATTCTGTTTTCATAATACTCAAAATCACAGGAACATTTAAAACAGCTACTCCTTTCTTCTTTGGGCTTCCATAACATTGAGCTCCTCTGGCTTCCTTCTGGCCGGTTGCTCCTTTTCCCTCCTGGCAGCCTTTCCACTATGGGTTCAAATTAAATGATAGGAGTACCTCAGGTCAAATCTCCAGACCTCTTTGTCGTCTTTCTGTATGCAATTTCCCTAGGGGAGGGGTGGGGGGTTCATATAAAGACATGCTGATGACTTCCATATGTATATCTGCAACTCTGATCTCTCTGCTGGGCTCCAGGCTCCTACTTCCAAAATGTGATATTGCCATTATTTGGCAAAAAAGCAACTCAAGATTAACTCACTATTCTAAAATGCACAGAGGAAAAAAGAATAATGTTTCACTTTTATTTTTGGACAATCTTTCTCAGCCTTCTACTTGCTAGTTATAAGAAAAGCAAAAGAACAAAAGATATCCTATCTAGTTTAAACTTTCTCATAGTCTGAGAAATCCTTCAAATAATTAAGTTTTTCTGTGGGGAAAAAACTCCCAACAACTCTTGGATCTTCAAATAGTCTCCCTCATGACGGGGGGGGGGGGGGCAGGAGGCATCCCTCAGCTTTTGTGATGATCCTGTTAATGTACAAGTTTCTCGCTACTGAAAATGTGGTCTGTGGACCAACAACATGGACATCATCTGGGAGCTTGTTCAAGATGCACAATCCCAGGCTCCACTCCTGCCTTACTGAGCCAGAATCTGCATTTTAACAAGATCCTTAGGTTATTCACCAGTATGAGAAGCACGGCAGAGCTGACATCCAGGCCTCCTGCTCAGCTGATGTTTAGAGTGGTGATCTATGGTTGCTACGGTTTTTGTGAAATTTTGATTGGCTGGTTTGCTTTGCTTTGCCCAAAGCCTGGTAGTTCTGTGTAGTTCAATCAGCCTCAAGTCAGCTTCCACTGGTGGCAAACCCCTGACTGGCTGACTTGTCCTCCATTCAGTGTGTAGCTCGAAGATCAGCCCAGTCTTTGCTGTAGGGAAAGCACTGACTCACTATTTCTTTGGCCACTGACTCACTATTTCTCGGCTCAGCTTCTGTGGCTCTGGACAGGTTAATCTTGAGTTCTTTTGCTGAGTATATGGTGTGGTTAAATTGCTACGGCATGGGGTAAGGGTAACAGGAGAACATGGAGGTGGTATTTTAGAGACTGAAGCAGTGATATTACTGTTTACCTAATGCATCTACCATCTGCAAGCCAAAGGCGCAAGGGCTCTTGGAAAGACACTGTTCCAACCACCTTACTGTCATCTGTCTCCCCTCTTTTCTTCCTATAGGTCTTCCCTCAGACTAGCACAAATTAAAGCCTTTCTCCTTTCCTTTCACTACATCTTGTTTTTCTTCTTTCTGATTCTAGAGAGTCCTTAGTAGTGTATAAAGTCTCTTCCCAACTAGGGAAAAATTACATAAACTGAGTCACTTGAGCTCAGGTAGAATCAGGAAAATCTTATCTCCAGATGAAAGCCTCACTTGCCATGTTTGGTCTAGAAATCCATACCTTATGGCCTATGTACAATTGTTTCTTTTGCTCATTGCATTGTACATTGTTTTTGTTGGGTTTTTTGTTTGTTTGTTTTTTGTTTTTTTTGGTTTTAGCTATCCACAGTGGAGCAAAATATCAAAGCATTTTAAACATTTTAAAATATCACCACTCCACTATCCAGGCAAAACAGAAATCTGTATGGGGATGGGGACAATTTGCTCTTCTCTCAGAATCCCACATCTCATTTAAAAGCAAAACCAATCACCCACCTAGTTGATTACCATGTAGGAGTCTTGCTTCAATCATCGTTTCCTATATCCTTCACATATTACCCACTAGCAGTCCTTTTAGGTCTAAATTTAATATACCTCTGGAATCCTACAATCTCTCACCATCTATTCAGCTACCGCAGAAGTTCAGACATTACTATGTGTTTCTCTTCTTAACCCCTACTTTCCTTCAACCAATTCTCAATACAATAGCCCTGTAACTTCTGAAATGGTAAACAAAAATGATAAATCTAGTAATATCTCCCCCTTACTTAAAACCATTTAATGGCTGCCAATACAATTAAAAATCTGATTCCCTCTCATGGTTTGCAAGACCAGAGATGAACTCAGTCAGCCCTGGCCCTCATTTGAGCCTCATGACCTACCAGTTCTTCTCTGTTCATTACACATAGGCATATTGGCCATTTTGTGTCTCTAGGACATGCTAAACTCATTCTTCCCTCCAGACTTCTGCATACACTGTTATTCTGTCTGAAACATTCTGCCCTTGTGTCATGGCCTGAATCTCCTTTTTAAGATTCATATCTGGACTCAAATGTCACCCTCTCTGGAGCAGACTCTTTAATACTGTATGTTAATCATTCCTCTTTGTTATGCTCCATGCTATTAGATTGTTCTAATTTTGTAAACAACGTATGCCAATCTCTGGAATCATCTTATTATATACTTGCAAGTTTATCATTGCCTATCTTCTATACGTCCCCAACAACAACAACACATTTTTGAGATCAGTGAGTTTATCTTTTACTTTCATATTCCCAGCACCTAGTGTAATACCTTGGTGTTCAAATATATTTCTTAGGTAAATGAATGAATGAATGCTGGCAAGGGCACAGCAGGAAGGAGATTCATAATTTGCTGTGTGAATTTGGTATGAGGTTTCAGGAAATCCAGCTGTAATGGATGTCAGGAGTCTAAAACGCCCAAAGCCTTCAACCCAGAAAGTCATTTTGGCAATCTTATCGAAAGACGTTTATCACTGCATTATCGACAGTATGAAACATTAAAAAAAACTGTAAAGAAAAAATGTCCAGTATTTAGGTAATGAATCATCCATATGGTATTAACATATGTGCTAAATGTAATTAAGATTTTCTATGACATAATTTTTAAATATGGAAAATATTCTATTAATTAATCACACAAAAAAGTTCCTAAACAAAGTATACTAAAGTATATTCTATGTCTCTTTGGGTGGATAAATGCTTTTTCCTCCCTTGCTCCTTTCTGACTTGTCCAGTTTTTCTACAATAAATATGAGCTATTTTGTTAATAAACATGATTAAACTCACATCTATTTAGTTAAAAGAAATGAAAAAGAAATAAATAATGCAAGTTTCCTTGAGTCAAATATGACACTTTTTTTCTTAAATAGTTTATTGTCAAGTTGGTTTCCATGTAACACCCAGTGCTCATCCCAACAAGTGCCCTCCTCTGTGCCCATCACCCCCCTTCCCCATCTCATACCCCCATCAGTCCTCAGTTTGTTCTCAGCATTCAAGAGTCTCTCATGGTTTGCCTTCCTCCCCTCTCTCCAACTATTTTTCCCCTTCTTCTCCCCCATGGTCTTCCATTAAGTTCCTCCTAATCCACCTATACAAACAAACATACGGTATCTGTCCATCTCTGCCTGACTTATTTCGCTCAGCATAGCAACCTCAAGTTCCATCCATGTTGCTACACATGGCCAGATTTCATTCTTTCTCATTGCCATGTAGTATTCCATTGTACAGATGAACCACAACTTCTTGATCCATTTGTCCGTTGATGGACCCTTAGGCTCTTTTCATGATTTGGCTATTGTTGACAGTGCTGCTATGAACATTGGAGTACATGTGCCCCTATGCATGACTCCTGTATCCCTTGGGTAAATTCCTAGCAGTGCTATTGCTGGGTCATGGGGGAGTTCTATTGTTAATTTTTTGAGGAACCTCTACACTGTTTTCCAGAGGGGCTGCACCAGTTTACATTCCCACCAACAGTGTAGGAGGGTGCCCGTTTCTCCACATCCTTGCCAGCATCTAGAGACTCCTGATTTGTTCATTTTTAGCCACTCTGACCAGCATGAGGTGGTATCTCAGTGTGGTTTTGATTTGTATTTCCCTGATGAGGAGGGAAGCTGAGCATCGTTTCATGTGTCTGTGGGCCATCTGGATGTCATTTTTGGAGAAGTGTCTATTCATGTCTTCTGCCCACTTCTTCACTGGATTGTTTGTTTTTCAGGTGTGGAGTTTGGTGAGTTCCTTACAGATTTTGGATACTAGCCCTTTATCTGATATGTCATTTGCAACTATCTTTTCCCATTCTGTCAGTTGCCTATTAGTCTTATGGATTGTTTTGTTTGCCGTGCAGAAGCTTTTAATCTTGATGAGGTCCCAATAGTTCATTTTTGCTCTTGATTCCCTTGCCTTTGGGGATGTGTCAGGTAAGAAATTGCTGCAGTTGAGGTCAAGGAGGTTGTTTCCGGCTTTCTCTTCTAGGGTTTGGATGGTTTCCTGTCTCACATTCAGGTCTTTTATCCACTTTGAGTTTATTTTTGTGTATGGTGTGAGAAAATGATCTAGTTTCATTCCTCTGTATGTTGCTGTCCACTTCTCCCAGCACCATCTGTTAAAGAGGCTGTCTTTTTTCCATTGGATATCCTTTCCTGCTTTGTCAAAGATTAGTTGGCTGTACACTTTTGGGTCCAATTCTGAGTTCTCTATTCCATTGGTCCATGTGTCTGTTTTTGTGCCAATACCATACTGTCTTGATGATGACAGCTTTGCAGTAGAGGCTAAAGTCTGGAATTATGATGCCTCCCATTTAGGTTTTCTTCTTCAATACTACTTTGGCTATTCAGGGTCTTTTGTGGTTTCATACAAATTTTAGAATAGCTTGTTCTAGTTTTGAGAAGAATGCTGGTGCATGGCAATTTTTTAAAAAACTCACTCTTTCTATATATAAGAGTGCATGAATGAGTCTTTATTTATATTTAAATTCACTATATTTTGATCATCCTTTTAATTTTGTCTGTCCTGGGAAGATAAGTTTTGACCTGGGCCTTAATACAATGTCCTAAATTATATATGAAATACATGCTTCATAAGAAAACATATGAATGCTAGAATATACATATTAAAGACTGTAAGTTTCCAAAACAAATTACTAAATAAGCTTCTAACTTTATCAAATCACAGCTATGTATTAGTAATTTAGCTTATAACTGTAAATTCCCCATTCTTGTTCAGATTATAATCTCTTTGGTCTACTAACAAATTTAAGCCTTCTAAATAGGACTTCTCCAAATAAGATACTGCTAGGTGTCAATCAAATGTATGATTGTTACAAGAGCCTGAAGAATTTATTGCTGTAGGCAGAAACAGAATCATACTGGATATCTGATGATCTATGGTACCTGGAGACATTCAGAGCGTTCTCCTATTAAGAGAGTAAAATACAAATATAACCACATAGGCTTGAAACAGAACAAAGGCTGTTCGACAGAGTTGAGTCAATCCTTTCAGTGCAATGATATTGTGTGTGTGTGTGTGTGTGTGTGTGTGTGTGTACAAAGAATATTTCAAAAAGGGGTACAGGTGATTGAAGGGACATGGAAAAATTAGACTTTATTAGCTGAAGGTTCAATCAAGTCAAACATTTGGTGTTTCCATCATTTAACACTCAATTAAGCCTGGCTAAGAGTCATTTATAAATGCTGAGTTTGCTATTGTTTTTCTCCTATCAAACAATGCACTTCAATCTGTTCTATGGATGCTCACTGCATTCCAGGCATGGTGCTGAGTACTGAGGATTTGAAGACTCAGACTCTCTCATCTCTGCCAAACCATGACTGAAAAACCTATAAGGGAATGATTGTATAGTCTATTTGAAAACAAACTTTCTGGGGTGCCTCGGTGGCTCGTCAGTTGTCTAACTTCAGCTCAGTTCGTGATCTCACAGTTCATGAGTTCAAATCCCGCATTGGGCTCTGTGCTGATGTCTTGGAGCCTGGAGCATGCTTTGAATTCTCTCTCTCTCTCTCTCTCTCTCTCTCTCTCTCTCTGTCCCCCTTCCTCCCTCCCCCCACCTTGCCCATACACTCTCTCTCTCATAAATAAACATTAAAAAATTAAAACAACAAAAACAGAAATTTCATAATAAGTCTCAGTATTAGAATTCTCCTGTCAGCAGCCACGATAGCTAAAGTGCTAAACACACACTCTAAGTAAATACTCCGTAGGCACATCAGATCAGAAACAGCTGGCAGCTTCAGGCTGTTCATTTCAAAATGAATTGAAGGCTCATAATCAGAACTAGTGAGGGTATTATCGACAGGATAAGTACTTGTGTACTTTCCTAAGAATAAACTTTCTTTGAAATCTAGGCCTTTTAAGTGGTGTTGGGATGCAACTAAATTCTAGAAAACAACTTCGTTTATTGGTATTTCTTAAACTTGGTCAGGCAGGGAATCTGAGAAGGGCAATACTTGAAATAACATATTTATGAAAAATGCACAACCATCAGGGTTTCTGGTTGGCTCAATAGATTGAGCATCCGACTTTGGTTCAGTTCATAATCTTGTAGTTCATGAGTTTGAACCCCGCACTGGGCTCTGGGCTGACAGCTCAGAGCATGGGGCCTGCTTCGGATTTTGTGTCTCCCTCTCTCTCTGCCCCTCCCCTGGTCACACTCTCTCTCTCTCTCAAAACTAAAAATAGCATTAAAATTTTTTTTAATGCACAAACGTCAATATATTTAAGGATTTGACAGAAGAAAGAAAGAAATTTTAAAACACACACACAAGGCTTTCTGACAATGCTAATGGCTTTGTACATTTTAATTTTAGACTACTGACCTTGAAGAATTTATGAAGACAATAAATTTGTACTTGCTTACTATGTTTGTTTCTAGTTTTCAAAAATTATTTTTATTTTTTACTGTTTTTATTTATTTCTGAGAGAGAAATATGAGCAGGGGAAGATCAGAAAGAAAGGGAGACACAGAATCTGAAACAGGCTCCAGGCTCTGAGCTAGCTGTCAGCACAGAGTCCGATGCGGGGCTCGAATCCACGAACTGCGAGATGATGAGCTGAGCCGAAGTCAGACGCTTAACCGGCTGAGCCACCCAGGTGCCCTTGTTTCTAGGTTTTAGACTTTGTAACACCAGTGCGTCAGGACAGACCTGAGCAGCTCCTTCACACAGGGACTGTGCTGAGTGCAGACCTCAAGCGCTGAGCCACAAGTCCAAGGATCTCATTCAGTCACAGACTCTCCTGCAAGCAAGTCAATCTAACTGCTATAGAGTGTCAGCAAAAGAGCAAAATAGCAAGGAATCTATAAATATGTATTAATTTCTGCATTTATGGATGACTTGATATATTGATACATCTTTTATTTGCTGAAAGGATTAAAGTAGCTGAAAATTACGAATTATGAAAATAATAATGCTCCCCCTACCCTGCAATGGAAGTTCCCGAGTGTCTTTATGGGTTTTTAGTGGCAACCTCTGCTTTGGGCGTCTGCACGGCACTTTACATGCATCTAAGAAAATGTCAATTGCCTACATCACAGAATGGGGAGGGGGGTGATAAAGATTACAATTTAATCAAAGTCCCATAAACCTTACTTTTCAGAGTAAGGAAGAAATAAGATCATTTGATTTTTCAGCAGGAGCTACATTCTTTGCTGTGGACTGGCGGGAACAGAGAATGGAGCAGGAGCCTTCTAGAAGCAGTGTTTGCTCACTCCTTATCTGAATTGGATGCTCATTAAAGAACACCAGTTTGCAGTAGCCATTCTGAATTTAACAGTGATGATTTGGAGGCTGCAAATTCCAAGGTCTGACTCTGAACATGTGTTTGTTTATTGGCACAGAGATAGCGCTATACCATTTAGTTACAAAGCACAACGGAGCAAGTCTAGATTAATATGAGAATCCATATTTTGTCCTTCCTGTGCTGTATGTCACACTTCTGAGTGAGACCCTAACAAGAGCAGGAATTAAGAATAGGTCAGAAGAACATCTGCTTTGCTTATTTTGATTACGTGGGCAGGCAAAGGAATTTGCTTTTTTAATACCAAAATAACTTGGAATGCGGCAAAAATAAATGCACCTTCTGTCTCATGGAATGTTATTACAGTAAGATGCTTTGTGAATGCTTGGTGGCGTTTTCAAGCATTTTTTTGTTCCCCTCATTTCTTTCTAGGCTCCATAATGCAATCCTCATGGTTTGAGCACTAGACTTCAAATGAGACATCTATTCAGAGCATGTTCAGACAAAACGAGTGGTTTCCTTAGTAATAGGAACTATGTGAAAGCACAGCCCCTCCAGCCAGCCAGGCTTCTCCCCGCCTTGCAGTTCACACATAGGCTCTCAGTGAGCATTATCCAGCTGGGGAGCGTCTCCAAAGTCTGAAATGGCTAAAACGCTGAATATTCATTGAATTTCTAATAAAACCTACCCTTTATAAAAGGTTAAGGATGCAAGAAGTACTCTTAATGGTGAGTGTTAACTTACTCATTTTCTGCATCATGCCATGGAATGGAAAGAAAGATAAGAGATTTCACAAAAGGGATACATGTTTTCCTTTGAGCATATTTTAAAACATTTCCTTTCCTTAAAAACCTAACCTTGCCTTATTATTTTCCTGTCTATGCCTAACGACTGCTTCTTGTGATTTTCTAGTTCTCTGCATAGCAATCATCTTTGATAAAGCTCCGAAATTCTGTTGTTAAGAAAGGATATATGTTTTGCCTTTTTACAGTCTCAAATATAGTTAACAAATAAAATAGTAGTTTTATGTATAGCATTGTTGAAGTTTTATGTGTATGTACATATTTATCCATTCATTTATTTATTTTCAGGACAACAAAACACTAAAAAAATAAAAAGAGCTGGCTTCTTTAACAGAGTGATAAAATCGTCATTCATCTTAAATATTTAAAAGGTAGTCAGAAATAGGCTACCCTGGAATAAAAACCAACATGAACATTAAAAAATATATATCAGAATTGACATAAGGCCTGTCTTTGAGTATAACAGTTTGTAGGTATCTCCATATTATGTTGAAATCATCCAGAAAGACAGAAATATAGTCAAAGATTCTGAAGGGAGCAAAGTGAGGTACAGCTAAATTATTGTTAGCATTCCCCCATAAATCTGGTTACAAATAATCAAACACAAAGCAAAAGTTATGCTAAAGAACAGGCAAAGAATACGAGAATGAGAGCCTCAAAAGATATTTGGAGAGAAAGAAACACCATTTTTAGAGAATTGGCTTTAGACCTCGACCTATATTCCAGCCCTAGCTTCTATCTCTGTGACTGCCAACATATACCAACCACTCCAAAACTCAGTTTCCTCCTCTGTGAAAGGGAGAGAGTTCTCAAACGTCTCACAGTTTTGTAAGGATAAAACCATATGTACACAGTGCTGTACATACTTCACTGACACGTGGGCAATACTCAGCAAATTCTACTATTATCATACTAGGTACTCATGATTTCAGTACACATAATTTCTGCACTTGCAGAGCAGAATACATTTCAAATTCTGATCTATTCCATTGTGTTTTGTGGCTACCTCAAGGAAAATCATTTGTATGTCCCTGAGCAACAGCAATAATAAATGTAACCACAAAATAACAATAATACAAAATTTGCTATCAGAGAGAATATCACATCCCCATCGTTGATAGTAGTGAGCTCTTTTTCTCCAGAAATCTTGATGGATTCCTTCTCATGGATCCTATTTGCACACTGGTTCTCTATGTAATCAAGAACAAATACCTCTGACCCAGTTACCCATGGATTATGGCTAATTGTCTCACACAAGAACCAAAGCATAGCCTTGCTTTCATTAATACAAGTCTACAGGTCCACTCTGAACAGATTTCAAGATTCAACACTGCAATGCTTAAATACTTTGCAATGTTACTTTCTTATCCATTAAATCTCTACACAAAATTCACTCGTCCATTGATTCAGTAATACATTCTGATTAATTATCCTATTTTTTGAGCCCAGAGGCAGAGCACCACACCCAGCCTCTGTGAGCAGAAGATGAATTTCCCACAAGAAGGGTTATTTAAATTGAGGATTAAAGGTGAACGATGGGAGGCAGTCTTGCTAAAGACAGCAGTGTGCCTGACTCTGTTATGGGAGGCTAGCACTCCAAGTGTCCTACGTGGGATCAATAAAGACACAGAGCAGAGAAAGAACAGCACAGTACCTGAGGAACAGCATTTTACATGGCAGGAGAAAATGGGGACCCATGATGAGTACCAGGATCCAAGGGCAAAGTTAGGAGGGAAACTGAGTGCTACGGAGCTTGGAATACTTTTCTTTTTGTGATAAGAAACAAAATAGGGTTTTGTTTGCAGAAGACAGACTGGAGAGGATGCACCTGGATCAGGAAGTCGGGAGCAGCTGCAGCAAACAAGACGTGGGATGATGGAGCACTAGCTGATAGAAAACAAGATTCCAGAAAATTTGGGAGTTAAACCAGTAGGAGTTAGGCCAGTGGAATGCAGGATATAAGACAAAAGGAGGATCAAAGATCCTGAATTCCCCTGAGTCAATGGGTAGTGCTATGTAACTGTAACTGAAATAAGCAAAAAAAAAAAAAAAAAAAAAAAAAAAAAATACAGGAAGGGAAGCCAGAATTTAGGCAAGCTTAAGAGGTCAGTTGTAGATGTGAAGGGCATGAAGTGCCCAGGCTCATGAAAGTAGGGACATTTCTCAGACAGTTTGAGGACTATATATATAGATAAGGAAAAAAAAATATTATTTGTAGGAGCTGTGTTATACATTTGAGAGTCCTGATTACATAAGCAGAGATTATATTATCTAAGAGAGCACAGGAAGAGCAGTAGGAAAAAGAAGAAGCCTAGAATAAATATTTAGGAGGCAAATAAGCCCACAAGGACAGCAAGGAGAGTATGCAGGCAAGTATGAGCAGGACCGGGAGGCTTCAATGTACAAGAACCAAATCAGAAGGGCAGAGATGCGATTCAAAGGGGAGTTTTTGTGGTACGGGTGGAGTGGAAGCCAGATAAAAGTGAACTAGAAAAGTAAGTAGAAAGTGATGAATGCGACAGTAGCAAATGTTGACAGGTCTCTTGAGAAATTTATATGAGGAAGATAGAGATGGAATGACAGAGTACGTTAAAGGTTAAAAGGATTATTACCAATGTTATAATGTTATTCATATTTTAGTGTAAGTAAGAATTCAGCATGCCTGATTTTGTATAAATAAGTCAACTGCAGAGTGGAATAGGGGAAAAAGCTTCTAGAGATAAATTCCTAAGAACACAGAAATGGATGAATTTGAAAGAAAAAGGGGGGGACATAGAGATTAGTAATAAGTAAGAGTCTCATCCCAAATGAGAGATAATGATGGGTGTGCACAAAGAGACACTAATAAGGTAGGAGGGTGTGAAATAAAGGAAGTTCACACCTAAAAGCACGAGTTCAATAAAGTTAAAAGTAATGGCAGTTTCCTAAGAATATTTAGATCAGAGAAGAGATGTTGCAATCATCAAGAGAAAGTTTGGAAAGATCCCTGTAGATGGTGGGATGAATACAGACCTAGGATGAATATAAGAGTGGAAGGACACTGCTGAAGAGCAGGCTGAACCACGCACGATGCTCTATGTTTATATGGCTGTAGTGTGTGCATCACCACGTGATTTCCTCCAGGAACGTCCTGGAGACGGGAGCCAAGAACCACCATGGCGTTGTTTGGGGTCTCCACTGGCAGTGGAGCGCTGGAGCAAGAGAATCAAGGTGACTGACCAGTTTACACAGCCAACCTTGGTAAGTCGAAAAGGGAGAGAAAGAAAGATGACCAGGAGAGAACTGGCCTCAGAGGATTTGAGGTCTTTGTGGTGTCAAAAAGCAGACATAGGAAGAACATGTTTTTATTTTTTCATTTTTTTTAAAAAAATTGTATGTCTTTAGTTTTTTATTTTGAGAGACAGAGAGTAAGCCAGGAGGGGCAGAGAGAGAGGGAGAAACAGAATCTGAAGCAGGCTCCGGGCTCTGAGCTGTCAGCACAGAGCCCGACTTGGGGCTCGAACCCACAGACTATGAGATCATGACCTGAGCTGAAGTCAGATACTTAACCGACTGAGCCACCCAGGCACCCCTGCAACACATTTTTAAAATAGCCAGCTAGATAGAGAGTTACGGCAGAAAGCAGGATACTTCAGTTCAAGATTTCCAATGTAGAACAAGTTTAATTACCAATAAGATCAACAGAGCATCCCAGGAATGGGTTTCTGAAAGGAGGTAAAAGTGACATTTATTTTCATTTAAGGAAACTTAGTAATTTGGGGCTGGTTTTATACATAAAAGTTGAATCTGCCACGATTTTAGCAGTACTCAGGTGGAATAGAATATTTTTCACCACAAACCAAATCTGGACTCTGTTGACAAGCAGATAAGTAAGAACAAAGTGGGAAGGCAAGGAGTGCTATGGGCCTTATAGAAAAGTATACTAATCAGTGGCGTGAAAATGGGATTGGGAAGCCAGAGGACATACAAGCACACGATCCCTCAAAACACATACACACATCTGCAGGTGCATGAGCCCACCCACCCAGACCAGAGACATGGGAAGATGATGATGGTCTCCAAGCAGAGAAGTCATAAAAATAATCAGGCCCTGAAAGGAGACTGGATTTCAGCTACAGGAGAAAATAGAAGGGGAGGTTTGGAACTAGGTGAAAGGAAGGCGAATCTGCTTACAACTAGATAATAGGAAAAGTGAAAAGAATAGGGAAGATTCATGTAGATGAAGTATAGTGCAGCAGCTGCATGATGGGGGAGAGGATGCCAAGGGCCTTGTTATCTGAGAAGCATGAGAAGTATGGTGAAGAGGCCTGCCTCAAATGTCCACAAGTATCCACAAAGACCAAAAAAGGCCAAGTCTCAGGGAGTGACTTAACTGAGAATCAGACAGATGGTGAGGGTTACAGGGCTTTGATCTTAGCTAAAGGTTATTCACTGTGGTAAGGACAGCAGAAAGGACATGGTTCAGTGCCCACCCTGTTTGACTCGCGATCCTTTGAGGCGGGACATGGGGTGCCCAGCAGCCCCAGACCCCTGGCACCGAGGCTACTGGTGTCGGGAAGCACAGGCCTGACTGGCCACACAACACTGCCAGCACGGCTCCAAGTCTCATTTGATAACAATGCTGCACTTAGCACAGTGAGTAGTTCAGAGCTCAAGCCTGGGAGCCAGACAGATGTGGCTTCCAAGCCTGGCTAAGCCACGCACAAGCCATGTTAACACAGGAGGTGAAGTAACATGTTTCCTCTATCTGCAAAAGGAGAAAACAGCATCTTTGAAGGTAACTATAAGAGGGGCACCTGGCTGGCTCAGTCGGTTGGGTGTCTGACTTCAGCTCAGGTCATGATCTCATGGTTTGTGAGTTCAAGCCCCGCATCTGGCTCTGTGCTGGCAGCTTGGAGCCTGGAGCCTGCTTCAGATTCTGTGTCTGCCCCTCTCCTGCTCACGCTCTGTCTCTCAATAATAAATAAACGTTAAAAATTTTTTAAAAATGAAGCTAACTATAAGAAACTCTACAAAAGAGTTGCTGCCAGTAAAGTGTTCATTTAGTTCAGTGCTCGATACACAGCTCTCAATAAATGGTACCAAGTTCTTACTGCTTAATGTGTTGGACACCCTCCTTTTGCTGGGGGAACTATCCCTTGTCCTCTACCCTCTAATTTGGGGCAAGGGGAGTAGAGGTGACAGAAGAGTACTTTATCCATGGCTAAACAGATGGCCCAAATAGGCTAGTGGAAAATCTTCCCCCCAAAACTTTCAAATTTGAGCTAAGAGAAAGCGGCAGTCTCTCTTTGGTGGCAAAGTTGTAAGGTGAAGGACTTGAGAGCTGGTGGTAGTCAGGCCGCCATACATGGAATGAAAGCTGATCTGCAGTAAGAGAATAAAGGCAATGCTCAGAAGAGCAGCCGGGAGAGAACAGAGATAGAATCTCCTGGCAGCATCTGAGTCCATGGCTAATTTGTCTCTGAGGCCCAGTTTTCCCTCTGCTCGTATTACAGCATGTGAGATGATATTATCCTTGCTACAGCCTCACCTTTATAACTTGAGCTAATTTCAATCAAAGCTAGTTTCAGTAGGGTTTGTCTCCCTGGCAGCTCAAAGTATCCATAGTATGGAATAGCTACTAATAAATTTAAAATAGCGGAGACTGATAAGGACCACAGCTCTCTTCTCATGATTCCTTGAAAAATGCTCTACACAGACCCCCAAAAGTCAATAAATACGATTGACAAAACCTGAATTCTATCAGCAAAGTCTGCACATTTATCTATATGCATTTGACCTTATTTGAGCATTCCTTATACTATCCAAACTCTTCCAGCTCTCTGAATTAGAAACCAGCTGATGAATAGGCTGAATCCAAAGACAGTGAGGCCCAAATAACGTATCAGGGAGGTAATAAATGAAGCAGGAGCTCTCAAAATGAAATGTTTAGTAAGTGCCAAGGATGTACCCAGAGCTAGGCTTGATCATCTAATCAACTTATTTTTAAAGTCAGTCTAAAGACCAAAGATTGGAGGAATCCCACCTCTGTTACTGAATAGTCCAAGTAGAATACAGTAGGGATTATAAAATAGAATTTAGAGTTGAACGTTCAGCGGTGGCCCTAGTGTAGGTAATAACTACAAGAATCACGCATCTATTCTACCATTCTTGAGAGTTGTTGTAAGTGCCTTTCATTCTTGAAAGCACCTTCCCTACACTAACAGGAATAACTTGAACAATCACTAGAAGATTAGACAGAAAGCTTTAGCTCTGGGGCTCCTGCATTCCCCATCAATGAAGGAAGAGAATCCGATGAGAATGCTAACAGTCACCTTTGTTCTCCTGCCTAGCAGAAGTCGAGAAACAGAAGTGACATAAAATATTCATGAAAATTCAAATGACCCTTTAACTTCTAGATGGTGCAATCTAACTAGATGCCTAAATATCGTACTGACAAAGAATGTTTGCTTTCTCTTGCAAAGAAACCACTGTTTTGATCTCTTGCTTAGATATAAATGGATCATTTTCATTAGCCCACCTCAACAAAAGAACCCATGTAAAATCAGGAAAATCCAAACAGGCTTTGCATACAAATATTGCACCAGGGGCAAACTGTTATCTTATGCCATCTTGGTTCTTGGAGTTTTATTTTTGCCTAGAACTTACATGTATCTTAATAGTTATATGAACCCAACTGGCTTTAATGTGTCCTAATTAAAGAAGATGAAAAAAGAAAGTGGCGAACAAAGAAAGAAGCCAAATCAAGAAACACACTCTATTCTCCCCAAAATAATAGCTCTCTATGAAAAATCTCATTTGTAACTGAAGACACTGATCTGACAAAATCTATCCCCTTGGGGGATAGTTTTTTCATAACTAAACAATTCTCCCATTTTAGTCAAATGTTTGGAAC
Source organism: Hyaena hyaena (assembly GCF_003009895.1). Taxonomy (NCBI): domain Eukaryota; kingdom Metazoa; phylum Chordata; class Mammalia; order Carnivora; family Hyaenidae; genus Hyaena; species Hyaena hyaena. The sequence continues at coordinate 1,492,478 of NW_024080978.1, forward strand.
AAAACCAGCACAAATAAGAGAGTAGTCAATTACTCTTTCAGTCACTCGTGTGTAAATGTGCTACTGAATGTACAAAGCAAATAGGATATTACTTCTGCCTTCAAGTTGCTTACTCTCTAGGCACAAATAAACCATATGATAAATGACAATATGATAATATATGATAATGTGTGTTGGAACAACATAAATAAAAGGTAAATTTAAAAATTTAAAAACAAAATAAGGAAAATACTCTCACTCAGATGGGGAACTTCTTAGAGGATGAGATCTTTGAGCAGAAGCATTTTGGAACTGGCACACTACAGAAGAAATAAAGAGCTACAAATGCAGTGTGCAAGGTGCATTCAGGAAATGATGAGGCATGTGACATGCTGAGGAAGAGATGGTTGGAGTTAGGAATAGGCAGAATGGGGGCGCCTGGGTGGCTCAGTTGGTTAAGCGTCCGGGTTCGGCTCAAGTAATGATCTCACGGTTCGTGGGTTCGAGCCCCGCATCGGGCTCTGTGCTGACAGCTAGCTTGGAGCCTGGAGCCTGTTTCAGATTCTGCATCTCCCTCTCTCTCTGAACCTCCCCTGCTCATGCTGTCTGTCTCTGTCTCTGTCTCTCACTCTCTCAGAAATAAATTTTAAAAAATTAAAAATAAATAAATAATAAATAATAATTTAAAAAAAGGAATAGGGAGAATGGCCAGTGATAGGGGAAACATATCAGAGTTGATGTTGCATAGTGGCTGCAAGTGTCAGCCTTGGAGTCAGAAATACTTTGGTTTGATTGTGGACTCCACCAATAAGCAACTCCAAGTTTTTGCACACCCAGCTCTGTTTTCTGATTTGCAAAATGAATCTAACAGCTAGTACTCTAATAGAGAGGACTGAATGATACAATTCATGAAAAAGTCCTAACAGACTACCTGGCACAAAATAAGCACTCAGTAAATGTCTACTATTATTATTGTTGCTATCTTGATTATTATGTTGTGGAAGAATTGAATACTAAGTTAAGTAGGTCAGATATTTTATTAAATAAGACAGCTCCGGTTATAGAAATAAAGTTCTAACTCAAAAGAAATTCATACCTTTTTTTAAAGTGATAGCTATTATATCTGATTATAAAAACACCATGTATTTACTGTAGAACATTTGAGAAGTATAAAAAAATAAAAACCACCTATTATCTTATCAAAGATAACTACCACCAGTGGTTTGGTATATTCCCTTTTTTGATGTGTTTCTTTTCAATTATTTCTGTGCAACTTACAAACTATCTACCTATCTATCTGGCTATGTCTCTGTCTACCTGCTATATATATTTTTTTTAAATAAAAGGATTTTCACTGTTTTATTTCACTAACTGTTTACATGGCTAGAGAAGAAGAATAGTCAAAAGAAAAGAATAAAGAGATGTACAGAGAGAAGCCAAGATGAGAAACAGTTTGGATCTACAGAAAATGGTAAGAAGGAAAGAGAGGGTGAAAGGAGTCTGGAGAAGAGATAGACAGACAGAGACAGTTATTTATCTCCTTGGTTTCTGATATCTTTCTCATTCCTGATGGTGTATTTCCTTGAGTGATAAAATTACTATTGTTCTTCAGGTGGAGTTCTATCCCTCATTAAAAATATGACCTATATGCTGTGTTACAGCAAAATACGAATCTTAACTCCATAATCAACCTGAACATGGAAAGAGGCCATCCTGGGAGAAGCAGAAGGGGTCCTGGGGTCTCTCTGCAAGAGCAGCAGATTTATGCTATTGGCTCACCTGTCATGGAGGGAAGGTGTGCCTCCTTTATTTTTCTTTATTAAAATCTCCCACCCCTCCCCCATCAATCTTTCTGTTTATTTTGATGTATGCTAAATTCTGATAGTTGAATCTGTATATTTCAGCATGTAAAGATCTCTTTCTTCTCCAGTTCTAACATTCGGTGGATCTCTGATTCTAAGTGTTCACAAAAAGCCATAACGAGGTTGCACAATCACGTGAATGTACTTATGCGGCAGAACTGCAAGCTGAAAATCTGTTAAGCTTTTTAAAAAAAATTTTAATTAAAATGTTTGGTAAATTCCATGTTATATATTTTACCATAATAAGAAAGTCATAATAAAAAATAAGACCTATCATTAAATGAGAATCTTCTTTCTGTTTCCAATTCTACTTTCTAAAACCCTTTTGAAAAAAGAAAATGAGAACTCTCTGATCCAATGTGCTTTTGTTCAACATTTTAACAAACAGCCAGTGCCACTCCCCTTACATCATGCTTCTAACTTAATTAAGAGCTAATCTGCTATCAGAATTAGACTACAAAGGACCATGTCACTGAAGATCTTTCCAGTACAATGTCAACCCCTCCTCATCAGTGGCCCATGCATAGTTACTTAGCTTGCTGAGCATATCAACTCACTTCCGACTAGACACTGCATTTCTTCAGACCTCTAGTTCTCAAATAGAGCCAGCATATCCTTTCATTAACCCTGAACAACCACAACTATATAAAAGCATCCACTGCTTAGTGCAAAAATTCATTCCTTTTTAAAAATAGTATTATATTTTTAGCATTCCTTGTTGCTGACTATATTGAATTGGTTGGCTCAGTCATCAATCAAGCATTCATTTATTTTACAAATGAATATTGAGTGCCTTGTGCAGTGAAAGAGTCTTGGCTCTGTAAGCAGACAGAACTGAGTTCAAATTTTTGCCCACTATTTCATAGTTTTGGTACATTGGGCAAGAAATCTAACTTCTCTGAGCCAATATTTCTACACTGTCAAATGGGGGATAAAACATCTATTTTACGTTGTGGAGATTCAACAATTTTTAAAACATACACAGTTAGTACTCAACAAACATTGTTTTTTCCATGTTTTCATGTGCTAACAAGCTTAAAGATGAATAAAATATCGACTCCATCCAGGAGACTCCATAAGCTAAAAAGGGGCATAGATCAAATTATAGAAACAAGTGTAATACATTTTAAAAATTGATAAATGATGGGGGAGGGGTAAAGATTGAGAGATCATATCTTGTTAGATGGTCAGAAAAGATTTCACACAGGAAATAGCATTTTAACTGTGCTCACTTATTTAGTACAAGGTAGGTAGAGGCAGGAACCTGGAGTGGAAGGTAAAGTACTGTCTAAACAAGACAGAAAACTGGAACAGATGGTAATAATGGTTATGATAATGACAAGAGTGACAATGGCAATGATGGCAATAATGGCCATGCCAAACATTCACTCAAGCTTACTATATCCCAAGTACTTTTCTAAGCTTTTACACATATTAACGACTCTAATCCTCATAAAGATCTGGGAGGAAACTGAGAAAGACATTAACTTCTTGTTTAGGGTCACAAAGCTAGGAAGTGACAGGAAAGCATTCACACTCAGACAATCTGTTCGCAGAACCTGCACTCTGACCCAGGACCCAGACCACTTCTAACAAAAGTGCACAGGCAATCACTGTGCAGGATTTCACGAAACAGCAAGAGACCTTCCCAAATGAATAAGAACTTCAACCATCAAATCAATGAATAAATACTTATTGCACCCCTATTGTTTATTTGGTGATGAAGACAGAACTTTTTCAACATAAATTAAGGGCTGTATTATTCATTTATGTCTTTAAATAATTTCAATACCTTTTCATTAGAATGGAATACTCATTCAGGAAATCCTGTGGGTATTTACTACAAGGCAGCTGACATACACACCCTTACAATACAGTATATTTGGAATGTGAAACTTCTCTGAAGTTTTTGTGGGTTTGAAGTAAAAACTTCAGAAAGGTAAAGTAAAGGAAAAAATGGAGAGGAAAAAAAGGAAGAAAAAGGGCAGATCTATCAATTATCCAGTAGATGAAAACGTGATATGGTAGAAAAACACCTTGGAAGATGGCAGGTTCTATTCTGGCTCTCCCTCACTAGCTGTGTGCACTTAGGCAAGTCTCTTGACCTTTCAGGATTCAGGCCATGAGTGTCTTAAGGTCCTATGCTTCTCATTCGATGACTATTCACAATCGTACTAATTCAAAATCACTGAAATCCTTATTCAATCACAGTTTAATGTGTTTATCTGGCACTTTATTATATGGCTGTGATAACTAAGTAAGTTTTTCACATGTCTTTCTGAAGACCTACGTTTCGTATTTCCAGTAAATGGTTACCATGGACAATCACCTAATCACATACTGATTCTACTAAGCTGCTGATTCTCTTGCAGGAAGAAGGAAACCACAGCCAAAGAACAAACTCTTCATCCTTTTCATCCAAAGCCAGAGTTATTTTTCTCTCTCACATTACAGTCTCACTTCTAATGTGCCATGCTATGAAATGTATAAAAAGGAGTTTGAAACCTTTTGAATTTGTCATGTGCCTACAGCTGAAGGACAACTCTGCAAGAAAAGCAATCTTACACCTATACGCCAGAGAAAAGGTGAACAGTGAGTGAAAACAATTTCCTATGATATAGCATAAGGTAGCATTTAAGAGTACTCAACTTTCAGTAAATTAAAACTTAGATTTTTCTTTTCATTTCTTGGGGCGCCTGGGTGGCTCAGTCGGTTAAGCATCCGACTTCGGCTCAGGTCATGATCTCACGTTTCATGGGTTCGAGCCTCACATCGGGCTCTGTGCTGGCAGCTAGCTCAGAGCCTGGAGCCTGTTTCAGATTTTGTGTCTGCCTCTCTCTCTGACCCTCCCCTGCTCACACTGTCTCACTCTCTCAGAAATAAATAAAACATTAAAAAAAAATTAGATTTTTTTCATTTCTTAAAGAAACTGAAATTTAAAATATTAAGTATGATTGCTGGTTTCATTTATAAACCAAGAAAGTGGTTTAATCATGTACCTGATTATCACCACTTACTTTCATTATGGAAGTGCATTATAATTGGTTTGATTACTGGATTTCTCAATTATACAGTCAATACCAATCAACCAAAATGAAATGCTTAAGGAACCAACAGTATAAAACTAAAATTCCTTTTTCAAATAATTATCACAATTTTATGATAATTTTCCAATATGTGGAAATGTAATCCTACAGATGTTGAAATGATATGGAATATGCAACATATTAAAGCTGGAAAGGGTAAAATTGAGAGTGCAATAATGAGGGTGATTATTAATATTATTACAAATACATTAAATTCTATGTAGACACACTCCATCTCGACACTGCCAGCTTGACATAATCCCTACCATTCACAGAGCAACATTTATAGAGTAAACACTACAGTATCTAGTAAAGAATAAAGCCTTACAATAAACTTTCTGAAATCACTGTTAGTAAGTTAAGCAAGAAACTACTTTTGTGCTGCACTCATTTTTATTCAAAAGATTTGAAGCCATTTGAATTAATTTGTAGAGAATAAAAAATAAAGCACGTGAAAACTTAAAGAATCTTACAGAATGAAAATATTTTGTGGTTAGAAACAAAGTTATTGTTCTTATAAATTTCCTGGTATTATGATTGTAATAACCCAAAACTACTGGTCTATGTCATTTCAATAAATGCTTAAGGAGCACTTAGACAGGAAGCGCCCCCCTCCCCCTCCAAGCTAACTCTAGTAACGTGAAAATGTCATTTCTTTTTTCTCCACTAGAGGGTAGTCTCTCAAAACTAGGGCTTGCAGCCATGAATCTAGCCTGTTTTTGACCTGTTGATAAATTAATCCTCATGTTCCATCCTTCTCAACAAGATGTTCCTCCAGTATATTAATTAAGGCTATAAAACATGCATTTTAAAAATTGCTATCTATTTCCTCATAGGGTGTTCTTTCAGAAATATACACTGCTATACTTTTCTGTGTTTCTTTTCTAAGTTGCAGATAATTCAATAAGTGTTTACATATGTGGTATATATATCATATTTTCCTGGTAAATATACATTCAGAATTACTAAGTCTAAGTATAAAGGAAAATCATTTTCTTGAAGATTTAAGTTCTTAAAGTTGAAATACTCCCCCAAGAGTAATAAAACTTACCTCCTAAATATACACACACAGAAACACCCAAACACCTTGACACGTGTACACGTTCATATGTGCCTGTCAGATTAATTGCATCAGATATTTCAAAAAAATGAATGTAATTGGAAATGATTATTTTTTTTTATAAATACACCCTCCTATGCCAATGTTGTGAATTATAGAGAAGCAAATATACGCTTATTTTTAAAATGTGGTCAAAGCAGATAAGAAATGTCATTGTTTAAAAAAAAGGTATTATTGAACAGTAAGCACATTCACTAAATTAAGGAGAACCTACAGAAAACCAAATGCCTCTCGAAACAGTTTCAAGCTACTCTTCTGAAATAATGCAGTCACTGGTGAACTTTACAGAGAGGCTTTGCGCCTCTCCAGGTGTTTTTAATAATTGGGAAATCCTTATTTGTAGCACGCCCTGCTAGTTTCAGAGAGAAAACACACAGTTTCTCTAGATGAATGAGAGCCTAAAAATGGGAAAACTTGTCAAAAATTGTTTCCTCTTATAAACAAGAGGAAGAAAGAAAGGACGGAGGAAGGATGTAAGGAAGGAAGGAGGGGAGGAAAAGAGGAAGGAAGGAAGCGAGGAAAGGAAGGAGCAGGAGGGAAGGAAGGGAAGAAAGACAGGAAGGGAGGAAAGGAAGGAGAGGAGAAAGGGAGAAAGGAAGGAAAGGAGGATGAAAGGAAGGCAGGAAGGTAGGCAGGAAGGAAATGATACCTAGGAAAATATGCAAGCCTGTTTCATTTATTTGTATCCTAAGCAGCAGTGTCATAGAACAGACAGGTTGTTTCAGCCAACCAGACGGGAGCAGCTGCGAATGCTACATCTTGGCAGTCTGAAGCGATTGGCTCCTCTCTGGGGAGCGGAGGGTGTTCAGTTATTAATGACCGCTGAGCAGGCAGCACCATGTCAGTGTGACAACTGATCGGGTGAACGATGCACCACTAACCACCATGGAAACAAGGAGAAATAAAGCCAGCTCCCAGTATCTCTCTTCACTGGATTGAGAGCGTCAGCCTGCCTGCCGACCGAGAGAAAGAGTTCCAGGGAAAAGAAGGAACCCTAGCTGCAGCGTCCTGCCTCCCTTTATATTTTAGAATACAAAGATAAGATCGCTTGCATGTGTACCCATCTATAGTACATGTTTGTGTATACTTTATTACACACACACATGCACGTATTTACATCGGGGCAAGAACACAACCATGTGATTATCGCAACTACAGCACTGAGGAAGCCAGCACACAGGGACAGGAAAGGTGGTACATCACAGAAACTGCTTTTGCAAGGTAAGTTTAAAATATCCATTTCTATTTAAATATGCTCTATTTCTTGGGTGGTGGATGCTTGTTTTTTTTTCAAACCTAAATTCTCCGTTGATATTTTCTTCTTGTCTGAATCCTAAAGCATTCTTCTTTCCATTTTACTTTTGAGGAGAAATTCAAATGCAAAAGCCCTCTGGCTTTGGGTATGCTTAGCAGTGTTTGTGGGATTCTCCAACATGTATTTTACTAGCTTGAACGCCCATCAGAGGATGTGAGTGGGAGAGAAAAAGCAGTGCTGGGGAGAGGAGAGAGAGAGGAGGGTGAGAGGGGAGAAGGGGACAGTGGGAGTGGAGAGGAGAGGAAAGGAGAAAAGGGGAATTTTCTTTTCATGTTACTCGTAATAAAAAGCAGATTGCACATGATTCTGTATTTTGAAACCAACCCCCCAAATAGGGCATTTTTCTCCCTTTCACCCAGTGGATGGAGATTAAGGCAAATGCTGCTGTATGTCAAGAGCTAAAACCATTAAGCGGAGTGGTGGAATGAGCATATCACAAACAGTTATTGAATTTCTGCCAGGCTACATCTTACGGATTGGGGTAAATGACTTCCCTTTAATAACATCCTCCCGCTGGTCTGAAGGGACAGTGCAAATGTCTGATTGCTAATGCAGCTGCAACTGACACACGCGAGGTAAAAGAATCCCATGAACCAGAAGAGTTCTAATCTTCTTTGGTAATTAACAGAATCACAGCAGGGTAGCTTTAAAGTGCGTTTCCTATTTAAGAAGATTTTTGTTCAAACCCGACCACTATATTCCCTTTGCTGTTATTGAGCAATGTGGCTTAATTTGCCTCTAATTTATTTATTTTTAACAATATGTCCTTGTTTCCATGCCTGTAATTTTAGTGGGAGCAGGCTATGAATATGAGTAGAACCTTCCTAATTCAGTGAAGAGGAGATGATGTGAAAAATAAAAAGAGAAGAAGTAAGGATTCAAAATATCTACCTAGGGAATAGTGTGCCCTGGTACTATAAATATTACTCATATCCTACATTTCTCTGTAGTTTCAGAAGCAATGCCTTTGAGACAGAATTACTCTCAGTAAACTATGAGCATCCATGTACTGATGATTCATGGAGTACAGTGTGGGTTAATTTATACTTTCAGTCTTGTAAAAGGAAGCCAGCTACTTCGAATATGCTTACAAACAGACAACGTCAATTGAGGATGTTCATGCAAACAGTCACTACTTCCTTCAACGGGTCCTGTAAAGACATTAAAACAAACCTAGAATTTGCATTTCATCTTCTGGAGCTCTCTCCTCCTTTTCCTTAGTTTAACTAACCAAACAGTTAATGGAATCTGATTCTTTCCGACTGCATGGTAATTTTTTTTCCCCTACAACTGTGATTTCAGAGTTATTATTGGGTTCCTAGTTTATAATATGAGCCAAAACCAAGACAATAACCAGCCACTTAGATCCTGCCACTTTCCCATAAATGTGTCAAAATATGAGTCACTTTGCAATATGTAAGAAGTCAGTTAATTCTAGTGACCTTTGTAAATGATGACAATAAAGCAGCTCTGACAATATGCCACTGGCTTCGATTTTCCCTCTGTAAAATGAACAAGTTTAAGAAAAGGCTTCCTGCTCAGAGTGAAAAATGAAAGGTGCTGAGGCATTAGCTCGCAATATTGGCAGGCTTGCTCATTCTGCCTCAAACGCCACATGCAATCTATAGAAAAAAAACCAATGATTTATTACAAAGAGGAAAAGGTGTTTTATTTGCTTTTCTGCTATTCATTAGAAGTGTTGCTTTTGACACAGAAAGGATCTGATATTTTGAGGTACCTCCTAAGTTCCTAACAAGAGGAAAAGCTTGAAGTAGATATTCAGCCTCCCAATTTGAAACTCCTATATAATGTAGCATTGCAGTATTGATTTCAGTTTTTCTTAGACCTATTCCAGGGAAACTTTCCATACCAAATACACACATACTTAAATCCTTACAGAGCCTATGTTTAAATTGCAATCAATGACACCTAAGAACAGTGGATTCGCTCATTAACCTTGGTAAAGCTCACATACATATTTTGTGGATTACACAGATCAACATTGTGCTCACTTGAGTCTGAGAAATACTATCATTCCAAGCTCCTGGTGTTGTCACGTCGCGTTTGCCAGTGAGTTTGGTGACCTGATCAGCATCTGCCAATGCCAGAGGATGGACATAGGAGCATGCCTGGAAGACTTAACCATAGTCTCCCCAGTCATGTAGCTGTACCAGAAATAGGTTTCTAGCAAGACAAGCTCCAAAGGACCATCTTTTCAGAGTGTCGCTTGTCACAGGCAACACACTGAGTTTGAATGCTGATGAGTAGGTGGAATTTTTGTCTTTGGTTGTTGTTTTTGCTGCTAATGGCTTAATAAACAGTGTTATCTGCTTCCTAGGCCAGAAACGTAGGGACCTATGAAAAAGGGAGTCAACTTAGGATTCATTAGCTGTATTTTATTATTTCTTGTTCTTTTTTACACCTATAGCTTTTTTCCCTATTTTCTCTTTTGCCACAAAATAGGCTTGATATTTTACTCCCCGCCCCCCACTCTGAATTTTTTCTAGTGCAAAATTCTATCATGATGGGGCATGTTGATATTTATTGCAAACTAATTAAGTTGATCAGAAAGGGTTGTAACCTGAGTTAAAAAAAAACCACTTACATAAGTTAAATGTTACTACTTAGCAGGCACTAAAGATGATCATAGATGAGGTATCTGTTGGAGATACGTAAGATCACTCAGAGGAAGCTACGAGCATAGTAAAAAAATGAGTCCCTCCTTCTAGCCTCATTAAGGATGCCCCCAAAGAATCATTATAAATAATGTAGTTCTAGCCAATGTGAAGAAACCATGGACACATCTGCAGTCCACTAAACTGTTTCAGGTTGACCTGGTTCTAAGGATTTAATCACTTATGTATCACTCATAAGTCCCGTGAAACTAAATAAAGCAGGTAAACACTGAGCAATACATCAGCACATCTTGCCTGTGCTGTCAGAGAGAAAGCTCTCTGATATTGGCTATGCGGTGAGTACTTAGGAAGGCTTCACTGTTTTGCCACTGAACACAGGTCCCGCGCAGAGCTCAGTGAATGCCTCCCTGCCTGTCTTCTGGCAAAGTGATATCTGGTTCAACAACTAGGAAGCAGAACATGGTAACAATTATTCCTCGGACCACAATGTAAGAGGAAATCAAATTCTATTATAAAGAAAGTAGGTGGTGCCAGAGGATAGAAAAAGTCATGGAGAAATAAAAATGTTTTCTTTAACATGATGGGTGGGGTAGAAGAAGATTTCAGTAGATGCAATTTAGAGGTTATTAAATACAGGGTTGGGGGGTGAGGAAGAAAAGACAAAATGCTCATCTCAGATCTTTATGAAGAAATACAGCCCCAACCAGCCATCTACTATATTTGCATAACTGTTGAGTTTCTATATAACTACTTGCTATTATGTTCATTTTCCTTTAGGCCATGATAAGGAAGGGCTTTTTTTTTTTTTTTTAAGGTGTCATTAATAAAAGCATCTTACACAGCTTCAGCATAAGAGAATGAAGAAGGGAAACATAATTTCATATAATAAAAGAATTTCAGGATTGAAAATGAACCTTAGAAGATGGTATAATATGCTCATTTCACAGATTAGGAAACTGAGGTATAAAAGGTTTAACATCTTTAGACCAAATCACACAATTCTTTATCAAGGCCTAGAGTAGATCCCTTTAGCATGCTCCCTCCAGTATGCCATTAAAAGTCTGCCTACTCAGTCTTTCAGTTATTTTTTTAAAAAGAAATAAAAAAGCTTATAGATATATGCCAAAAACAAAAAACCCACAGAATTTAAGGAAATGTTCATCCAGATAATCAGGTACTTTAAAAGCAAAAGTAGGCATTCAACAATAGAAGCAATAACAAGTTGTTAAGTATATAACACCCAAATATTTCAGACTGACAATCTTTGGATATAGTCTGCTATGTTTTGTAACAAGTCATTTTTGCCCTGTTTTTAAAACATTTTAATAATATTATTGCTATCCTTCAGCCTTAGAGATTCAACTATTAATCATCCATTAGAAATTTTTCCAGGAATTTTGAAAAGAATCTTCATCTGCTTTTTTTACTGTGTTTCACTGTAACATGTTAAGGTACTTACCTGTGCCCTTATTAAATACAGTGTCCATTCTTAGGGTCCATGCTTGGCTTATCCACTTTGCTGAAAAACAGTGAGGACATCCTCACAATGGTATCTCTACTTCCCTCTCTTCATCTCCCCATCCTGCCTTACCTTTTCATTTCCAAAGTTTGAGTGAGACTCTTTGTAGGCAATGACACCTGCCCTTCATTTCACAGCCCTATTTTTTTCTTCCTGGCAAATTTTTCTTGGTTTCTAAATGTGCTCTCCAAATTTTGCTTAGGATAATAGTAATGAACTAACCCCAAAACTTTGGAGAAGTAAACTAGGATATAAAAAATACTAATTGTAAGTATTTGTGTAGGGCTATACTGTTCACAAAGCACTTTTGCAACAATGACATTTTCTTCTCTTAGTAAGGTAGGTATGATGCTGATCATCTTCCTTTTAAGATTGGACAATGAGGTTCCATGAGGTTAGGGATTTGCCACAGTCAGGGAGCGAACATGTGGAGGAGTTAGGGTCTTCTGACTGCATAGATACAACACTGGTCATAGTACCTGGCACTTTGTGAGTCTGTTGGAAAATACACACTCCCGTTTTCTTGAACTCCTACTGTAAACTTACCCTTCCAAGTTGTATGTCCTTTGAACCATATCATACTCAATGTGGACAGGTTTTTGCAAATAAAAATCCCTACTTCTTAATTCAAATCGGAGCTAATTATGTGACCAAGTTAAACATGAAAAACACAACCAATATCTATTTTTGGAGAAAAGGACTGCGGGTAGTTCTACCTCCTCACCCATATGTTTGTCTGACAGAATTAATACTTTGATAAACAGTTGCTAAAGGTCTCAAAAACTGGATAAAATGGGGTGAGTAAATCATTCAGGCAAGTTCCATCTTGCTGGAAAATTATGAACAAAATCCTCAAAGTCACTTGACGTACCACCAATGGATAAAGTGTCACTATAAAAGCAACGTCTTTGGCCTTTTCTTCCTGGTTAGTCTGTCTTGGCCAGATAATGACACACAAAGACCTCAACATACCAGTGAATGTACTCACATTATTCGGAAAGCCCTCTAGGGGAAATTTTATCTTCCAAAAGTAATATTGTCCTTTGAATCGGTAAGAATCCCTAAAACACATGTACTGAAGGTTGTCATATAAAGTTTTATTTCCAGGAAGTAAAGCATTCCACAAACAATCAGCTATTCTGTTTAGGAAGGAATGTAAACATTTTTTCCCACCATTTTTACCATGTCCGTATTGAAAAGGCCCACGGAATCCCCAAAGACCCACTGAATCAATTAAAGGCTTAGCATCAACAGGAAACACTTTCTATTTCCAGAGGCCTGAAACCTCTGGGATTTAATTCCCTGAAGAGTAAGAGAGGAGGCAGTGTTTCCTGACTTGTTCAAAGCAGGGATTCCTGGAATGGGAGGATACATTCCCGGAGGAACAAGCCTGCTAACAGGCCATGGCCTTCAGGAAGGTTCAGGACATCCAACAATTACAATGATTTAAATAGTGCTATGTATTTTGAATTTTGACTACAGAAAATACTTAAAGAGGCCTCATTTTCATTGTGGTGGAGAAGACTGATTTGTGCTTCTTACAAATTTTCTCTAAAATTACACAACTGAATTAATAAAATGACTGTAAACAAACAAAGGCAAATATTTTGGTAGAGTCATTCCACAGGAGGAAAATTTATCCATAATATTCCACAGTCTCATAAGGTCAAGGCATTTAAATTACATTGTCAGCTAATTTACACTTAGCTTTTGTTAAGAAAAAAAACACAAATCAAAACATTTTAAAAACCGACATGTATCTTCAGAGATGCAATTCAAATTGGCTTTTATAACTCCTTAGAATATTTTTCTCACTGCTATATTCAAATTGCTAAGACATAGTGAGTGGTCTTATGATTGTTTACTAACAGTGTCTCCGGGCTCTACATTTAATTTTATGTTCATCAAAAACCAGTCACTCAGAATCACCAATTACTGAATGTATTTTGCAAAGAGTATATGGAACCACAATGGACCTTACTGAAATTTCAATAGTTGCAGGGGGTAATTTGAAAATACATCTAGATGAATCATATTTTGATTTGTACAAAGACCAAGGGGTTAATGGCCTTCCACTGCATGTGCCTAAGGACTGAGAACAAAATGATGAAATAGGCAAAATGGAGCTGAGTCTAGGTTACAAGGCTGTATCATTTAAGAGAAAGTGCAATAGGATGGAATAAGAAGAACAAGGCTCCCACTATATGTGAAAAAGGAATACATTCTAAGCACATATAAACCTTGGAAGCTCTATTCTTAGTAATTTTTGAAGGAAAAGCATATGCCATTATAAGATATGAGCTTAGACTGTATTCATCCAACAAGTCAATTTCTTGTGTGAATAGCTGAACTGATTCACTTACCAAACACATAATTTATATTTGTTCCTCTTCCTGTAGTTTATCACCCACGCATTTTTTTTTACATAAACACTACAGCTGCTCAAGGAGTGTCATAAGGTGATGTTCGGCTAACTTTTTAAAATCAGTGAGGCATTTGCCAAACTACCATTTCCTTAATCAGTTCCTTTATTTTTAATGAGCAAGCAAATTCCATGTAAATATCCAAGGCTCATCTTTCATTTGCACTATAAATTGTATCCCAATATGCTGCTGCTGGACAAAACGGTCAAGGAAGTGAAGAAATAAATCTTTTATGACATCAAATGTGTTCAGTAGAGACTTTAGAAGTTAAGATCACATTATCTTAGACAATCCTTTACTGGCTAAGGGAATGATCATAACATTAGCAGATCCCATTTATTACATACAGACATTTTCTGTGCCAGATATTGTGCTAAGTGCTTCACATGTGTTTTCTCATTTGATTCTCATAATAACCATATGGAACAAGTACTATTGCTAACCCCATTTTACAAATGAGAAAATTAAGATTTAAAGAAGAAAAGCAACTTGCCTCAACTAATGAAAGGGTGAAGAGGAAAAGGAACCTAGGTCAGTTTGGCTCTAAAGAACATGGCTTTATGCATGAGGCAACACTGTTTCTTGTTGGCATTGCTTGAACATAGCTCGTCTATACTGCCGTCTAGGAGTTGGATTCTCTACCAAAATACGATCATTCCATTTATCATTTCATACCATGCAATTCTTCTCACACTAGCGTATTATCTCTGCAAGATTCTTTCATATTTTATGTTTGTTGTTGTTGTTTCTGAAAGAAAAGTGATGATTTACTTATTTATATTTAGGTATTACTATCTATTTGATGAACTAAAATGCTTTGTGTAGCTCAGTTCATAGCCAGACTTGTGACCTGGCAGGTTATAGTCCTCTTCCACCATTTTCCCATCCAGTACAATTCAACATGGTTCTTTACCTATGGTCATGCACCTCAATAACTGGCATGAAGGAAAAATGCAAAGCTTAGCTTGTTAAGTCTTAATTGTCATGATTCATAATGGTCCATCCACAACCCCGATTCCAATCTGTGGATGCTTCCTTGCTCATGCATTCTCTTAAACAAGAAGCATGAATACAGGAACACTATTTCCCTGCTAGTATGATCATCAAGTTTCAATGAAATTCCTCAATCCTCCTCAGTATTAATAAGCTTCTCACTCTGCAAAGTTAATAGATGAAAGCTGTAATCTGTTTTTCAAACTGAGCATGCTGAGCCAAACCTAAAACTTCAGCAGAAGTGTTCCACGCCAGCTGCTTGCAAAACTTCAGCGTTTCTCACTGAGTGACCTCCTCAAAGAGCTATCTGGGGAGTCCTTCAATTTGACTGTCCTACATAGAAAAAGCTGAATGTGAAATTAAGGCAAAATGTTACTAAGGATTCTTCCCATAATTAGGAATGGGGTTTAGATAGCTTATGTTCATGTATATATTTTTTTCAGAATGAAGATTTTAAAAAAATGTTAAGTAACTAGACAAATGAAATGTGAAAATCAAGCTTGAGGTGATAGATGGCTAAAATATACATGCATCATGAAAAACCTAACTCAACACATGTAAGAAATAAAGGACATGGGTAATTTTAGATTATAGTTTTGGGTCATTATTTTTTTTTCTACTACATCTTACATCCATATATAACAGCAAGGAGCTGAGGATGTTGAGGAGAAAGAGGGGATGAAGGCCAACAGTTTTTCAACATGTACCACAGCCTAGACCCTGGTTAAATTCTTTCACACCCCATGCCACCAAAATACACAGCCCAACGAGGGAACAGAGGCTCAGAAGGGGGAAGCATCTACACGACCTCCCACTTTGATCAGGAGCCCAAGTTGAACCCTGAATATCTAACTCCAAATCCTATTCTATTAAAAGTATGTGATGGTGCCTCCCATATCACTCATTTCTTAGAATAAGCATAACATTTTTCTCCTTTGGGAAGCATTTTACTTGTTATGCAGAAGCATCCAACAATGGGTTATTTCTATAGTTTTAAGTTTATCAGCAAAGATCAGAAAGCTTATATAATAGTTAAGCAAACCTGACGTTTTACCACCTGTTGCAACCTGATAGTATTTCAAGAATAACATAATGAATATTTAATATAACTCAACTAATCTAAAAAAAAGTATTAATGTAGATTTTTTATTTAAACATTCTCATTAACCTGTGTAACTTCAAAAGCGTAGTGTGTTAAGAAAAAATCATGGGTGAATTCCAGAAGGACTTAAAAAGATCTTTATCATTTCTTAGAGAATGTAAAGCAGTAACAAAATAAGACAATAAGACCATGAATATCTTGCAAATTGAACACACAGAACAAGACTTCAATCCCACGTCACTTACCAGATTTGGGAAATATTGAAAACTTCTTTATACTTTTAAATATTTTGTACACTTAGGAAAGGTGATGAACTCTTAAAAATTTAAATCTGTCCCATAGAGAATTTTTCCTACCTAAAATTAGTAACTCCTTGACTGCCACATCTTGCCTCCACTCCTTTCCACACCGTACTGAAGGTAATGGTATATTGAGTTCATGAACTCAATATAAGTTAATAATATAAGTTATAATAATATAACTTCACTTAAGTTAGATGCTTCCAATTTGACATAATCATATTAAATTATAAATCATTGTGCTACTCTGCACTTTACTTGATTGAGATGTCTATGAAAGGAGAGATATTCTAAGATAATATATCACTTAGTCATTCATTTAGACATGTCGTATCATGGTCATTTACTCAATGACCATGAATAATAGTCAATAAATAGAATCTTGAGAATTGATAAGGAATTATGTAAGTATGACACAGCTAATAGAACCAAATCTATCTATCTATCTATCTATCTAGTCCCATCTATCAAGATTTTTGAAGGCACCATATTCTAAAAGTTTTGCTAAATGCTTTCATTATCTAGATGTTATATACATGTTTCCATACTTTGTTTCATTTTTAACATGGAAGTAAAATTTATTAGGCTGTCTCTATCTTCAAAGTCACTTGGGTGCTTATTTTTAACACAGGACATTAGAATCACTGGAAGAATATAAGAATCCCTAGTGACTTTTTTTCATGAAGTTTCAGAACTGATGGTTGAAGCTTTAAAGATTCAGGTCCTTTTCCTTAGTCCATTTTCTGTCATTTTTATTTCAGGTTTGTAAAGACTCTTTATTTGAGACAAACAATTAATTGCTTGAATTGATACAAAATATTTATAGAATAGGTACAGTATGTTGTGTTTTTCTGCAGAAGAGATTGGGAATAGGGTATGGACAAGTGAGTTAGGAATTTGATAAGGGATCTGACAGATCAGACTTATCAAGTGGATGCTCCTAGTAATATGCTTGTAAGACTATGGTAACCATGGCCCTTATCTCTACTATCATTCACAGTCATTTCTTGGCTCTTGGATAATGCCTGTAGCATGGTAGGGTATATATCCTTAGGGAGAGTATCTACCAAAAGGGGATGATACCCTTTATTCCTGCACAGTCATGAACTCCTCTATTTTCATGTACTACACTACATTTCACGTGAAGTCAACTGAGGGTCACCCAGAAACTGCCCAGTGGTATCATTAATGAATGAATTCTATACTTCCTATTGATTTGCTTTCAAATGTCATTGACTAATATAAGGAGAACTGGTGTAACTGAATTGTCAAACTGAGAGAGATTTTACTGGTATTAAGTCACTTGCTCAAAGTGATTCATTACTTAAATACATACCTGGAGCTAAAAACCAGGTGATTCAATCCTTGCCTCATGGTTTTTTCACAGCACATTGACTGTGATGGTAGGGTTTCAAAAAGATTGGGCCATATGCTTTTATCAAATCATTCATTTTCTTAAGCACTCTTATGACCAAAAGTTCACAAAGTCAACTCCATAGGGAAATTCAGCAGTGCCTTTGCTGTAAAGGGCCCATATATGTACAACCTGTTAGCTGTTGGGAGTTTTGCAGAAGCCCAATTCACTCTCCAGGCACTTTTCAAGATGTCTCTTTAGAAGGGCATTATATCGACAGTAATATGTTGCTGCTGTTCTGCTTCAAACTTGTTAAGTATTTGGGTCTGGGGTTTTGAATATGTGCCGTAAAGCAATTTTAGCTGAAGAGTTGTTTTGTTTCATTTTTAAGTCAAGGAGAGAGAGAGAGAGAGAGAGAGAGAGAGATTCTTCAAAGGAAAAACACATGGGGACCTGGGTGGCTCAGTCAGTTAAGCTTCCGACTTCAGCTGAGGTCATGATCTCATGGTTCGTGAGTTCGAGCCCCACATAGGGTTGTGTGCTGACAGCTCAGAGCCTGGAGCCTGCTTCAAGGATTCTGTGTCTCCCTCTCTCTCTGCCCCTCTCCCATCCATTCATTCATTCATTCTCTCTCTCTCAAAAATAAATAAAACATTAAAAATTTTTAAAAAAGAAAAAACACAAAAAACAACGACTTCACAAAAAGTTGCAATAGAAATAGAAGGATCCAGTTCTTTGTGCTACTCCATTGGAAATTTCTTCTCTTCTTGGATGTTCCATACCAAATTTAAAAGGCTTTGAGACCATTCCACCCTAATCCTCTTTGCTGGGGCCCTAAGAAACTTTAAAACACACACAAAAATAACTGTAATCTTCGAAATTATAAATGTCCTTGCCAAGTTACTTTGTGAACTTTTGTTAAAACCCTATTGTAAGTTTCATTCCCAAAGAATGCAGTATCTAGAATAAGGAGCACTCAAGACTCTGAGTTGCTGCACTAAAATTTTTAAGTTGCTGACAGTAACATGATTTTCTTTAACACCACAGTGTCTACTTATTCTAGTGATTTTATAGAGATAGTTTTCATTTTTACCTCATGTGAAAAATCCTTCTTCTGAATAAAGGTTAAATTTTAACACTCTATGTAAAACTTTGTATTTCCTAAAATGTAACCACATCTTAAGAAAAGACAACTAACCTATTCCATCATCTCAGAAAAGCTGTATTAGCTTTTTTAAAAAATATTTAGTTAACAACTGTATTTCCTTATCTATTACAATGCTGTCTTTAAAAAAGCATGCAGCACACACACAAATACTGTACTTAAAAACAACACTGCCAACTGTTACTAGTTTCTGACCACTTTACAAACATTTCCATTAAGTCTAGCCACATTTACTTGTCCCTGGTCTCCAATAATTTTTCTTCTTCGAAGACATGCCATTTAACTGAGATAACAAATATGTATTTTTAATGTTTTATTTATTTCTAGGAGAGAGAGACAGTGTGAGCAGGGGAGGGTCAGAGAGAGAGGGAGTCACAGACTGAAACAGGCTCCAGGCTCTGAGCTGGCAGTCAGCACAGAGCCCGACGCGGGGCCCGAACCCACGAACCGCGAGATCATGACCTAAGTGAAAGTCGGACGCTTAACCGACTAAGCCACCCAGGCGCCCCTGAGATAACAAGTATTGTAGCAGATTTTAAGAGTTATTTTCATAGAAATAACTGGAAAAAATCCACTGGCAAATAAAATTCTGCAGTACTTAATGGAAATTAAAGTCAAATACCATTCAAGTAGCTCTGTTTTCCTCTATTTCTCCTGTTCTCACATCTCTACCTCCAAAATTAGTCTAAATCACAATAAATTCTACTAAGCTCTAACCATTATTATGATCATTATTAATTTGATAGTGATTAACATTTAGTGATTATTTTCTATGTTTCTGGTACAAAAATAAGAACTTTTTTATACTAAGAACTTTTAATGCATTATTTGATTTAATTTTATGGTATCTCTCTGTGTTGATACTATCACCTACCTCTTAATAGGTAAGGAGTTAATGACAAAGGAAGAGAAAGAACTAGATTCCATGTGTGATCCCTTAATCACAAGTCTGCCTCTATTGACTACAATTTAAGAGTTTCAGAGAGCAGGAGAATCAGATAAAGCATTTGCATTGGCTACTTAAGAAATCTTAAGGTTAATGGGACAAAGTGGGAACGATGAAAAGTGATATTCCTATGATACCACTTTGGAGGGAAGACTAGTTTCATTTTCAATTTTCAAAGCATAACACCACTCATATTTCTGGGTTTGGGCCTAAACTCAGGCAACATTTTTGAAAGCCAACCTGGCTAGAGAAATGACTCCTACTGTTGTAGAATTCTTTATATCCTTCCTCCATGCATGCCTTGATTTTTCACAGCTCAAGCTGGTTTTACAGAGCTGGACAGGCTGGAACCTCAAGTAGGAGAGGAAAGAAGTCATACTGTTCTCTTTCTTCCACTCCCTTGTGTTCTATGGTCCTATAAATGTACAGTTCTCTAAGCCACAATTTTAGAGAATGAAACAGTGTTCTTTGTCATCTGCTTAAGATTTACCAAATACAACCTTTTGTTTTATAAATGTTATCATATCTGCTGCTTGTGCTCCCAGTTTATATATTTTGAGTATCGTTACGCTGTCAGTTGAGTAACTACTGCCATCACTTCAATTGCTATTCTTATCAGTTTAACAAGGGAGTATTAAGTATGATTGCCAGTAGTACTGTAAAATGGTGCTGAATAAGAGAAAAGCCTCATCAATAATCTCTCTACCTAGTCTTTTTGGGTTTTGGCTTTTTGGAACACCAGCTAAAGAAAGATTTTTTAGATGTTGGGAAAAGGAGGATTGTTCATAGGGATGGAAGATGTGGGAACTTGCCAAGGGGATGAAGGGGAAGAGGCATTAATGTATTCTGGTAAGCCATAAACTGCACTATTTATTAGTTAAAAATATGCACACAAATACCCAGGCTCTGATTCCATTGGAAGCAGAAGCAAAACCTGGAACAAGAGAGTCGTGACTTCTAGAATAATGGGGAAGAATGGAAAAGCAAGCAGAGGGAAGGGGCTGGTCTTATACACATGAAAGAAGGAAAACTAAAGAGGAAGGGAAGAGGAGTTGCAGGTAGCAGTTAGAAGTGAGTTGGGTCCAAAGCATGGATCCGCTTGTCAAAACACAGAGACAAAAGCCTGACCACAGACTTCCAAGAGCCCCCAGTGCATAACAACTTCTATTGCTTTGTTAAAGGAATCACAAAAACAGAAATGTACTCATTTCTGTAGACTGGGAATTTACAAATGAATTTGTAAATAAATTTGTATTTCCAAGTAAAATAATCACAAAACATTTTAAAGTGCCCTTTAAAAGTTAATTTGATTCTTCTCCCTGAGATAAACCAAAGAATCCACGTGTCAGTATGCTGAAAAATGACAAAACAGATGTCAAATAACCTTCCTTTTGCAACAACCACTTTCTATGAATCTGACATCTAGTTTTTCCACTTAATATCACATATGAAACTCAGAAACTATGCAGCCAAAGAATGGAACACTAATTTATGACAGCATGTCGAAAGGAGCAGATGAGAACAAAACACCACCAAAGTATATAAATTGACCAAATGAGACTGTGTATGTTACCATCTTCTATGACAATAGACACTTATTGACTGACAATTTACATCTGGTTTGCTCCCTTATTCTGCAAATCACAAAAATGGGTTGCTGTAGCAACTGTCATGTGCTATTTAGCTTGCTGGAAGGAGAAAACCAAAACAAAACAAAAACCTCAAAGTACCTTCTAAGACACAAATACAGCATGTCTTGCATTGGTCTTCTTGACCCAAGAGAACAAGTCCCCTGAGTGTAGATCTACTTTTTCAGAGCTTTAAAAATGGGCTTGCTTTCTGTCATTTGCATTTTTTATCATGTATACCACCAATTTATGCAAGTAGGAAAGAAAAACATCCATAGACATATAAAGGATATGGATACAGATTGCCTGAGTCACATGAATGTGATAGGGCTGTTGTCATATATAGCATCCTCACTTTTATCATCGGCAGCTCTTTTAGCCAGTTTAACTCCACGGATGTATGTATCAAATTCATGCATGATACTCGCAGGAATACACTATAAGAGCTTGACTCTTAAAGCACCGACAAGGGCAAGCTTATTTTTCTGAACCAAAAACAAGAGCAAGGTGCAAAGAGAAGGTCATTAATTTTCATGGAAGCATATTCTTAACCTCACAGTAACACATAACATAGTCTGTTCACAAAGATGCTGTGTGGGACCTCAGAAGACATCTTGTTACTGACATCTGTGTACAATGGAGCAAGCAAATTAAGATGTCCATGCTGAACAAAATGGGAAGAATGCCTATCCCTTATCTACTTACTTCTACTTACTTCCCTACTTACTTCTCCACTGGGACCGAAGAGAGTGAAGGCAAATACGTTTAAGTCCCTGAAAATGGAACAATAAAAGCTCCAGTCATTGCTTTCCTTAATGAATGGCAAGTTTGATAACTTTCCAGACTTTCCAGATATCAGTCTGATGTGGGAAGATCAGCTCTTTAAAAGAGCTCCATTACCAGCTCTTGAAACAATAGAAGTCTCTTTTCCCTGGAGTTTGAGCAAGCTAAGAAAAATGGTCCATTTAAAAAACAAACAGATAGGTCCTTCACCACCACCACTAATGCCATATGAAAACCCTTTCAGGAACTTCTCAACACCCTAGGCTTGATTAAGGACCCACTAGTTTGAGGCAGGAACTCAAACAGGGCAAAGATTGGTGTGGTATGGCCGCTAAGGGATTCTAGGGATTTATAATAGAAATAACAATAAGGCAATGTGAACGGAAGTCTCAGGGTGTGAAAATACTATATATGCAGGATGCAGCTGACAGGGCCCTTAACAGATGTTGGAGGGGAAAGTACCTGACTGTATTAGTCTTCTGCTGCTCCATTTAATCATACTGAAGAAATGGAATGAACACACAAATAGATTTTTTTTTTCCACTTTTCCTTGGGCAACAATAGAGAACAATCAATTTAAAAATAATTGGAGAAATTTGTGTTTTGTTCAGAAGAGAAAAGGAAAACATTCATTCAACAGTACCACATAGAATCATTTGCTTAATAGCATTTCTAATACATTATGCATTTATTCAATCTACTTCTTACTATATTAAAATGCAAAAACAATTACTCTGAATGTAAATCCTAGAAAACAATCAAAGTTTCTATTAAATCAGGGAAGAGACAGTTAAGCTGCAATGTGATTTGCAGATGCTCATGAATAGACAATAGTTAGAGTTTCTTTCACTCAAAAGTGAAAGAGAGGCTGGTAGAGATTCAGAGATTCCCTTCCGCCCCCTCTCCCTCCTGTTTTTCTTCCTCCTTTATTCTTTCCTATCTTCTCTCCATCTCTTCCTTTATTCTTCTTTGACTCAGAATAAGGAGAGTTTTTATTTAAAGTCTAATAATCCAAATATGTAGGCATGTAAACTCACCTCATGTTGCAATACCAGCCCTACAGCAGGGAGAAACTTCCTGACAACATTCTGTTATACATAGTTTATACTCAACTGATCAGTCACAGGGAAATATGGGCAGTTTCAAGCCCTCTGACTCCTTTACCACACACAAAAGTCTTGGTTTGTTCTTTGCACACTTACATCAAAGCCATTTCTATTCATTAAAAACTCAAAATAAGCATGTTCAAGAGGAGGCAACTGAACATGAGGCAATGAATAATAAGATTCTGCACATGCACAACAAGCATTTTGTATTTTACTGTGTCTGAATTTTTTAAGTCCACATGCTTTATTTAATTATGGTGCTACTGAAGTTATAACCTCAAATTGGAGAATGTTTTTTCCATGCTCAGATTGTATGTCAAGGCCATAGATTTGTTACTGCAGATAACTTTGTTGGATAATCACTTTGTTGGATAATAATGAACCCCCAAAGATTTATTTGTCACACTTAGCTGTCCATTTCAAAGCTCTGAGTCATACTATACACTTCTAACTCTGCCAATAATATTATGGAATCTAGTATACAGAGCTTAAATTTTCAACCAAATTTTACTCATTTCATATGTGCTTTATGAATTCTGGGGGCTTCTTCTGAAACGTGCCTAACCTTGACTAACAGCGGCTATTGTTTGGTTTGTGTTAACTTTTTTAAGAATATATATGAACATTATTATTACAAGGATGTTTTTGTATGCCCTAAAGTATTTAAGGGGACACAGTGTCTTCTGTAAGTATCATTTTCTAGCACAGATTCTTTATTCCAACTAGGTTTCATTAAAGACACAAACTTGAGGCTGTACAGATAATGACTACATTCCATTTGATCACTATCAGCAAGCAAGAAACAAGGTCTGGCCTCCACCCACACTAAGCCAAAAAGTCTGTCAGTGTTGAGAAAAGTCCTCTAGAAAATTGGTTTGGTGTGGGGGAAGGCAGGCAATAAACCAAAAGTAAATAAATTATTGCTGATAGTCTTGGATGCTATGCAAGGAAAATAAAACAAGAACAATGACACAAAGCAGTACTTTTTGGTAAGGTAGTACAGAATAAGATATCACTGGTAGAGAGGGCACTAGAAGCACATGCCAACCAGATTACCGTAGGTATCAAATAAGGGCATATAGGAAAATTGAATTACATTTTTGCAATGTAGCACAATGTGAATACTATTTTGTTGTTTTTGCTGTTTTTTTTTATATGGTTATATGATAGAAATAGGAAATTAATGGAAATGACAAGGAACCTAAAGAATTTTTAGGATTGTGGGTGCCTGCATGGCTCAGTTGGTTAAGCGTCCAGCTTCGGCTCAGGTCATGATCTCGCAGTTTGTGAGTTCAAGCCCCACACCGGGCTCTGTGCTGACAGCTAGCTCAGAGCCTGGAGCCTGTCTTCAGATTCTGTGTCTCCCTCTCTTTCTGTCCCTCTCCTGCTCACACACTCTCTCTCTCAAAAATAAATAAAAGATAAAAAAAAAAAAATTTAAAGAATTTTTAGGATCAGGACTGTAGTAAACTATGTAAGGATAAGTAAAT
Source organism: Hyaena hyaena (assembly GCF_003009895.1). NCBI lineage: Eukaryota > Metazoa > Chordata > Mammalia > Carnivora > Hyaenidae > Hyaena > Hyaena hyaena. The sequence goes on from NW_024080978.1 coordinate 1,517,284, forward strand.
CAGCAAACACCCTATATGTCCATCTATACTGTATCTATACTGGAATTATATATAAATATATAGTATCTGTACTAGAATTAAGTCCACATTAGAGAAAATTACAGGTTTTTTTAACCTATGTTTCTCCAGCCAATTAATGAGAATTAGTCATTAAAGAAAATATCAAACTAAAATTTTTCAGCTTCATATTTTTCATTATCCTGACACTGTTTAAGTCTACTCATATATTGAAGATAACTTTCATTCACTGAAACAAAACTATAACTTCCAATAAAATCTATTTGACACCCAGAATACTCACAAAGATATATTACAATCTTACTCACCAGCAACATGAATTATAATTAACAGAAATCAGGAAAAATATTTCATTCAATTTGCAACTTATATCTTGAACTCCAATCCACAGTGGTTTAATCTAAACCTTACTACATGGTTTTACTTGAAGAAAATATGTAAAACATGAATATAACATAAAAATGTAAGTACAAAATACAAGCAACTCAAGCTTCAGAGAAACTTTCTTATAATATAATTTAATGTTGACTAATTCTTGATTGAGCAATGAGAAATATTCCTGCAATAGAAATTAATAGTAAATTAACTTTATTTCACAAAGTAATTTTGGCTGGACACATGGGAATACTAAATTTAGATGAGTTTCCCAGATCAAATTTAAGGGATTCTAGATTTTGAATTACATAATTGTATGAAGGGAAAACTTCTTCTCATAACTGATATCCAGTAATCAAAACTAAAACTATATTGAATCCTATCCTGTGAAACTATTATAACATAGTATAAAACTATTAGTTTTTCTTAGCCTAAAATGGCAATTTGACATATTCCTCAAATTATCTATAGGGAGATTATCACTAAGAAATTCTTTCAAATGGGTGATTTTTCACCTAGTTTTCATCTACATATGAGATGAATTCCAGGCTTTTAAGTATAAAGTGGATATAAATTTACAATATTATTTTGAAAGCACTCTTTCTCCCCCTAAGTCTTACTTAGAACACTGTTTCTATGACTGGTCCTCTAGTCATGTGCAACCCCTCTCAAAAATACTTAATCCAGCATATTGCCCAAGCTCTCAGGAGGTAGCTACTATAAAAGAAGTAATGTTAGCAAGGACTTATATTGTCCATTAACACAAAATTAAAATTTAGTAAGCAACCGCAAAGTATACTACTTTCCATTTCATTTTTTTAATGTTTTTACTTATTTCTGAGAGAGAGAGACAAAGACAGAGACAGTGTGAGCAGGGGAGAGTAAGAGAGAGAGGGAGACACAGAATCTGAAGCAGGCTCCAGGCTNCTTATTTCTGAGAGAGAGAGACAAAGACAGAGACAGTGTGAGCAGGGGAGAGTAAGAGAGAGAGGGAGACACAGAATCTGAAGCAGGCTCCAGGCTCTGAGCTAGCTGTCAGCACAGAGCCCGATGTGGGGCTCAAACCCACAAACCATGAGATCATGACCTGAGCCTAAGTTGGACGCCCAGGTGCCCCTACTAGTTTCCATTTCAAAGAAATGGCCATTTAGCCTTTTATACATTCTCATTTAGCTTTAGTCCTTTCTATCCACTACCTAAAGGCAATAGTGATTTATTTTTTTGTATGTCACCGATTTTTGGGATCTCATATTCTCTCAAATGCTCAGTACCCATATGTAGCCTTTAAATAGTATAGTGGTCAAATATCACTGGAAACTTACTAAGGTAGAATTCATCATAAAGTCCATTATGAGTAGGTATAATGTGAATTAAATTGCATCCTCTGTGTCAGTAATAATTTCTAATGAATTCAACAGGGTCTTAGGCAACCAAATCTTATAAGGTTGTCTACATGAGGCAGTCCTACATAATTAACCCCAAGGAAAGAGCTGTTGTGATGTTTCCATAAAGTTAAGTGGCTTTAAGCTAAGTGATAGGAAGAAGGAAACTCAAAGGTATAACTTGCATATAGTACCTTTTATTTCCACACACGAAACATATAATAAAGCTTCACTGATCTATTGCACATCAAGAACTAACTCTGTCTGCCCCTACAGACTCCTTCAAAGGACCATCAGGTCTTCTCAAATTAATCATTATTCAACATAAGTGTGAGAGAAACAGTCCAGGACTAGCCCAATAATGAGTTTCTTCTCACTGAAAGATGCACAAATATGCACAAAGACATGTACACTGCCTCTGTACCTTGTTTAGACGATTACTTTTGAAACTCAAAACTATAATTCAAGAAGATTTTTTTCAAGCTATCAATGGAGTGTTTGTTGTTCAGTTTTAAAATCTTATAGCCATAGACACAAATATGACTGTTGTTTTAAGCAGTTTGTCAGGAGCATAAGGGGGAAATCGGAGCATGAAGGAAATCTGGCACACTTTCCAAATAAAAATAGACAAACAATTCTATGCTCATTATAAGGGACGAATGATACAGACCGTATCAGCATTATCAGCTCTAAGTTACAGTAACAGAAAATCATCATCTATCACGGGACACACGGCCAGCGTGTGCTGACCCATGACACACTTGAAATGCGGTGTTGTGATTTAGTCTCTTGTTCAATGCATTTGAAAAACATGATTTGACCACAGGAGCTCATTTTATTTGGATTCCTTTCAAACCTTATTTTCATGATCCTTAGTAAAAATATAAAACACATTGATATCCATGCTTTTTTTGTTTAATACCAAAGAAAAAATAGTATTTTATTATGTACAGAGCAGAAACTGAACTTGCCAGAGACACTCTGAGTTCCTTCAGAGGAATATTCTTCTCTGGAATGTCATTTTGAGTTTCTATTATAATACTTCAACTAAAATATTCTTCATTCTCTATCTATAGTACATCATAAGATTTCTGTCCAGAGGCTTTCTTATCTTTACAAACCAGTGGCTCTCTGCTCTGCCAAAATGAGCTAATCAAGAAGTACAGATGTGATCAAAATCTTTTTGTACCATCCTCTTGTAACATATCTTTGCTTGAAAAACCCTCCTTCCTAAGATTGGTGTAAATACATTTACTTGTGGCAACAATCTAGAACAAACTTTTTTCTTGTTGTTAGTGGTGGTGTTTTTTGTTTTGTTTTGTTTTGTTTTTCCCCCTGAGGGAAAGGGGCACATATATTCCCAGTATGTCCTCTCAATTATAAGACCGAGGGAGAGTAATACTTATGAGATCAGAAACACAAGGCAGCATGCATGGTCCATAGAATCAACTCAAGCTGGAATCATGTTTGTTTGTTTGTTTTTTCTTTTCTTTTAACTATGGAGAGTCTTCAGGTGACTCAAAGAATGGAGACTTCAAAGATTTAGGTGAGGGTATTTGGCTATCTTCCAATGAAGAAGAAAATGATTTAAAAATTGCTTGAATTATCTGCATAATTACCCTAAATGCTTTCGTCTGAGATGTAGGATAGTTGATAGCAGGTCTACATGAGAACTGCTTTCCAAACTATTGTACTATACAGCAAGCTTAGGAGTATTTCTTGTCATTCAGTCAGTGGATTACTAGGGAAACTATCTCCAAATATAGCTGGAAATGCCTTCCAAATAAACTGGAACTAAACAATGTGACTGAGCTTTTTGAAATCTAAAGTATCAAGGGAAATAGGAAAGCATATTTATTAAGTTTTTCTCTTCACAGATGTAAAATTATATTTATTTATTTATTTATTTATTTACAGATGTAAAATTTTATTTATTTATTGCTCTACTTTATTTTATTTAAAGTTTTTACTTATTATTTTTGGGAGAGAGAGAGAGAGAGAGAGCACATGCAAGGAGGGGACGGGCAGAGAGGGGGACAGAAGGTCTGGAGGGGGCTCTGTGTGCACAGTAGAGAGCCAGATCTGGGGCTCGAATTCACTAACTGTGAGACCATGATCTGAGCCAAAGTTAGAGGCTCAACTGACTGAGCCACCCAGGTTCTCCTTCTATTTATTTTAAAGAGAGCATGTGAGGCAGAGGGAGGGACAGAGAGAGAGAGAGAATCTTAAGCAGGCCCCATGCTCAGCACAGAGCCTGATGCAAGGCTCATTCCCACACCCTAGGATTGTGACCTGAACCAAAATCAAGAGTCAGAGGCTTGATCAAGTGAGCCACCCAGGTGCCTACATCCATTTAAACTTTTAATACAAATTCATCCAAACTAAATCAATTACACTAAACACCTACTGATACGAATAAAAGTTGGAACAAAATAGGAAACTTTAGTACAAAAGGATAGTCAATTCACATTGGAAGATTTTTCTGAACAGAACTGAAGGGATCTTCATATAGTCGTCCGTGCACACATGCATTTTGTCAAGAGAATAATTATAATTATTTTTCCCATAAAAATACACACATTGTTTCTGAGATAGAAGTAAAAAAATCTCAAAGTTCTCAATGAATTTGTAAATATACTAAGAATCCTTTCATAGACTACTTCTGACATAGACCATAGACTAATTAGTAAAATTAGCACCCTTATATATGCCATAGTTTGACAGACATATAAAAAGTAAGCAAACATGATAAAAACCTGAAAATATGATATCTCTATGTAAATTTCTCTGTCAATAATATTATGTTTGTGCAAGGCAATATAGTGAAATAACTTTGAACTTAACCAAAAAATTACGTAATTATAGCAAATAAGGGACCTCTTACTTTAAAAATAAAGTCTCTGTAGGTCTCAAGGTCTTCTCTCAATTCTTGGTCCACATGCTGCTAAAGTACTGTTATAAAATTTTAAAAAAATGGGGCACCTGAGTGGCTTAGTCTGTTAAGCATCTGACTCTTGATTTTGGCTCAGGTCATGGTCTTGTGGTTCATGAGTTCGAGCCTCATGCTGGGCTCTAAGCTAACAGTGCAGAGCCTGCTTGAGATTTTCTCTTTCTCTGTCTCCATATGCTCTTCCCTGCCTCCTTCTCTTTCTCTCTCTCTCTCTCTCTCAAAATAAATATAAAAAGATAAAATAAAGTACTGTCAGTCACCCAAATAGAGATCTATAGTTCAATTATAATCTGAAGCAAGATTTACATTACTCTATTTCCCATATTAGAAAATAAGATGATTGTACTACAGTCTAAGATGAGCGAATGTTAAGGTTAATGCATAACTATGTGTTTTTCCTCCAAGATGCCTATACTTGACAAATGCTAAATAAAAGGGAATAATTAAAAAAAAGAAAAGTGGGATGCCTGGGTGGCTCAGTCGGTTAAGCATCCAACTTTGGCTCAGGTCATGATCTCACAGTTTGTGGGTTCGAGCCCCGCATTGGGGTCTGTGCTGACAGCTCAGAGCCTGGAGCCTGTTTCAGATTCTGTATCTCCCTCTCTCTCTGACCCTCCCCTGCTCATGCTGTCTCTCTCTCTCTCTCTCTCTCTCTCTCTCTCTCTCTCAGAAATAAATAAACATTTAAAATTAAAAAAAAAAAAGTTAAAGGGTGCCTGGGTGACTGCTGGTTGAGCGTCTGACTCTGGATTTTGGCTCAGGATATGATCTCACGGTTCGTGGGATCAAGCGCATGTTGGGCTCCATGCTGCTTGGCATTCTCTCGTTCTCTCTGCCCCTCCCTCGCTCACGTGTGTACACACACTATCTCTCTCTCTCCCAAAATAAATAAGTAAATAAACTTTTTAAAAAAGATGGTAAAAAAAACAAATCAGGCAACCGAATCCATTGGCTCTCAGAGGATACTGAAAGGAGTACTGTTACATTATACTGTAGAGTTCCTCAATACATGAAGTGATTCTCATAAATACAAGCATAAAGAGACAAGTTCTGGCTTAGAAATATCATTTGTTTTGCTAATCATGTACAGAAATCAACTTCACATATAATGCTATTAATGAAGTGCTCGGTTGAGCAAAAACTATAATTAAAAATAAATACAAATCAGAATTCTTTTCATAATGAGAAATGACAGTATCACTACAAGCTGGTAATTTGAGAGTATACAGAAATCACTACACCAATATGAAACACTTCCGAGACTCAGATTTCACTCCCCACTTTCTAAAAGAAAATTATAAAGGGGGAATTTCTGCACTAAAAATGATCCTTCTTAATTGTAGCTATGCTATAACTAGCTTCCACAAATCTCATGCTTTGGAGGTGCCACATTAGAAATTATTTTTTATTTTTAATAATTTTTTAATGTGTATTTCTTTTAAGAGAGAGGGAGAGAGTCTCAGCACAGAGTCTGAATCAGGACTCAGACCAGGAGATCATGACCTGAGCCGAGTCAATGCTCAACAGACTGAGCCACCCAGATGCCCCTGGAATTATTTTTTAAAGAAAACTATCCTGTCCCTGTTTTACTTTATTTCTATGGATCTCTTCATGTAGCACAAGCCTCAAATCTGAAAACAGTAGAAGGAAAAACATAAAAAGTCCAAGACTCCCTCAAAATCTGCCTAACAGCGTATTTTAAGATTTGGGAGAAAAAAAGAATTGTGCTATTTAAGTTACTCTTGGTTTCTCTAAAAGAAATTCATCGCAAGCTTAATTTCATAAGGCATGGAAATAGTAGATGACTTAAGATCTGCATGAACGTTCTCTATGTTCAAATATAAGGTCTTAAACATGACAAGGATACAAAATATCAAATCTACCCTCTTCTTTTTTCCTTTGTACCTGTAGCTATTCCTGTCAGAGCAACAGGAAAGAATCTAAGCTAGTTTGAGATATCAAAATACCTGATCTGAGAATCTGAAAATGCCAGTCTAAGGCATTTAGTCAGTGATAGTAGCCATGAACTGTATGGGTATACATTACATTTCAGTACATAAATTCTGTACGGTAACAAAAATAATTTTGCTCTGGAGCGCCTGGGTGGCTCAGTCGGTTAAGCATCTGACTTCAGCTCAGGTCATGATCTCACAGTTTGTGGGTTCGAGCCCCACATCAGGCTCTGTGCTGATGGCTCAGCCTGTTTCAGATTCTGTGTCTCCCTCTCTCTCTGCCCCTTCCCCACTCATTCTCTGTCTCTCAAAACTGAATAAATGCTAAAAAAATAAAAAAAAATAATTTTGCTCTAACAGACTTCTGCATAATTGCAACTGTATAAGAAATCTCTAAGGGATTGCAAAGAACATTAATAATCAATTAGGAGATAATAGTGAGAATTTTGTTTGTACCCCACATTTTGCAAGGAACTGAGACTCAGAGAACAATATGGTTTATCTGAATGGCAGAGAAAAACTAGACCCAGAAAACAGGTTTTCTTATTCCAGTCTCACTTCTGCAACACTCAGCTGCCTTAGACATTTCCTTTGCATAAAACTTTTTTTTAAATCGGAGAAGGAGAAACACATAACAAAAACAAGTGTACCTATCCAGTTAGAGGAAATACCTTTCTGAAAAGATAATAAGATAACGGGTCCTACGTTAATAAACATTTGAGAGACAGTAGAGCTTAGGAGTATTAAAAGATAAACTGAGGAATACTAAAATTTAGAGTTTATCTGAGTCTAACTTAATTCCAACAGGGCAGCACCTCACTGAAGATGCTTAGGCGCCTCCATTGACAGGCACTTGGAGACAGACTTTAATAGAGAAAGTGTGGAAGCAAAGAGAGAATTATTGATCGGCTATAGTTTAAAGGCTACTTGGCTGTTCCTGGTTGATTTCAATTTCATAACCTTGAGGTATTTACAGCTTTGATTTTGGTTTGCTTACACGGACCCCTAGCCTTAGGACCACCAGTGTCTAAGAGCCTCCTTGTTTAATTAATTTAACCAGATTAAAGGTAAAGTATGGGCTTTAGAGGCAAAATGAAGGGATTTGAAGGTACAGCTGAGGGAGTCTAAACTGGCAAGTCATTTAACCTCTTTGGCCTTGTAGATAAAGTAAAGATAATAATGGTGCAAAAAGAGCTGACATGAGGATCACCTGTGGGAATTCATGTAACGAATGAGGCCATGCACGGCACATGGACATGTTTGCCATTGGTGTATTATTATTAAATGCTACTCTCTACCCATCCTCTTGAGCATTTCCCTCTTCCCAGGCCCTTCCATTATGTAGCTAATATTTATCATGAAGGTTGAGTGCTATCACACTACACTTGGAGATTCTTCCCACCTTGCAAGGAGAGAGGCCAATTTGGATTTAGTCAGGGCCAAGAGAAACAGACCTAACTGTGGCAGGCATATAGACTGGGATGATCATAGTAGAATCTGTACTAGAAAGAACACCTAAAGTCTCTACAAATTTTCAGTAGTCTCCCAGAATAAACCACCTTAGCATGAGTCACTTCACCTCTGAGGGTCTCCATTTCTTTATTTCTAAGAGAGGATGGATGGTTCAGAAAGTGAGGTCTTTGGAGCCCTATCAGGATCAGATGCTAGGAGCAGGAAAACCAAGCTGGGTACCGTCTAGATTTTTCTAGATGTCTGCCTTACCACACTCTCCTACACCATCCTACCTCCTGTGCTAACCAGAATAGATCTTCTTTCCTATGGTTTGCTTAATGCAAATATGGGTAAGACTTTATGTGAACAAAGGGTTTCACAGTTGAAATGAGGTTGAGCACCAAATGGATCCCTATACCCACTTCCACCTAAAAATTTGTGACGTCAAAAATATACTAATTTCGTTATACTAAATATATCTAGGTGGGTGATGCTTCAATAGTAAAAATCTCTATCTTTAAATCATAATGGTTATATATAGAACCATTTTAATCATAATGGTTATATTGTTTATATATCAATATTAATAGTTACTGACAAGTCAGTTTTCCATCAAGGTACTTAATCCAGGCAATTTATTTACCCAGTAGTTAGCATGCCTTAATTGGATGACTAAAGTAACTCTATTTTTCATTTGCTACTGGGTAGATATAAACATGAAGTGAAATAGGAATAACCCCAGGTAATTAATCTGATAGCGTTTAAAAACTTCATGACTAAAACTCACTGACCCTGATGTGTTAATGACATAGGACTAGAGTGTTGATTGTAAACCTGTGATCAATTAAATACAAAGGTTAAAACTGAATGTCAGTTTGCCCACAACCATTTTTAGACATCTTTTTAAAAACCTTTCATGGTCACAGAGTAATACATACATTTAGAATGGGAAGGAATCTTAACTATCATATAACTAATTTGTAAATTTTAATGATCCATAACTTGAGGCACAGGAAAACAAGGTATCCTGTCCACAATTATAAAATCATCTAGTAAACCTGACCCACGTTCCATATCACAAAGCAAATTTTCTTCCTCTATATAATTTTTATCAACAGATGAATACTATAATATTCATTAAACTATTCTAAATAGTTACCACTATCTACTTCCTGAAAATTGACCTACAAATTCAAACAATTAGTTTTGAACAACTGTAAAATAAATATTTCTCAAGGCAAAATGAATACCCTTTTATAGCAATGCATTTAGTTTAGTTCAACAATACCTTTGGGATATGGAACCTTCAATTAGAACTGAAGAAAGACTAAGTCTTACAACAAAGGTATAAAGCCAGATAATGGGAAAATAGAATTCAAGTTCTTTATACAAATGAACTTAGCTAGCAATTTGCTATAGAAGAAAAGGAAAAACTGGGCTTTAATGTAGCCATGGCAACTTCCTATCTTCACCAATTTTTGAACTTAAATATCCAAATGTTTCTCTTTTTCAGATTCTGTAATCTTTATAATGCACATAATGAGGTACAGGAAAGAAGGCACACTTTGTACTTAAGCTTTAGCATTGTAAAAATTCATCTGAAAATAGTGGGTTTTAAATCTTCTTCTCCATGTTTCTCCCGTATACTTAAGTTGATTTTTTAAATAAGCATCATAAAAGAACACAGAACACTCAGGTTGCTTCTGTTGGACGGACAGAACGGAACATCCCCTCCTTTGTACACCAAAGAACAGTACATATACTTTTATTGTGTCAACTCTATTGTACAATAACCCTAGCAACTTACACCTTGGAAACTGAGAACTTGGTGAGTAGATACTGTGTCTGATTTATTGCTGACTCTCCAGTGTCTACAACATGGGAAGAAGCAGTTGTTCAATGTTTCTTAAGAGATGAAAAATAGACAAAGCTAAGGAATAATGAACTTTTTCCCCGAGGAAAAAGTAGCTTTTGCCCTAAAAATTTCCACATATAAGTATGTCTAGAAATAATTTCTATTTTTAGAATAAAGAAATATCAAGTTATGATGAGTATCCACAGGGATTAAACATGTTCTAATATTTGAGGAGCCCCCAAATTCCTTTCTTTTAATATCCTGGACTGTAAGGCTTCATGCTGCTGGCCAGAGTAGAATTATACATATACTGTATGTATAATTTGAAATAAAATGTTTTAGGATTTTGACACTCCCTCAGGCAATATCTATGTGGGGGAACCAATAAGAAAAATGAAATATACAGTGAAAACAAATTGAAAAAGCACAAAGGACATATGTTGAATGACAATTCCACAACTTGAGGCACCTGGGTGGTTCATTTGGTTAAGTGTCTGGCTCTTGATTTTGGCTCAGGACATGATCTCACAGTTGGTGAGATTGAACCACACTGTCAGTGTGAAGCCTGCTTGGGATTCTCCCTCTCTCCATCGCTCTCAAAATAAATAAAGTTAACAAAATAATTTTAAGAAAATCCCCATCTTAAAATGCTTTAAAAAAATTTTTTAAAGGTCTTCTGAACCAACCCTACACAAAAAGAGCTTTGGCTGTATAGTTATGCTGTCAATGAAAAATAATTTTTAATGTTTCAATTTTTACAAATCTTATGAAATGAAATTACAGACGAAAGCACATGACTGATGTAGCAGGCCCTCAGCAAATATTTATGGAAAGATGGAATGGAAGAATAAATGAAAGAGTGGATAAATGATAAGCTCTAATGAGAGCTGACATTGAACTTGTAGGACTGATTCATTCAAGTCATTTAAAAGAGCCTTTACATTTCCTTGAGATGTCAGTTTTCATTCCTGGTGACATTTCATTAACATTATCTTCTGAACTTTTATAATATCCAATTATAATTTATTTTGCTTTAATATATAAAAGACTCAGTTGCCTTTAAAACTCAAAGACGGTACAAAAATGATCTTCTAAAATAGTTTTACCTTTAAAAAAACTAGAAATAAAATAGTTAATTATGAGTTAGTTCTTACCTCCTAAGAATATGACCATATATATGAATGCTCACCGTAAAAAACAGGGATCATTTAATGACAATGAATACACTGTTAGTAACAATAGCTTGTATATGGCTTATTTACTATATTTTAAGGAAGAAAAATAAGGTATTTGACCTACATGTTATCTATTTGCATTCACTCATCCACATTATAATATTTTTGAAGACTTATGCTCCAGTTCCTATGCTAGATTCCAGAGCAAGCAACAGTCATAAAAACGTTAAAACTCAAGTTGAAATATTGATTTCTTGAAGTACAATTTTCCTGTTCTTATTTTAGAAGAAAAAATTCCCAGTTCATTGATATGTGAAATTATGTAAGTACACCAATAATTAATTTGTAAAGTATCTAAAAAATAATTATTTAATGCAAGTTTTCTAAGCTTGAAAATAATTTTTCAAAGAGTTTATTATTTTTTTCAATGTATTCAAAAAGAAAATGAGGGAGAGGGAAAGATGGGGAAGAGGGAAGATAGAAGTGAGAGAGTTTACGGCATTAAAATTCTCAAAAAATTAAAATGGGATTAAGTTGGTCAGTTAATTTTAGTGATATAATTAGCTTAGTGTTTTTAAAAAAATTTTATACAGATGTATATAAAAAAACAAATAAAAATCTCTACTAAAATTAATACTGCCATTATAATTATTCAGCCCAAATCCTGACATGGTCAACAGCAGAAACCATGGTCTCAGTTGTGAAGCTAAAATGTGGCTTTAAAGAACAGCTATGTTTTTAAATTATTGCCTATAAAGTGAACCGTTTTCTGTTTTGCCAGTGGATACTTTGTGGTACAACTGTGATATTTCTCCTTTTTAACCATCAGACAATAAGAAAAAAATTCTGTAAAAATATGGGGGTATATCTGTTTCTCTTTATTCTGTTCTATGTTACTTATTGGCAGTTATTTAGGAAGAAAAATAGTCATTTTCATCACTATTCCATATGCTATCACCCAATACAAATTATTGAAAGTCACATTTGTGAGTCATTATTTTGCACACATTTGTTTAATTACTCGTACACTGGAGGTACAGGGCTAGGTACTACTCAACCAATCAAATGTACTAATATAACCAAAATCAAAAGTAAGTGGAACCCAGACTCTAATAATAAAATCTCATAATCCAGTAAGAAAATAATAATCCAGTCATCTCACATATAATAAGAGGGTAATCTAATAATCTAATGTCTAATAATTTTATGTTCAGTAAGGGCAAAAAAGAAATGCAAACAAATGATTAAAACACAGATGAGAAGTGACAAAGAATGAATCCAGGAAGATTCCCAGCACAGAGGTTTCAGGGCTTAGATCGTGCCCAGGGCCATGAGACTCAGAGGTCTGGTTTCTGTGATAATACAATCTTTACTAAAGCAGTAATGTCAAATTATCATTTATAATGACTATGGTAATTCAGAACTCTAACCTGACTTACCTGCCTCTTATTCTATATTCACAAATTGCAGATTCATAATTTGTATTTCCGAGTACACTTTTTTAAATGAAGTAACAGCACTGACCAGCAGCTTCAGATATCTGTATTCTCTTGACAGTCATATTTCTCATTGTAATGTACTGGCATTTTGTTTCGTCCTTTGCAAGTATAGTTAGTGTGAATCTCACACTGGTCACTATTAGTAGATTGATAAAATTAATTTTATAATTGAAAAGCTGACGATCAAGTAATGACACCCTTTTGTTAAAATTACTTCATCTCATCTCTACACATGTATGCAGTTTGGCTTATTAGATGGAATTGCCAAGCCTAAAGGCAAAACCTGGGTTCTAATGTCACCCCATCATTTATTAACAGTGTGATCTCTGGCTGATGGGTTTCACATACCTTACATTAAAAAAAAAAATGGAGAATGGGCATTTAACTCCGAGTCAAACTCAGAAGGTCATTATCAACATAAAATAAACAATGAATAAGAAAAGGCTTTGAAAACCATGAAGCACTAAGATATAAGATATTATTACTGCCTTACTATCCTACAAACAATCTATGCCAAACAGTCCATTAGTGAAAGCATCATAATCATTTCCAAAGACATGAGGGGAAAAAATCAATTACAATGAAGAAAGGCAAAACTTCCACATCTTCTATTGTGCTTCCCATACTGACAATTTCTTCCTACAGATTGGAGAAATAAAATTTGAACTTGTTCACTACTATAAGAACTTGCATTTCTAAAAGTTTCCAGGACAAATCTATTTAAAATGTGGTTGTTTCTGGCATACGACTATATAAACAATGAAATGAGATCAGAAAGAAATCTCTAATCAAACAAAGATACATATTTAAGAAAATAGAAGAATAATTTGAAAATAAAAAGTGGCATTATTAGGTTAACACCCCCCAAAAGAAGGTTTCATCTTAAATATTTTTAATTCTTTAGTTAACATAATGATATAGGCCTCTCTGTTCTGTTGGAGAAAGTCAATTTAAGTGATTAATTGGCAGAAGTGATGCTTTCTTAGTTCTCAATTGGCTGATTTGTGGGAACATGCAGAAATGTATTTTGTACTTAGCACCTAGGCCTTTTCTTCATTTGGAGAAGAAAGAGGCAGTAGATTTCAGTTTTAGTTGTATTCAGATACCCTTCCCATGGGCTCCCATATCAGCTCTGCAATGAATTGTAACCATCTGTCTACTTGTGCTTCCCCCTCCAGACAAAAACCTTCAGAAGGGAAGAGAACATGTCCAGGTCATTTTTTTACCCTCTAGCTATTATCCCAATAACTGGAACACAGAAGATGCTTTTCTTTAAATTCTATGTTCCTTTGGATTATACTCAAGATTTATGCACTTTAAAGCAGCTGAATATTGAAATTAGTAAATTAAACAATTGGAAATGCTTAAATTATATGTAGAGAAGGTAAATATACACATTTATTAATATAATTCAATTATCCATTCATTCAAAACATTTCTGGAAAATCTACTACATTCTAATTACCATGCCCAGAAACTGGAGATAGAAAGTCAGACAAGCCTAAAACTCTCAAGATGAATACCTGGTGAGGCAGAGAATCAGGTAAATCTTCTGACAGAGGTGTGTGCTGGAGCCATGGGATGACTGTGGAGGGCATTCAGATACAGCTGGAGGAAAGGGGTTATTTGGAAGGTTTCACAGAGAAGTGATGCTTGAACTAAGGTTTGACCAAACACCAAGAGTGACTAAAACAAAGAAACAGGCATTCCAGGCAGAGAGAAGATGAGGTACCCAGAGCTCTACTGACAGAGGGAAGGCTGCATGCAGAATGGCAGAAGTGGAAGAGAAACACAGAGAAAGAGAAGAGTGATCCCAGATGGTAGATGGTCCTATGGACCAAGGATTTATCAGGAATCTTCAGTGAAAAAGGAGGTATATTAGATTCTCTCCTCAAGGGACTCAGAGTCTACTTGAAATAGATTAAGAATAATAGCCAAAAGGCCCAGTTTAAAGCAAAACAACAACAACAAAAAAGGACTCAGCCATAAAAAAATAATGGAATCTTGCCGTTTGCAAACAATATGAATGTACCTACAAGGTATTAACCTAACTGAAGTCACATAGAGAGAGACAAATAAAATGATTTCACTTACATGTGGAATCTGAAAAGCAAAACAAATGAACAACAACAAATAAACAAATAGACTTATAGATACAGAGAATAAACAGGTGGTTGCCAAAAGGGAGGGCAGGGGGGCGATGGGTGAAATAAGTGAAAGAGATTTAGAGGTACAAACTTCCAGTTATAAAATAAATAAGTCACAGAGATGAATAGGACAGCATAAGGAATATAGTCGATAATACTGTAATAACTAGTATGGTAGCATACACTTATCGTGGTGAGCATTTTGTTATGTACATAACTGTTGAATCACTATGTTGTACACCTGAAATGAATATAACATATGTCAACTATACATCAACTAAAAATTTAAAAAAATTATTGAAAAAGTGGAATTTTAGGTTAATAAAGAGATGAAGTAGTGAAAAAAGAAAAACAAACACACTTTTAATTCAAAGCAACTTAGTAGTTATCTAGACTTGGTGATTCATTTTTTAGACAAAATCACATCTTGGGGGCCCTTGGCTGGCTCAACAGTTGAGCTTACTTAGTGTTTTGAATTTGAGCCCAATGTTGGGTGTAGAGATTAAACTCTTAAAATAAAAGTCACATCTCTAAAAGGATAAGAGGAAAATTAGGTGTGACTGTTAACTGTAAATTTTTTATAGTTTTAAAAAACAAATCATTTTTTACGTAAAAAAGTGTTTCTGTGTGTAGAGATCACATTTCCAAATGTACTTATCTCTGTCATTGAAGCACCCATCTTAGAGAAAGTCAGCATGCCAATATGAATGTCAATACTGGGCAGAGATGAAAGAAAGGACAGTATTTACAAAATTATCATTCAGCAGACCACTATTGCTGGTGGGCAAAAAGCCACAGAACAAAGAGTGCAGGCCTGCTCTGGGTGCAGGAAGAGCTCCCCCACAGTCCAACTGATGGGGTATATATCTCAAAGTAGTGTGGTATTTCAAAACACAGCACATATCAAAACTATAACCTGATTGTGGATTGCTTATATTTATGTGATAAAGACATCAGTATCCACCAAAAAGAAGGAATGCCTAAGTGCTGGTTTTCCTGATGTAATAAAGTTACTTTTTCATTTTTAGTGACTAATGGGATGTAAGTTATTTTCAGGGAAAATAAAACAGTCAAACATTAATCTGAATGTCAGTAAAAAATGACAGTCTACAGGTACATCTATGGCAAATTAGACTTAATCTCTCAAATACTGAAAAATTCAGGTCACTTTATACAAAGGAGACTACAGAGAGAAACATGAATGTCAATGGGAAATCTGGCTAAATCCCACTACTTCTAGTTCATTTCATAATTTGTTTCTAAATATTGTCTCCTGGGAAACTGAGGAACCACACAGGCTAACTCATTTGATTGTAACTGAACTGTATTATTTATTTATAGCTATTCAATTTTGCTGCTCTAAGAGAAAAAAGCAAGCCATCATCTTTGAAAGGCTTTCTTCTTTTTGCCTATAACTAATTGTCAAAGAGAATGACAAATATAATAAACAGGTATAAACAAGTAAAGATTGGAAATAACAGAAAAATTCTAGAAGCATACTTGCTGTGTTTAATATAACTTCAGCCTTCTAAAGATTTGATTTCTCAGCCTGTCCAATGTCTGGGCCAAGGACAATCATAACAAGTATCATTAAAACATATTGAATTAATTGTAAACTCAAAAAATATTATATGTAAGATAATCATAATTAGTTAATCAATCATGGTATTTTATATGGGTATGAATTATGGTATTTTTTTCCTTTGGACTAATTATTCTTCTCTTTTTTTCTTTTATGTTCTATTTTATTATAGTCAGCATCATGCTGCTATTCCTGCAAGTACTGAACAAGCATGGGATGTGAATATTACACTCCTAAATAAATGAATTGCTCAATTTCCTGTGACCATCTATACATACTCCATCTTCAGAAAGTATATCAATATTCTATCATAGAGGAGATAGTGATCCTTTTTCCAATATGCATGACATCTCTGGACAAGACAATTGTGACACCAGCACTTATTTCCATGAAGAAAAATTTTGCGGTTTTATGGCATTCATCATTTGACAAATGCAACTATTCTCCTTATCAATCAGCTCTTACTGAACTTACTCGCAGTGACTGTGGAATCCTTAAGGGCCCATTAAATTTCTGAAGAAGAAAGCTAAGATGAAGGACATGCCACTCCGAATTCATGTGCTGCTTGGCCTAGCTATCACTACACTAGTACAAGCTGTAGATAAAAAAGTGGATTGCCCACAATTATGTACCTGTGAAATCAGGCCTTGGTTTACACCCAGGTCCATTTATATGGAAGCATCTACAGTGGATTGTAATGATTTAGGTCTTTTAAATTTCCCAGCCAGATTGCCTGCTGACACACAGATTCTGCTCCTACAGACTAACAATATTGCAAAAATTGAATACTCCATAGACTTTCCAGTAAACCTTACTGGCCTGGACTTATCTCAAAACAATTTATCCTCAGTCACCAATATTAATGTAAAAAAGATGCCTCAGCTTCTTTCTGTATATTTAGAGGAAAACAAACTAACTGAGCTGCCTGAAAAATGTCTGTCTGGACTGAGCAACTTACAAGAACTCTATATTAATCACAACTTGCTTTCTACAATCTCACCCGGAGCCTTTATTGGCCTACATAATCTTCTTCGACTTCATCTCAATTCAAATAGATTGCAGATGATCAACAGTAAGTGGTTTGATGCTCTTCCCAATCTGGAGATTCTGATGATTGGGGAAAATCCAATCATCAGAATCAAAGACATGAACTTTAAGCCGCTTATCAATCTTCGCAGCCTGGTTATAGCTGGTATAAACCTCACGGAAATACCAGATAATGCCCTGGTTGGACTTGAAAACTTAGAAAGCATCTCTTTTTATGACAACAGGCTTATTAAAGTGCCCCATGTTGCTCTCCAAAAAGCTACAAACCTCAAATTCCTGGATCTAAATAAAAATCCCATTAATAGAATACGGAGGGGTGATTTCAGCAATATGCTACACTTAAAAGAGTTGGGAATAAATAATATGCCTGAGCTGATTTCCATCGACAGTCTTGCGGTGGATAACCTGCCAGATTTAAGAAAAATAGAAGCTACAAACAATCCTAGGTTGTCTTACATTCACCCAAATGCATTTTTCAGACTACCCAAGCTGGAATCACTCATGCTTAACAGCAATGCCCTTAGTGCCCTGTACCATGGTACAATTGAGTCTCTGCCAAACCTCAAGGAGATCAGCATACACAGCAATCCCATCAGGTGTGATTGTGTCATCCGCTGGATTAATATGAACAAAACCAACATTCGCTTTATGGAGCCAGACTCACTGTTTTGTGTGGACCCACCTGAATTCCAAGGCCAAAATGTTCGGCAGGTGCATTTCAGAGAAATGATGGAAATATGTCTCCCTCTAATCGCTCCTGAGAGCTTTCCTTCTAATCTGGACTTAGACATGGGGAGCTATGTTTCCTTGCATTGTAGAGCTACAGCAGAGCCACAGCCTGAAATCTACTGGATAACACCTTCTGGTCAAAAACTCTTACCTAATACTCTGAAAGACAAGTTCTATGTACATTCTGAAGGCACACTAGATATAAATGACATAACCCCAAAAGAAGGGGGTTTATATACTTGTATAGCAACTAACCTTGTTGGTGCTGACTTGAAGTCTGTTATGATCAAAGTAGATGGCTCTTTTCCCCAGGACAACAATGAATCCTTAAATATTAAAATAAAAGATGTTCAGGCCAATTCAGTTCTGGTGTCTTGGAAAGCAAGCTCTAAAATTCTCAAATCCAGTGTTAAGTGGACAGCCTTTGTCAAGACTGAAAATTCTCATGCTGCCCAAAGTGCTCGAATACCATCTGATGTCAAGGTATATAATCTTACTCATCTGAACCCATCAACTGAGTATAAAATTTGTATTGATATCCCCACCATCTATCAAAAAACTAGAAAACAATGTGTAAATGTCACCACAAAAGGATTGGACCCTGATCAAAAAGAATATGAAAAAAGTAATACCACAACATTTATGGCCTGCCTTGGAGGCTTTCTGGGGATTATTGGTGTGATATGTCTTTTCAGTTGCCTCTCCCAAGAAATGAACTGTGATGGTGGACATAGCTATGTGAGGAATTACTTACAGAAACCGACCTTTGCATTCAGTGAGCTTTATCCTCCTCTAATCAACCTCTGGGAAGCAGGCAAAGAAAAAAGTACAGCACTGGAAGTGAAAGCAACTGTTATAGGTGTGCCAACAAATATGTCCTAAAGACAGCTAACTAAACCTACTTCAAAGAAAAGCTTAAGACTGCACCTGTGCTTGAAAAAACAAAAAACAAAAGCAGAGAAATATTACTTTCTAGAAAGAAGCTTAAGCTTCACCAATGCTGCTCCTGATGAAGGGAAATATGTACAAGTTCAGCATTTTAATTAACTGGCTTCAAAGGGTACTGTGGCAACCAAATAAAATAATTCCATTTTCTAGAACTTTCATGTAACTTTCCAGTCTGGACTACAGTTAAAGTGGACAAAAACATTTCTGTATTTTTTTTAAGTATATAAGAGTAGTTGAACTGAGCAATACCTCCTCCTGTGTTGTATTACACATATTAGCCACGAGTTTTTGCAGTGACTAGATAACTTGAATTGACACGTGGTGTAATAAAATGGACAAATTCTGTAGAGTAGACACAGTGAGTATGTGGGCCTCTTTTATAAGAAAAAAATACATTTTGGATTAAAATCAATTGCTTTTGTCTTGTTTTTGTTTCTAAATAAAGAATAATTTCTGGGAAATGTCATCTGATCAAGTGTCATTTAAATGACAGAATTTTTCAAAAGTGTTTTTCTAGAATGAAATTTGGAATGCTAAGACACTTTTATTGGGTTCTGTAATTACATATTTTTAATGTACAAAAATGAATAGAGGACACTTTATGTGTATTAAAAGGCAGTAACACTCTATTTAACCTTTTATTGACAGAAACAAACCTCCAAGATATCATGCAGTCACTTAAATACTTTCTTAACAAGCAACTTTTGGAGTGAATTTAATTGTTAAGTTCACATTATGTAAATCCAATATCTGAGGAACTGAAAATTTCATTTTAACAATTAGTAGTACCCCAACTGTAACTTGCTTGCTTTGCAGAAAATATTGCCAAATTTTGGTAGGACTTAGGATTTAGGTCTAATTTTCAAATCTCTGATTCTGAATACTTAATGTGCTTCACTGCAATAACAAGCAAATAATCTAATAGTTTGCTGTGTTGCAAATCTAACAACCAAACACATTCTACAAGAACTCCAAAGAGTGAGGTTTATATACTTGTATAACAACTTACCTGGTTGGTGCTGACTTGAAATTTGTTATTATCAGAGTGAATGACTCTTTTCCCCAGGATGACCATGGGTTTTAGAATTTCATAAGACTAGGATATTCCAAGACTAGGATTTTAAAATTTTACTTTAAACATATTACATTATTAGCAGAATAAGTTTATCAGGTTCAATATTATAAAATTCTCCTTGTATGTGGTTCACCACCATACAAAACTAACATATATCAGACAATTCCAGAGTTTAATAAAAATTTAAGAGGACAGTTTTAGTAATAAAAAGAAAAAGCTTCTAAGACTAATGTAGAGTAAAGGGAAAAGATTAAGTGTAGTTCTCTATGACTATATTTAAGACACCTAAAAAACATAGCTTAAAAAATGAGAATCATTGAAGTGCCAAAAACATTACTAATCATTTAAAGAATCTAAAATAGGAAATATAAAGATTTCACTTGGAGAAAATGACCAAAGTTTTTTAGGATTTGAAGTCGTATATTTCCAAACAAAGACCCACAGTCCTGCAAAATAAATGCATTTGTGTACAAAAGAAATATCTTGAAACAATAAAAAACATCTAAGATAGTAAGCCATACTTTTTATAGGCAAATCACTTATCTCTACAAAGCAATAAGGCTTCCATGTTAATTGCTGCTTTGCCTGCTCACGATCAAGTGTTTAACTTTTCTTACAATAGCTTGCTGCATGTTATCAACATGTCACTGGCCTGCAAACATTTCCAGCACTGTGGTCATATCAAATTATTTGTTAATACAGACATTTGCTTTTATGATAGTCTTGACAGTTTCTAATTAAATTGTGCTGTTTTTGACAAAGTGGAAGGTAATTGTTATGAACTCTTTAAAACAAAAGGACAAACTGTGTTAATTTTAACACATCTAAAATATAAAACTTGCTAATTCAATGTGTTTCCCAAACACAAATTTTACAATCTGATGAATCACTATCATACAGAGGCTGACATTAGAATTTATCAGGAAGACATGCTCATACATCATGAGATATTTCAGCACCATGGACAGAGCTTTTTTAGACCCAGGCTATTTGTCAAAAATATAGGAGCTGAAATATGACCTATTAGGAGGCAGGTATTGCATAGGTCAGCAAGAACTTGCTCAGGTATCTTGTATGTTTCTTTTAAACCCATCTGCCTGAAGAAGTATAACAAACATAGCAGAAAGCTTAAAATGCATTTCAAGCTATATTTTTCTTAGAAAAATTGTAGTAAATAAACACTCTGAATAGTCACCTAACAGCGAACAATAAAATGAAGTATTTTTGTTATAGCCAAATACATACAGATGCTCAAAGCAAATAATGATCATATTTACTTACTTAAAATTTAATCTAAATTGCCAGTGAGAGTGAAAAGACATTTGCTTCAATAACAAGAACAGCATTTCCTCCTAAACCTCACATAAAATTAAACATTAGTCAAAATAGTCAGAGTGTAACTTGCAATTTAGTGATACTATATTCATGCAATGGCAAACTTTATCTGTAACAAATAAAACTCTAAAGTTCATATCTCTGTGAATGTCAATTGATCTCACCTTATATGGAGAAAGACTTTTTTTTCACAAAAATATTTAAAAATTTTTAAATTTTATTTGAGAAAAAACATGGGCACTAGTGGAGTAGAGACAGAGGAAGAAAGAGAGAGAATCTCAAGCAGGCTTCATGTCCAGCACAGAGCCCAATGTAGGGCTCAAGCCCATGACCCTGGGATCATGACTTGAGCCAAAATCAAGAGTCAGATGCTCAACTGACTGAGCCACCCAGGCTCACCCCTTTACAAACATGATTTTAAAATAATTATACATTTTCTAATTTATACTATATAATAAAATTCAAATGTTCTGAAAATAAGCATGCCCAGTTGTATACGAATACTGTATGAAAACAATGCAGAACAAAATGTGTCATTGTCAGCAAAGGTAATCAACAATATGGTGCCAGTCATGTGCTATTTTGCTTAGAAAGAAATGAAATCCATTTATGGTACATGAATCTTTTAATACTTATTTTAATTCTTAAAATTTCAGTTAGATAAAAGGTTTTTAAGCAAAATTACATACCAGCAAGCATAAGTTTAAAATTAGAATTCCTTAGTCTGTTTATTAAACTGTAATTTGTTTGGTTTCCCTCAATAAATATTTACTGTTTGGCTATTAGTCACTGAAAAAGAGAACAAAACAGGACATATTTCCCACCATTTAAGGGGCTTATATTCTACTGGATTACATATCACATATCATAGTTACATATCACTGCTTTCACAAATATGTGTTAATTATGTTATCTAGTAGAGTCCCAGCTTCAATCCATACCTTCACAGAATAATAATACTCAAAATATCACAAATATTTTTTCTTGCTCTAAAATGTTTATTATAAGTTGTTAAGAGAACTTAATTCAAATTTATTATTGATTTTTAATGTGCACACACACATACACACACATACACACACACACACACACACAAGCCTAATACTATACCTAAACCAGTTTAATCAAGAGTCATGTCTACCTACTATGAAGGAAAAACCTAAATTTTATAGATTAGCCTTTCACATGAAAAATTAGAAGTGATATGTCATTAACTAATAAAAAACAATGAAAAGTTTAAAAGTGTTTGCCAAAGCAAGGGAAAATTCCAATGAAATATCTTCACAGCTGCCATAAGTGTCAGAAAAATAAATCTCATTGTATATGTCACTATTAAACAAAATCTTCAGCTTCATCCCAATGTTGGCAGTCTAGGAGATAGGGAATAATGAATAGTGATTAAATTGTGGCTACATTTTCTTTGATCCTCCCCCCCCCACCCCGTATCATACTCTCCTTCCCATAACAAAGTATAATACATAAGTACAAGTTTTTTTTTTAGTGTATAATTGCCAGATATGTTTACTATATCAGATATCCCAAATGGTCATAAGCTACAATGATCTCTTCCACCAGCTTCTCAGACGAGAATACTCTTACCCTTAGTTCTACAGTCCCTATTCTTTATCATTTTACCCTAATACATTGTTAACTAGGTCATTGCTTGGGATCATGGCAATACTGTAGTGGAATGAAAGAACCATGCCTAAAATCAAAATGCTCTAATCAGCACCATGGAGCTCTGGAAAAGAAAGAAACTGATCCCAGTTTCAACACAATAGTGGCTACTTCTGTGTGTTCATTTGTAAAGTGAGGGCTCTATCTATTATTAAGGGTGACTACCACTTTGATTTATCTTATTCCTCTGAAGCAAGGGAAAAATAAAAACACTATTTGTGCACAGGAATAAAATGACAAAATCAGAATTAATCCTGAAAGCCATATTCCATATATCCAATCCTAAGAAAAATCATTAAAAGATAAATGTTTTAAAAAGAATATTCCAGTGAAATATAGATTATTTCCAAAATCGATCCTAAACATTTTATTAATGATATAACAAAGGTCCTCTTGAATTGAGTAGTAAGCATTCAGTATGCTCAGGTAAGAAGATCAAATGAAATAGAACAGAGTTCATTTTTATTCCTACTGAAAATAGACGGGCCTGCAGAAATTTGAATTTACTATTCTAATTCACTTTATATATATATCGAGGGCTCCTAAAGCTATTTTTGAAATAAGCCATATAGTCAATACCAACTAAGGGGTTAGATACATCACAGATATATCAATACAACTTTCTCTTAAGAGCTAACTGAGATATTCAAATAAGTAATAAATTCAAAGAAAATATCATATATGATTTCAAAATTATTTCAGAGTGACCCAAAGTAACAAAGAAGAGCACAGAGAGCTATGGTTGACCTTGGCAAGCCTTTCAGAAGAATGAACTATAATGGAATTTGAAGAACTCATGGTATTTTGTTGTGTTTATATTTATCTTTCCTGACTCTAATATATCATTAAAAAGCTAATAGTACTATGTGACCAATGTAAGGAAAATCCAGCATCTCATTAAAACATATGGTTCAGTGTCTGAGTTATTGATTCAAAATCCAATTGCAATATCCATTTATAATGTTTATTAGCCACTGGAACAAATAATGGAGTAAGCTTAGAACATAAATTGACTATCCTAATCCTAGCATTGAGGGCATGAGAGTATAATAATAATAATAATAAATCTCTCTGTCATTTCTGGTACCAGATTCAGGGCTGGAAAAGACAAATAGTTCTTAAACCATGAGAGTTGCCATTAGTAAAGCAATATGGTCAAGCACACCAAAGGAGTTCTTCAAAAGAATACTTTATAAAGATGAAGTTTATTATTAGAATTCAGATAAAAGTTGGACACCTCTGGCAAACATTCATTTAATATAGTTGCAGAGATCAGTCACATATTTAATAAAGAACAAGATAATGTGCCTCCAAGAGAAGCTTAAGTCATCTAGGATATCTTTTCCTGTGTTTTAGTCAGTTAATCAATAAGCCAATATTCCAGTATATAATTTCACATTAAAATATTTATTTTATCAGAGATTAAAAGATATTGACAAACAGAATTCATGAATTTATATAACTATGAGATTTTAACTACCCAATTCAAACCTTTGACCTTAAAAATCCTTCAAACAAGGATATGATATAGAAAAGGTATAAAAATAGAAGAAAACATTCATTTCTTTCTACTAACAAAATCTTTATCTATAAAAATATATAACATTTAACAGACTGCATTAAAAAGAGGAACTACATCAAAAACAACTGTGTGAGGGTAAGGATATTTAGGGTTTCTGTACAATGGATTATGTTTGTCTCAGTACAGGCTCAGTCTGAAAGTGACAATATAATGCTTGAGATATTTTTCTGGCACATATAATGCACAGTGATTAATAAATGCATTATTAGAATTTTAGTATTTTGAATAAATGTGCATTAAAAATACTTGAATAGCAACATAAAAATTAGGAAGGAATAAGAGAAACATTTACTGAATGCTGAGCATGTGCCCAACTAACAATTTGCTAGAGTCTTAAGAAATCTACCCTAGATCTTAAGGAGAAAAGATATGGAAAAAATGAACATTTGCCATTTTAGTATGTTGGGCATACTGATGAATGTGTTTACTCCCTCTCTTATCTATTTATCTGTCTGTCTGTCTCTCTTTATATAGATACATTCAATTTTCATGAAATTACTAGAAGTACAGTATTCACACTCTCATTTTATAGACCAGTCCCAGAGAAGTTGAGTAATTTCCTTTCCTAAGAGAACAATAATAATAACAGCAGAAAAACCAAATATGCAACATCATGGGAAATAATAACATTTAGGTACTTTTTTAAGCATGCACAACCCACAAAAATAACTAACAGGTAATATTTTGGGGAGGGAACAATCCATCAATAATATGCCAGATTTATTATGTCTATTATCTTCTATCTATCTCCATAATTTATTTCTTTATAACATTTTAACTCAGTTTTGCATAAGGAATTAAAGATAAAGGGCCCCTATTTGTCAACTTTCAGTTAGTATTTGCCCAAGATAGAACAATGAGCACTAGCTTATCAACAACAACAGCGACAAAAACCTGCACATATACAAATAAAAATTTTAAAGTAAGTATATTCACTAAGTACTCACTGGGTGCAAAGCACTCTTCTAGGGACTTTTAAAAGACTTTCCTGTGATTATTTCTTTGCATCCATTTCACAGTCGCAACGTATAAAGCTCTTCCTTTTCAGTCCCATTACAGAAAAGTACAAGATGGTCAATTACCTGTTTAACCCTCTTTCTGACTCCCAGATCATAATATCATACACAGTAACTCTGACCTTGGAAGGAGATCCTGCCTTAAAAGTAATGATTGAGGGAGAAACAGTTTTCTTTTGCTGCTTTGCCATCATCCCCATCCTTGTCAGTACTGGAGCACTAGCGCCACCATCTTAAGAGACTCAGCAGTCAGTGTGCTCTGAAAGAGTTAAGCTTTGTTGGATCGCTTGCCTTGTGTTATAAAACTTGGCTTCTGAGGACCAAATTTATGACACAGGATTTGTGAATTGGTTCTGAGAAGTTCTAATAAGTGAATTTCATTCTAGAAGAAGGAAATTATTTAAGAGAGGTTAGATGATACAGATAGTCTGTTGAAAAATGGGACAACAAAAAATATTCAATAAAAACTTGACACCATCAAACTTATCCATGTGATTAAAATGTACAGATGCCTATTTAGAAGTTCATCATCTGTACTTCTCAGCAGAAGTGAGATAGTTCAGTAAAATAAACAAACAAAAATGAACACATCCACAGGTTAATGAGCTTCTATGCAATTAAAATGGCATAAAGAAATAATTTTAAGTGTAAAGAAGGTTCTCAGTATTCAGTGAATACTAAATTTTACTTGCAAATATTTAAAAGTCACTGTGGTAAACCATGTTCTAATTCCAAATGATATGCCCCACCTTGATTATTTTTTAATGAACCATTGGTATGGTAGAACTCCTTCTGAGGAATGAAATTTGGAAAATAATAGCAGCAAAGTTTCTAAACAGAAAAGCAAGAAGTGGCCCATGTTTTCATTAATGCATGAATTTTATCCATGCACTCTTCATGTACTGAGGATCTACTAAGTGCTAGGCACAATAATAACTACTAGAGATTCAATATTGACTATAATAGAAAAATTCTCTGACCCAGTAACACTTGTCATCTATAGGTACGTAACAATAAATAAATCTAGCAACTGTGATACAAGTTATAAAAACAGATAGACATGAGGATAGCTTACATATATTTGGGGGATACAGGTTACTATAAAGGGCCTCAGAAAGGATTCTGACAACTATGACTATCTTTACACAATCTCCCAATTAAAGAGCAGAGAAATGCTGAGATAAGCTAGGGATAGTGCGGAGATGACAATAAGCTAAAGAATTCAAATAGCATAAGAGTGTTGTGAAACTAGGGGAAAGTTCTCAGGAAGGAAAAAAAGCTGGAGCTGGCTTCAGAAAGAAAACTAGAAAGATGGATTAAAATCAGACGTTATTTATTCAAACAAATAGCTTGACAGACATTAATATCCAAGGGAAAATTACAAGGTCAAATTTAAAACACCAGGACTAATTTATAAGTCAACAAATACTAGCTCTCCATCTTTCAATCCCATCTCTCTCTGTAGCCAAACCCTAGTCTCCCATCATATCCTTAGTCATCTATAGCTGAACATATGAGAAGTGGAAAATAAAAAAGGAAAGAGAACTGAGCACACTCTGTACATCACCCTCTCAGGCAGGCCTTCCTAATCTGAAACACTACCTCTCTCTCTTTCTCTCTCTCAGTCTTTCTCTCTCTCTTTCTCTCTCTCTCACACAGACACTCAAGCCCCCCACCCTACCCCAAGCATGCACTCAGGTGCACAACCAACAGAAGGTCAAAATTTTACTGCAACTCTCCACTCTCTCCTCGAAGGCAAATAAATGAAAGAGACCGTAGGTATTCTGAGAAGTTTTTTTTACATAAAACCCCAAACATAATATAAAATTAAGGTCTATGTCTTTGAATTTAAGACTAACGTAGTTCAATTTTCATTGCCAATTGCATTTCTCTTTCAGAAATTTCATGAATATGTTACATAGACCTTAATAAGTATGTAAGTACAAAAATATACACAGGAAACCCAGGAAAAAAAATAGCATGTCTCATTTACTTGGACTAAGTTTTCTATACCAGACACAGTTCTAATGAGATCTCACAGGTACCTCTTTCTTCAGATAATAGAAAAAAATTTGCCCTATTATTTGTAGCTAAGTGAGACCTTGAACTCAAAATAACTTAAAATAGGAAAGAGTATTTGTAGAAATACTGATTCACACAAAAGTATACTCATTCTAGGTTTTCTCTACTTTCTCACCACTGTGCTCTCTCAAGAAGAGAGGTTTTATTAAGATTGTTTAATACGGGTATAATGTAAGTTTCCAAAGTAAAGAAGTACATTGTAGCACAATAATTTAAGGTTCAATTTTGAAGATGTACTTAAAAATTAATAAAGGAGATATGCATTAAGAGATATAATAAACATATTAGAACATAGTAAACAATAAAAGAGATAAACATTAGCATAAAAATGTATAGTTACTCCCATCAAATTTTCTCAATAGTGTTTTGAGAAACACTATAGACTACTAAACATTATAGACTACTAAATTAGTTATTTCTCAATTCTTCAATATCTTGTTGAATACACTATTGGATATTCATCTGAAACCAAGAGGGCAATTCCAAACAGAAAATATATTGGGTAAAAGCACACCTACTTTCCCAAGATATTTAAAATGCCAGTATCTGAATATGCCCAGAAAGACTTCTACAATGTCATGATGCTAGCTGCTAATTTGTGGAGAGGATTCCAACTAACCATGGCAGAGATGCCTGTTTCATCTCACTCTGGTATAGATAATGGAGAAGGGCCAGAGTACTTTTAGACAAAATGATTACTAAATAAGCATAACAAGAGAGTGGTCTTTATTTTATTGATAAGAGTAACTTGGCCCCAGTACTAGACTGCAGGACTCAGGCCTACTGTTGTTCAGTATGAATACTTGAAACACCAGGTAAGAATATATATGTCATATTCAGACTGTCATCTCATTCTTGAAATAACAAATCAAGTTTTAACTTCACAGAAGCCAGAATACTAGAAAAGTCTGAGATTAGGAGCCCAAGACTTGGAACTAAAGTTAAAATCTTCAATTTCTAAGGATGCTATAAAATTTTACTGATTACACATCTGTAAAGTATGTCTTAAGGTATAAGATTATACCTGGCATTTGAATATAACATCCATAACTACTCTGTGATGTCAGGAAAATTATGCTAACCTACCTTGATGAATTATTGGTCATGAGGAAGGAAGTATCAAATAAAATTATCATCAAACAAATTTTCAAACCCGTTGAATCTTTCCATTGCTCCTAAGTGAGCACTGTCAAATATCTGTGGATGCCTTTCCCAGTGTCAAGAGACTTATCAATAAAGATTTTTGCTGCACTGGGAAAAGATAACCCTATGATCTTTAAATAACCTGGCTACAGAAGAGTTTTTATGTTAAGTCTCTCCTCAGGGCGCCTGGGTCACTCAGTCAGTAAAACATATGACTTCGGCTCAGGTCATGATCTCAAGGTTTGTGGGTTTGAGCCCCATGTAGGACTCTGGGCTGACAGCTGGGAGCCTGGAGCCTGCTTTGTCTCCTATGTTTCCTTCTCTCTTTCTGACCCTCCCCATTGGTGCTCTGTTTCTCTGTCTCTCAAAAATAAACATTAAAAAAATTAAAAAAATAAACCTCCTAAAGTTCTCCTTGACTTAAAATCCCAAGTTTATCATCAGAATGTCACATTATTCTTTTAAATACAATGTTTTAAAATATAATTCGATATTATTTTATCTTACTACATTTTACTGCACATCATTAGGCAATATCAAGAAAATACAGAAAAGAGAGCTTCACATTCTCCATGGTCCCCATATACACTCATAAAATCCTGCCATTTTTCCTTCCACTAATTCTGTATTATCCCTGACTCCACAACCTTCACTCTTAGTCCAGAGAGCTGCCCAGACTTTAACAGTGACAGATGTCCAACCTCAGAATGAAAGAAGACTTCAGTGCTCACTTGACCATCTCACGAAGCCCCTGTGTCTCCCAACAACATGGTTAACTTATGTTACCATGCTCTACTATAACAGTCCCTTATTTGTCAATCTATTACATTTTTGAAAACTCTACAAGTAAACAGATTGTTCTGTTCATGTTAAAGTGAGCATTCCCTTCTTTCCAATCTACACCAGTTTTATTTTGGGGAACAAAAGGAAAAAAGAATAAATGTATATAGCATAGAGCAACTCTACAAGACCACTATGCCATCATGTCCCTATGTCTTTGCTCCACACTGAAGAAATCCATGTCCTTAAAGCAACTGAGGTCACTCTTCTCTGGAAGTGATTCAAGCCATTTAAGTCTCAAAATATAGGACTGAAAACAGAATGCAACCCTCCAGGTTTGTTAAAATCTAATCTCTTTGTTTGGGGAGCAATATTAATCAAATACTTGCATTATTTCCAAATGAAAACAGCCAACTCTAGGCCAATGAGGGTCATTATATTTTGATGCCAAATCTTGTGGTTAGCAACATCACCAATATCATCATCACCAGCAATTAATAAATATTGAGTCCTAGAATACAGATACATTTGTTTAACCCCTATGAAGAAGATTCTTTCCATAGCATATTTTATATAACAGGTGAGAAAATTTCATTTTAGAAAGCTTAAGTAGCTTTCCAAGACTTCACTAGTTAGTTTTTACATGTAGTGGTGAAATGGATTTAGACTTTATGTAAAAGTAAATTAGCTGGTTGTTTGCTTACTAACACCTATAGTAAACCTTGGAATTTATCACACAAACTAATATAATCTTTTAGGTAAATGTCATTCAGCAGGTAATAGGAGTGGGTCTTATAGTAACTTAATTAGCATCAGAGTTATCATAACAGCAGAAAATTAAGAATCTCTACAGTTAGCAATTGTATTTCTTTGATTGCGTACTTTCAGAAGTAAAGCCTGATGCAAACTGAGAACTAATAGACAAACGGAGCAATCATACCTCTTTGATGCCATGTTCATTAGAGAAATCCATAGAGCTGCAAGGCTTTCAGTCACAACCAGATATACAATTCCAGCTACTCAAAAATAAAACTAATAAAAAATCCTCTAATTTGTCCTAGTTATTTTATTTCTTAACTTAATAGCAGTAGTCAATCCCCACCATGAGTTAACAGGATGCAGGGGAGGAGAGTATAGTTTAGAATAATTAAAGCTTGTTTTCCTTTAGCTACTTGGCTTCTAATTTATATTAAACTGTACTCTACATTAAAATAAATTTGATATATTGCAGCACACACACAAAACTTAAGTTTCATGAAAACTCTAGGCAATATAAACTGATATCTATTCTATTTTAGTTCTTTTTTTAGTGCTGGATGATCTCTTAAGTGATTTCATTAACTATTAATAAGTAATGATCTGCAGTTAGGAAAACAGGGAGCACCTACTAGTACAATCATGGTCAGAAATAAAGCACGACACAAGACATGGCTGTGCAAGTGCCATTTAGCTCCTCCTCTTTTGTCCGAATCAGTTCAAAGCTTAATACTGTTTCTTTTCACTCCAGGTGAATAAGGGAAAGTAAAAGACAGGAAAAGATGACAAGAGCAAGTAGTAAAGTGGTACTAAAGGAAGGTAGAGAAGAGGGTGAGCTTGTTACATATGTACTGAGGCTTAGGTGAGTTAAATAACTTGTCCAAATGAAGAGTTTGGATTAAAACCCGAATCTGTACGACTCCAAAATTCCCAATTTTTTTCAAAGGTTAGAGAATGGACTAAAGGAATACATTAACATCTCTAAATTACATCCATCTAAAGGTACCATACTAAAAACTTCTCAAAGGATATAAGAAATCTTATAATAATTAAATCAGTAGATTTTCTCATTACAGATTTCTAAGCAGGAACATCCATTGGTACATTCCATGGCTTTCAACTAGGAATCTTTTCCTGAGTTTCATTTAAAGAAAGGAGCAGTGGAAACTAATTTGACAATACTATTTGTAAAAAAAAAAAAAAAAAAAAAAGAAAGAAAGAAAGAAAGAAAGAAAAAAGAAAAAGAAAGGAGCAGTGAATAAGCTGTCGCACAGCCTTCTTCCCTATGTCTCTGTGCCTCTATGCCCAAAACTCTCTCTGTTCTCTCCTGTAAAGGCACCAGTCATTGGACTAATTCCAGTATGACCTCATCCTAATCTGATTAAATCTATAAAGACTCTGCTTTGAAATAAGGTCATATTCACAGGTAATGGGGTAATGACTTGACTATGTCTTTTCTGGGGACACAATTCAACCCACTACAAGCAGAAAATAATGCATAAGTCTAGGATGTCAACCATAGAATTCTAGTCAAGTTAGAATATTGTGAAGATGGCTCAGTTCAAATTCTAATACCAGCAAAGTCTGGATAGAATGGTGTCAAACTCCCTCCATCTCAGTTCTTTGAACATATTTATAATGGTATAACAAAAATGCAGGCACATATAAAGTAAAACTAATTTTCAAGAAGAATTCATTCTATATTCAATTTATAATAATTATCATTCTGGAAGAGCCATTTAGATATCTTTGAAAAATGTGGGGTTTTATTCTGTTTGAAGTAAAGAATTTCTTAATAAGTGTTTATCTAGTTGCTTTCAATTCATTTCACCATTTCCTAATCATGGCAAAAAAAAAAGATGTTAAGCCAGCATTATAATTTTCCATTATGCAAAATAAAACTTGTACAGAATACTGGCATATTGCTTTATACACTTAGGAAGATCAATTTTTTCTACTTCCCACCTTCAGACATATTGCTCAAAGAAAAGGCAAATATAATCAAGCTTGATAAGCCAAGAAGCCAAGCAAATGGTAGGAAAAAAAAATAATCTGATTTGAGCAGTAAATACATTAAATCACCACCTCAATGCTATGAATGATAAAAAGCACAGAGTCAAGCAATTCAGATTTTATTTTAAGTTTATTTATTTTGAGCAAGCGAGCAGGGGAAGAGCTGAGAGAGAGAGAAAGTGAGAATCCCAAGCAGGCATCATGCTGTCAAAGCAGAGCACAATATGGGGCTCAATCCCAAGAACTGTGAAATCACAACCTGAGCCAAAATCAAGAGTCAGACATTTAACCGACTGAACCACTCAGGTGCCCCCAGTTCTGTTATCTTAAAACAAGGGGTAGTTCAACAGTTTTACCACAGACTAGAAATCAGTGTTGAATTTTTGTGAGACCTTTAATACGAATGAGTTAAGAAATTATACTTAAAATAAAATGTCACTTGGAAATACAACTGGAAAACAGAGAGATTCACTAAGTTTTTGTATAAAGTGACCTTAAAATGGAAAAAGCTACGTCATTCATTCTTTTCAATATATTTGGAGGATGTGGATAATGTCGCATTGCCTAGAGTAATCTTGATGCCTTTGTACTACCAGAGGAAACAAGATCCCTCCAGCTAAAGGTTTTCCTCTGCTTTTGTCTGTTCAGCACTAACACAATTAGGGTGACGGTCTCATAAAGAAAATAACTGAAGGCACTCAATCAGTCCAATGACTGGACATCCCTCCAGCACTAGCACTTTGTGTCTTACATTAACTCCTGGGGCCACCAGGCCAAAGTAAGAAGGAAACAGTGTGCTTCTCTGTGTAGTTGTGGTAGCTATTTTTATAACACAGCCAATATAATTCATTGTTTCTTATTTAACTGCTTAACCCATCTTAAATTTTAATAACCATCCAAAAACAAAAAACAAATGGCATAACTTGTTTCAAGTTATGTGTAATTTATAGATACCACCCTTAAAAATGACTTACAGTAAAGGAAAACAGTCCTGTGAAAAAAGAACACAGCTAAAAAAGATTAGAGATAAGTTTCTCTCAACATGTACACCTCTTATTTTAATTCATCTCAAGTCATATTCCATTCTTACAAACCGAAAAGTATAGTGAGTTGCTTTGCCAATGAAGAATGCCAGAAATTTCATGGTCACTTGCCTGAAATAGCTTATGATTTGTGCATCTTCAAATAATATAACTTCCTTGTAAAACCCTTTAAGGCAAAAGAGACCTGCTTGCATAGATATTCTAGGAAGAAAAATTACTGAACATTACAATACATTCAAATACCACAAATACAGCAGGAAAAAACATTGCTAAGTATTTTTCAGTTAACATGATTTTGTAAAAAAATTTCTCTACTTAACCCTTTAAGTAAGTCTTTTTGGCGACTGTGAGACTAAATGAGCAAACAAATAAATACTATGTTCATTTGGTATCAAGTATTTTAGCAACAGATAAAGCAAGGATAAACCTGAAATTTTTGTCTTTGCCCGTCTACATTGTACAGTAAAGAAACATTACTGGATATGAGCTAACAAAAAAGACTAAATGAAGACACAGTTTTACTTCTCCAGGAATCTCAGTGGCACCCTTACCCAAAAGCAAAAATTCTCAATGATTCTCTGAACAGGTAATAAAATAAATAAATGGCAAGAGGCTGGACTTACTTGATATTTCTTTGTCCAAAAGTATTTATTAAGAAATTAAGGGGTGCCTGGGTTGCTTAGTCGGTTAAGCGTCCGACTTTCGATTCGGTCATGATCTCACGGTTCGTGGGTTCGAGCCCCGCGTCGGGCTCTGTGCTGACTGCCAGCTCAGAGCCTGGAGCCTGTTTCAGTCTGTGACTCCCTCTCTCTCTGACCCTCCCCTGCTCATGCTGTCTCTCTCTCTCTCTCTCCTAGAAATAAATAAAACATTTAAAAAAAAGAAATTAAAATATTAGGAGCTTCAGGATATACAAAGATGGACCAGATATGCACCTTCTCTGCAATGGTTGAGAGAATTACACATGGTAGGGAAACCTATGTAGGAAGAAGGAGAGATAAGGGATGTTGTAGCAATTAAGTACCTTCCAGATATATTTTGGGAAAATTCTGGATGATAGTAATTAACCTGATCCTGATATGCAGGTTAATTATATCTCCTATCTAGAAAGTTCTTTTTATAACAGAAGATATGTCTCTTTAAAATAAAAACAGCAGTACATCTCCATTTTCTAAAATAGAAAAAAATACTTTCTCTGGATTAAAAACCTATTTTGAGCTAGGGATGAAAACACCTATTAAGATTGGTGGGGGAAAGGGAGAGAGGCAAACCATGAGAGACTCTTGAATGCTGAGAACAAACTGAGGTCTGATGGGTGTGGGGGGGAGGGGGGAGATGGGCATGGAGGAGGGCACTTGTGGGGATGAGCACTGGGTGTTATATGGAAACCGACTTGACAATAAACTATTTGTAAAATAAAATAAAATAAAATAAAATAAAAT
The DNA here is from genome assembly GCF_003009895.1 of Hyaena hyaena. Lineage (NCBI taxonomy): Eukaryota > Metazoa > Chordata > Mammalia > Carnivora > Hyaenidae > Hyaena > Hyaena hyaena. Next base: position 1,552,339 of record NW_024080978.1, read on the forward strand.
AAAAAAAGATACATTCACCTGCTGAAAATGTGGTTTACCTCACAATTCCCTTGGGGAGATGGAAGTAGGATAATTCTTTCCCTGATAAGATCACTTTGTGCTGTTGGCATCCCTAGTTCTTTAAAAACTGAAACCCTAATTTTATTTCTACAGTGTCTCATCTATGAAAACCATTACAATTTTATTCAATTTCCTAATTATGTTGTATTCTTGGAGTACAATGGGCAGGAGTGGGGAAATAAGGTTAGGGGGAGCAGAAAAGAAAGAGGAGAGACACAGACAGAGCCAATAAATCCCTAACATTTGAGACACAAGAGACTAAAGAGTGAGGTAAGAAAAAAGGTACAATCAGAATTGGAGCAAGAGAAAGAGGGGGAGAGAGACAGACTGAGATGCAGAGAGATTTAAGAGAATAAAGCTCTGTGTCTACTGGAATGAAGTGTTAGCTCATTTGTCCTTGTTAAGTGTTAGTTTGTGTCCATTATCACTTGCTCTCTACTGCCCTTTAAAAACTTGGTTGGCAAAGGCAGATACATATGACATGAAGTGGCAATGACCAGGCTAACACGATCCTTTTGGACAGGATCATGTATTTCCTGAGCCCAGGTGAGGCAATACTAGATATTTTTTGCTTGCACATACAACCTGCAGGGTTCTGAAAAGTGGTGAAATTCAAAATTATAGTTATGTACCTTTCAAAAATACTATACTTCACTTAATATGTGTTCTGTTGAACAAAGTTAATAAAAATTTGCAACACAAATAATGAAAAAGCTAAGAAATATAATAGGGCAAGGATTAAATAAATTCACAGGGCCAAGGCATTTTGGCCAGATGGCTTTTTGCAATTTTAGAAATATCAGAACTTCTCCAAATGTCACAGGGTATAAGAATTGAAAACATTTCCATCTGCCTTAACTAAAGAACTATATGGCTCTTCATTTATGCTAATGGAAATCCGCGCTGTTCTCCAAGTTATTAAGATAATTTGGCTGCTTGAGAAGAAAAATGGTCTCTTTTTCACCTAAAAGGGTAAGTTCTAAAGCTCCTTGGATAAATGGCTGAATGAGAAACCAAAGCAAAAATTAATACCATTGATAGACATGATAACAATAGTCTCTTCTTGTCCACCATGCTTACAATAGAGGAAAATATCTGACATATCATATAGAACTTGAATAATAAAGTAGTATAAGAATCATGGAATGGGACACCTTTTTAAATTGAAAATATATGCTTAGTTGGTGGCAGAGTAGGACCAGAACTCAGGTCTTCTGACTATTAATTCAGTGGTCTCTACGTGGTGCAATATCCATAAATTCTGGCATGATTAGGACTGGGAGGAAGCAAGGATGGACAGCTAACATGAAGTAATTATTTCTGGTATTCCCACTACATTCCATACCTGTATTACTAATATTTAATGCTAAAGTCTTAGATATAATTTGCTAACTAGAAATAAATGCTATGAAGAATAAAAACTTCATTCTCTCATACCTCTCCACCTTTTCCCTCCCATACTTTCCTCAAAATATAATTTTATCTATTTTAAAATAGTTTTTTTGAGTAGATATAGAGATGTACAACACAGCGATTCAACTTTACTAGACACTGTGTTATGCCACCACAAGTGTAGCTACCATTTGTCACTATACAATGCTATTACGGTCATTGACTATATCCCTTGTGTTGTGCCTTTTATTCCCGTAACTTATTTACTCCCTAACTATATCTTCTATATCTCCTACTCCCCTTCACCCATTTGTCCACCCTTCACCCAACTTCCCTCTGGCAAGCAACCGTTTGCTCTCTGTATTGATAGGTCCTATTCTGCTTTTTGTTTGCCTATTCATTTCTTGTGTTAATTATAGTAAAATGATAACCCAAGGGTCATGTCAAATGATGGGGAAAGAAAAGAGGCTATCATATGAGCTTGCCCTAAGCTGTATATTGTGCTAAGACTCTATTCTCTAAATTATCTTCTTCACTGACTTAAAAAATCTTAAAATTAACTCAATCTGTTCATTAACTATGCATATTTAGGAATACATTATTACAATTTTCTAGGACTTCATTGTGGACATTGTGGATTTGGAATTAAATCCAAATTCCATAGCCATCTGTGTCAAAGAGGGAAAAACAATATGAGAATATTGAATCCACCATAAATTAAGGAGAACATAAAATAGAACAGAGCCCTCTAAACTTAATTATCAGTCATCCTTCATCTGTCTTTTCTCATTCCAGCTCTACTAATTGTTATTTGAACAGCAAATAGCTTATTATTTGAAATAAGAAACTCATGTATTATCTCTAGTATCAGAAGCATGACAAAGCTTCCCGCACAATTCCTATAAATAGAATCATTTCAGACACATGTCGCAGAAATCCAAAAAAGCACAGCAAGCTGGATTCATTTTGATATTTTTTTTCTTTCCTGAACAGGACAAACACATCACTCCAGTAACTATTGTGAATTCACAGGAATTTGGTTAGAAAATAATTCACATTAGACAGAGATTCTCAACATCATTAACAGAGACTGAGAAAGTGGGCCAGTGTGCATGAGAGCATAAATCACAGAGGTCATGTGTGTTAATGAGAAAAAGAGCATTTATTAGCTTGCAATTTGAAATATAAAGCCCTTTTTCCTCAATGGCTTAAAATGGAACAATATTCTGTACCTGAGTACAGGAGAAGGCAATGCCCTTAATTAGGTGAACAACTCTGCTGGCCTCAAAACTTTCATTGTTGTCATTGAAATTCATCAATCTGATTTTATTTTTAGATTGTGACATCTCTGTTGTTACTGATTGAAAGCAAAACATAACCTTCCCTATACTACTGCCTACATGGCAGACTTGTGTACTTTTTTTTTTTTAACTTTAAAAGACATATATATTTCCCAAGATTATAGGTACTCAGTAGCTGAAGTACCATAATTCTTAACTTTTCTGTGAGCTCCAATCAATATTTTATGTTTACATGTTTGAGGTCGAAAAAGTCAAAACAATGTTTACAAATTAAAAACCCACAATGTCATAAAAAGAATCCATCATTAGAAACTGCTATTATACAAATGAGGAATAAGCAAAAGCATTGATATTAAAAAAAGGTGACACATTCATTGTATAATCATGTATATAACTACTAGGAAGTAACTTACTGTTCTGATATGTGCCTGAGGATTCCCATTTCCCTAGCCCTTTTCCAAGCTAAATAAGTGGAGTAAATACCCATGACAATAGACCACACAGCACTGACCCATTCAAAACTTCCAGAAATAGGGTGGCTGGGTGGCTCATTCAGTTAAGCCTGGACTCCATGTCAGGCTCCCTGCTGACAGTGTGGAGCCTGCTTGGGATTGCCTCTCCCACTCTCTCTCCACCCCGCCTCCAATAAACAAACAAATAACTTTTTAGAAAAACTTCTAGAAGTAAATTCATGACACCATGGGCTACCCTAAAAGTACTGACAAGACATTCCCAGTAAAATGCCAACAATTGCTGGATTATATTTTTTAAAAGAAAAATGGAAATGTTCTATCCCATCCACATTTTAAAAACTCACTTTTGGGGGGCATCTGCATGGCTCAGTAGGTTAAGAATCTGGCTTTGGCCCAGGTCATGATCTCATGGTTCGTGAGTCTGAGCTCCACATCGGACTCTGCACAGACAGTGTGGAGTCTGCTGGGATTCTCTCTCCCTACCTCTCTCCTTGCCCCTTCCCCACTCAGTCTCTCTCTCTCTCTCTCTGTCTTTTTATCTCTCTCAACATAAATAAATAAACTTTAAAATAAATAAAAACTCACCTCAGATCATTTTACAAATATTAATTTTTTAGAAATTTATATTCCTTTACTTCCAAATATTCTCTCTCACTAAGGTCAAATGAAGTCAAGAGAAGGAATAATACCTTTAATGAAAATGCCTCTCACAACTGGAGGACGCAAAGTAAATTGAAAACCCACTCAATAACTGACCCTTTCATCAGGGCATTATGAGAATCTGGATATCTCTGGAGCTACCTACTGGGGGAAAATGTATTCTCATTTTAAATGTTAACAATAGTAATCACTTTGTGCCTTAGAGAGACAGACACCAACTCAGATACTATACACTCAAAGCTAGTCTTAGGCACAAACTAGTGATCTAATCAATGCTTTAAAATAGTTTGATTTTATTCTTTCTTTTACCCTGCTCCATTTTGGATAATGTTTTCTGTTTAATTATTATTTCACTTCTGGTGTCATAGTTTATAAACTGCAACCTTGTCAAATGACGAGATTGACTTGCTGTACTAACAAAACCTCTGTACTATAAGGCAATTTTACTTTCAAGGCAAACCCACCCTGCTATGATGAAATCTACTACATTTACTAAACCAAAGCAGAGCCAAAACTAGAAGCACAAATAACACTTCTTTATGCATCTCCATGTGCTAGATTCTCCCTGAATAACTATTCTTTTTCCTACAATACTTCTAAGTCAAACAATGCAGCCTCATTCAATTTAAATTTCAAGCTAGCAAATATTTATTTCATGCCTCTTGGCCAGGCATGATAGTAAGTAGTGGGGACATGGTAGTGAGCAGGACTGATCACTGTTTCTGCTTTTGTGGATCTTGGAGTTGAAAAGCCATACGAGCTGGAAGCGGGTATATTTGGAGAGTTTGCTAACAGAAATATCCCATCTTCCACAGAGAAGCTGATGATAATGCTGACTGACAGAGTAGGTCAAATGTAACCTGTGTAACCCAAGAATCACCCTTTCCCTTGTGTTCACATAGTTTTTACTTTCCCCTCCTTTCTTACTATCCAAAATACCGCTGTTTATTTGAGGGTTGCCGAGGTAAAATATCTGAAACCCATAGAGGGTGGGAGTTCTGAAAGACAGGCTGTGTAAAAAAAACAGCAGATACAAATAAACAATTGGGTAACTTTAAGAGAGATTATTCCCAAGGGTGAGCTATGGCCCTCTCAGATACTTATTGACCATTCATGTGCCAATAATGAACAACAGCGTTCAGCAAAACACAAGTCCTAATGGTATATACAGTCTTGTAAACATGAAAGAAATTAACCAATCACTAAATATAAAAATACATGGTGATGGGGCGCCTGGGTGGCTCAGTTGGTTAAGTGTTCGACTTCAGCTCAGGTCATGATCTCACAGTTCGTGATTTCAAGCCCTGCATTAGGCTCTGTGCTAACAGCTCAGAGACTGGAGCCTGTTTCAGATTCTGTGTCTCCTTCTCTCTATGTTCCTCTCTGCTTATGCTCTGTCTGTCTCTGTCTCAAAAATAAATAAAACATTAAATATTTTTTAAAAAATACATGGTGATAAATGCTCTGAAGGTTAAATGAATGTAAGATCCTGTTTCACAGGGGCCTGATCTGGATTGTGGGTTCAATGAGAATTCCCCTAGGTAAGTACCGTTTAACTTGGAATATTAAAGATGAGTACGCAGAATTGCTAAACGAAGAGAATGAAGAAGAATCTTCTGGGAAGAAATGTGGATAGCGTGCGTAAAGACTTTAGAAAAAGCAAGGCAGAGCCAACAAGTAAAAGCAGGATGACAGTGCAGTGTGGGTGGAAGAAAGAGAACTAACAGTGTTGAGCACTTACATAGGCAGGTGAGTAGGTCAAGTAAGGCCTTGAGTCTTATCCAATAAGAAGACGCTTTGCTATAATGCACATAATATAGCTGTAAGAAATGGAGTGCTTCTGAAGACAGAAACTAAGAGACTCTGGTTGGCAGAAGGAGGAAGGAAACTTACTGTTCACTGCATTGTCTGACCATTTGGATTTTATGTCTATACTTTTTTTTTTTATTATCTATTTAAAAGAACACAATGTTAAATATATTTCAATCACTGGCACTACTGGGAATAATTGATTGGAGAGAGAGTGAATGCTAAAGGAATAAACAGGAGCTTATTGTTAAGGTTTGGGTAGGCCTAGGGAATGATGGAGATAGTAAAAAACCACAATGATGACAGTTTTAGTAGATAAAATCAACGGTTCTTGCTAATGGATCACATAATGGAGGTCAGAAAGAGAATCTGTCAAAAATGAATCCTAGACCTCTGACTCGTACCTGTATAGATGGTGGTATCATTCACTATGAGAAAACACTAAAAGACAGTCAGGTATGAGCTGAAACTCTGCTTTTCACAGGCATGCATTTGAGGTACCTTTAATGCATCCAAATGGAGATGTCAAGTATAGATAGTGGGAGCTCAAAGGAGAGAGCAGGGCTAAAGCTCTATCTTTGAGAGCTATTAGCATATAAATTTTAATTAAGCCATGAGTATAAATGATACCACCTGGAGCGATCCCTATTGCAATTTGTTTTAATGTATTAGCATTAAATTAAGAATATCTATTTCTTCTCTCAAATAATTAAATTTTAATAATATATACTGATCTTGATGAAGTCTCATCAAAAATAAAGGGAAGAAAAAACAGATCTAGGATACCTTTCAAGCAATACAAAATGGCACACTGAGTTGAGTCAGCAGGGGACTGACATTTTGGATGGCTGAATCTAATTATAAACAAGCCACAGATGGCAAATATCCATTGTAAGTGGTAACAATAAAGAAATCCCCCAGGATAGATATATCTACCAGCTGGACCACCAAAACCAGGAATTGCCAAATAAGATGATGTTACAGGAGTGGTATGTCTCCTAAATGAGTCATTAGATGAACTTTTCCACTCATTCTCAGGGTGTCACCTGAGCATCAGGTTGATTGCAGAGTCTGATAACCACAGACATTAAAACTAAATTAAGGGATTGTTAGACTCATGCACCACTTCTTATTAAGAAGCATAATTCTGTGAAGCAAAGTCTAGAGGAGTGGTATAAATGATGTGTAAAACTCACGGTCAATTAAAAATAAATTAATAAAAAAACAAGTTTCCAAAGGGTGGCTTTGGAAAGTGTGCTGTTAAAGCAAATGCTAACGGGTAGCTGCTCTCTCAACAGGTTGGCTCTATTCTTCATTCGAAGTCAACTCAGTTGTAGTTATTGGAAAGGATGGAAGCCAGAAGCCAGACAACCCGACTTGCTAAGACAGATTAAAGGAATGCTAACCAAAAATATTTTTTTCTAAATTAAAAAAAATAAATCAAAGAAAGAAAACCTATTGAAGAGAGGGTCCAATGTGATATACCCAAAGAGGAGTGCAGTAGCTAAAAATACCTTTAAAACATTAACTACATCATACCAACGTGAAATTCAAGATTAGTGGATCTGTACCATTCTTGTTACTAGTGACTGTAACATAACATTTTATGAAAAGCGAGGCAGCATGAGAGCTAGTACATCATGTGAACATGCATGGGGAAAATCAGAGAATATGCTGGCAATACCAATCAATCCACATAAAAAGGGACCCTCCCCCGGGGGTCACTTCTGCTTGTGCCTCCCCTGGGCAGTTGCTGTTCTCTCTCTTTTGTAGTGTGAAGGTTCAGAGACACTACAGTCTTTGTCCTGCTCTCAGACCTGAAATCACTCCAGAGGCCGAAGCCCTCCCTACGCCAACAGTTTCAGTTTCAGTAGATAAGAGAAACACTTTGGGAATGGGGAAGGAGGCCTACACACCTACAAAAGTCTCCAATCCTTGGAGCAACAAAAACACAAACAATTGTCAGTGTGAACTCTTTCAGAATTCTAGAAATTAACCAAAGAAGCATTTAGTGAGCAATAAACGGGTGAATCTTGTTAGGATCAGAGAGGTTCACCCTGGAAAACAATCCGGCGTTTCCTGAAAAGTCTAATACAGAGTTGTCATAGGATCCAGTAATCCCCTGAGACCTGGAAACATAATGCCTACATGAAAACCTCCACACCTAGTGTTCACAGCACCATTATTCATAATAGGCGAAGAAAAAAAAATAGAAATAGTCCAAGTCGCTATCAACTGAAGAAAAGATAAATAAAATTTAGTGTGCCTGTGCAATGGAATTTTATTTAGCTATAAAAAGGAATGAAGTTCTGACACATGCAACATTATCAGGAACCTTAAAAAGATGCTGGAGTGAAAGAAGCCAGTCATAATAGAGTAAATACTGTTATGATTCCACTTATATGAAGTGTCCAGAAGGGGCAAATCTATACAACCACAGTATAAGTAGATGAGTGCTTGCTAAGGCTGGAGGGAGAACTCAGAAAACAACTGCAAAGTGTCCCCCTGGGGCACCTGGGTGGTTCAGTCAGTTAAGCATCTTTGGCTCAGGTCACGATCTCACAGCTCATGAGTTCAAATCCCGCGTCAATCTCTGTGCTGACATCTCAGAGCCTGGAGCCTGCTTCAGATTCTGCGTCTACCTGTCTCTCTGCTTCTCCCCCACTTGAGCCCTGCTCTGTCTCAAAAACTAAAATAAAGATGAAAAAAAAATTTTAAGAGTATGGGTATCCCCTTGGGGTAATTAAAACACTCTGATATTACACAGTGGTAGTAATTACAAATGTGTGAGTATACAAAAGCTGAATTATATACTTTAAAACTGTGAAATATATAGTATATGAATTATATATCAATAAAGTTATTTTTAAATCATTTCAGTATATGATAATTTTTACCTAGAGCAAAAGTATCATTTAAAGAAGACATATTAATGTAAAAAAAATTTTAAAATAATTTCTGTAGTTTGAGCTTAACAGAAGCTACCTGACAGGCTACTTCCATCTTTAATGATTCTAAAAGTTACTTCTGGGAATATGATCTCACAAATGCAAATAGTAGAAGGCTAAGAATCGTGTGTGTATGTGTGTGTATGTGTGTATGTGTGTGTGTACAGTAGTATTATTACCAAATGCTTATATTAATTTGTCAAATGCTTATTCTCAGTTATCAGACACATATAGTTGTTTTCATTTGGAATAACTCCTTGAATTCTCAAAGCCACTCTAGGAGGCTGGTACTATCATTAACTGCAAAGAAAAACTAAATAGATGAAAGAGGCCAAGGTCACAGATGCACAAGCTCCACAGATGGAGCTAAAATTCGAACCTAGGCTGACTGGCTCCAGAGTTTGTGTTTTTCACCACATGTCATGTTGAGTCTATAATAAAACCTGTGAAGAGCACACTAACAGCAACACAATAAGTAGGTATGTTAAAAACATCACAAATATATAGCAGAGAGAGAATGGAAAAACAAAACAACAAAAACAATTTCTTGATGTTTTGTAAATAGGTTCTTAGAGCTTAGGATGTGGTTTCCAGTTAGAATATCATGTTGGAACTCAGCTTGGAAACAATAAGATGATGTGCTCTGTAACACTAGCAAATGACTCAGCATGGCTCTAACAATGAAAACACTGATGTTGAAGATGCATGTAAGAAAGTGAAACTTTATTTATGAAACATAATAGGAGGAAAAAAACCACCATTTAAGTTAACAAATTATATATATATAGGTATATATATATTATTTTAAATAACTACTGTAACAGAATTACTAAAATGTTAAATAGATATTTGAGTCAACTGCAGACATGTACATGAAAAACCAGGGGATGACTTTACACTCAAAATTACTTTTCTTTGGGGAATCAGGCAGCACTAACCACTAGTCCCTTTTCTATTTAAACCATCTAAACAACTTCTAGCTATTCTCATTGTCTGGGAAAGAATACCCTGTCAGTTTGCCAATAAATCTGGGTTAGGTGGGAAAGCCAAACTTTAGCAGAATTTTAGTTTGTTTTTTTATTTTTATGTTATTTTCAGCACTACTTTGTTTTACTTGAATTCATCAGGCCTGCCCTTACCATGTGGGAACTTTTAAGAAAATTTAAAATCTCATTCATGGTACGAAATCCAAACAGAATACAATGATCTCTTGTCAGTGTTAAACACTGCATTGAAGATTGATAAAGGCATTGATAATATGCCACCATATATACATAGGTTTTAAATTTTCAAATTCCCATCATCTCTTCAAACAATCCCATATTCATCCAATGATCCCCAAGGCACATGATGTACTCTCATCCCAAGGCCGTCAGTCCAGGGGTCCTTATTCTGAGACATTGACTAACCCCCCCGCCACACACACAGCTGTACTGTTTCCACAACAGTTAAATGAACTTCCTGGCATTAAAGTGTTCATTACCTGCTGCTACCTTCAAGATCATGTCACAAACCACTCATCTAGACATTACAAATGTGGACCATCCTTCCAACTGAGTGCGGTTCTTGGGACTGAGTCTGACAGATCTTTGCTTTAAATGGCTCTGCCATGGAGCTGGTTTTTCCATTTCAAAAGTGAAACAAAGCCAAATAAGGAGAAACAAGGTTTGGATAATTTCTGCACTTTGTTTTTCCACTAAGCACTCAAGATATTCACTGCTATGTAATTTTGCACCCTTGCAGTAAAAACACTACCTATATAAATATGTATGTGTGTCTATAGACATACGTATGTATATATTCATTTAATGGCAGAAACACAGGCCTTATTGCTACTCCCTTCTCAGAGAAATTTATCACATTTGTTTAAATCACCCTACTCATCTTACTTTAGCTCAAGTTTCTCCCTGGCTTCCTAGCAGATTTCTTGGGGTTACCTGCTCTTCACATGGCTTCCATATGACCAACTATGCCATTTCATTAGCCACAGTCCATTACTGATGCCTAGAAAGGTTATACACAATAATGGCTTTGACTGCATAGGAAAAGCTGTTTCCCACTAGAGAGCTGCTCTGTCTGCCTGTGTTAGGGTCAGGATCTTACAGAGAAAATTGTCCCAGGGACTCCTGAGCAAGCTGGCCAGTGTTGTTCCTGTATCATGGAGACCTGTTATAAGTATTACAAGCACTTGAAAAGAGAACTGGAATTTTATTGATTTCTGTAATCCCCAGGCCACTTGTCAGCATACCTCAGCCTAGAGAAGATTCAATCAGCATTTGTTAGTCTTAAATAATTGAGAGAGGGGCAGCCTCACTTCTATTGATACCCAGCAGGGATAATTCACTTTTTTCCAGCTCTTTAAAATATCTAGAAAGCTCTAACTATCTGCTTACATAAAATATAGGGCACAGAGTGATAGGTTCAATAACCATATAGGGACTTAATCAGCAAAATATAACTTGAGAAACTTCCTATATGGCAACTAACTTGGTTTCCTCAAAAAAATACATTGTAATAAGAGAAAGAAACAGAGATGAGACTGACTAACCTATGGATTTAAAAATATATTTAAAGTACATAATCAAAATACAAAATATAGAACTTGTTGGGGATCCTGATTTGAATAAACCAACTGCAAAAAAACACAATAAAGATAGAAATATTTACAGACAAAGTAATGTCATTTCCCTGGATTTTCTTTCAAAACCCTCAGAACAGAAGAATCAAGTGGAATTATTGAAGCTGGGGACTTAAGTACGCTTGAGGACTTAATAGGACCACCATGTTGGCTTTGTTTACACTACCTGGCCTCTTATGTGTAACTTCGTAAGCTCCTCCTCAATTCAGCACAAGTATGGTGCTCATTCCTCCCATTGCATCCCGCACACACCTCTATTACTGCACACATCACATGTTAGTGCTGTTTGTTTTTCACACTGGCAATTTCTTCAGTAGAAAATATTTTAGGTAAATTAATCCTAATAAATGTGGCCTGGTATAGTAAAAAACAAACAAACAAATAAAACACCAGCTACACGTACACAGAAACATTCCTCTCACTCCAACTAATGAGCAAAATTCCTTAGCTTCAGCTCTGACCATAAAATTTTCTGTCAGAAAGAATATAGTAGATGCTAGCAGGATGTCTGTGTCCTTTACCCACAACTCAATTCCTCCTAATAGAAAGTCCATTACTCCATCATCTTCATGGTTTTACTACAAAAATCATCTATCTCTATTTTACTTTCTTCTAATCTAATCCCATCTCTTCAATTTCTCTTTTTAAATTACTATCCATCTATACTGGATTGTGAACTAACACTTTAGGAACCAAGTGTTATCAGCATCCTATGGATTATCATAGTGCCAGGAAAATAGTGAATTAAAAACATAAACAAACAAACAGATAATCTCATTTTTAAAAATTTGGATGGATGGATAACAAGCTCCAAAGTAATGTTTTGTGTGTTTCTGAATTAAATATAAATGCAAAACCTTCCAGTTTTACTGTAAAGAATTCAAAAAGCATTAAGAAAATATATTACAAGAAGAGGAAAATAATCATAACTCCTTAAAAGAACATTTTATATGTTGGGGAGTACTGTCTCACAGCAAACAACTACTTATTCCACTTTTAAAAGAAACCTCTCATCAAAGCAATATCTACAAGCCATCACAACTTTGGAAAGTTTAAAGCAGATTAATATATAGGTACTCCATCCTGTAATCCCTATATCTCAATATGTTCCTCTTCCTGAATTTATTCTACCTTCAAAGCAAATAAAAAAAGAGGAAAACAACCCTATTTTAAAATACCATGGAATTTTTGGAATACAATAAATGATGAAGATTCATTGCACTATTTACTTATGCTTTGAATTCACATATTATAAGGAATATCTGATTTATTGAGTGGTACCAATGTTTGAATACTAATATCTAATGATATTTTTCAAAATTAATTATATTCTTAGAATAATTCAATTATACACATAGGCTTTTAAGTTACCATGTCAATGGTATAGACACAACTAACGTAAAGTTAAATTAAGTTTTCTACGGTTATTTTAACAGGTGATATAACTAGGATCATCTATGAGCTGGTGGAAATGTCTAGTAAGATTGGATTTTTATTTGCCTTAAAAACTTTTTTTGGTATGTGAAGGTTTTCATTTTTTTATATAGTCAAATAAATCATTTCAACAATTTCCTATAAAAAATATAGGTTCTCAAACTTCTCTCATTGTAATTTCAACACAAGGTATTATACCTACGCTAAAGGAGAATTCTTTGTTTTACAGATTGTGACATGCTCTAAAAATAAACATTATGCTACTATGTAGAACTATTGCTGTATTTGGATTTACAACATACTCAATAATGAGTCTAACTTTCTGATGAGTAATCTTGACTTTGTAACCTTTTGTAACCTGGTAAAGGATGTCTTGATTCACAATGTAAAACTAAACCTCTCTTTCTCAGGATGAAAATTAGTTGGTTTATGCATAAAGTCACTCTTGACGAAGAAATCAGTGAACTCTGAAACCATGTTATTTACCTACACTGTTCTTGAATGTAGAACATGTAAAATTGCAAATGAAAAATGGTTAAACTTTTTACAAATATATAGGAAGCACAGAAAAAAATGTGTTCACCTTTTAATAAGAACTATATATTTTCTTTATGGTACTTATACAATAAGCACACAAATCTCCAAAAGTTACCAAGTCTAGGACACTATAAAAATCAATTTTTCACTGAACGACTGCTCATATCCATTCAGCATGAATTATTGCCTTATTAAGTACCAGGGAATTTTTCCCCCTAACTGCACACCCCATTGTACCAAATCTAGTTAGATGAAGCAGAAACAAATTCATATTTCCTAACACTTATTCAAATTCTTTGGACTAGAAACTGCACTGCAGATAGACTTCACATTTCATCAAATTATTCTCCCAGTCAGATTCATACTAACAAGGCTCTCATGTATCACTGCTTTTTGCTTTTCATGAAAAAGAAAAGGAGCCCCACTAATTTCACAGTACAATAATTCATTCATTACTTAATCTTGTTTCTTGGTCTATTAAAATTAAAGATGCATATGCCCTATTGTGCCACATTATTATATTCAATAGTTGGCTTAAAAATGCTAAAACTGAAATTAAAACTACTCTAAAACACCTTTAATGGAAATTTCAAACCACTGTTGTATCTTTTCTGATTTGTCACGTACTGACTGCCTCGCTATTTCTCACTTCGATTTTTAAAGTTATTTTAGAAACATAAATAACAGTAGATGGGCATTAGCATTATTATCCACTATGTATATATGGCTCAAAATTTGCCTAATATGAATTGTAAGCATCAGCAACTAGAATTTTATTTTTAAAGTACAATGAGAAAAATAACACCAAGAAAGCCCATATTTCAACATGAAAAAAAAAATCCCCTTATATCACTGAAGTTGTTAAATCTGACTTTCAAATTAATTTCAGCAAAGAGAAAAATGTTAATAATGGGCCAATAGAAGCAATACTATCTACAGAAAGGAATTTTAATTGGAGTACAGAGCCTCAGTGTTCTGAATCTTAATTGCTGTGAACAGGGGATAATCAATAAACTCCTTAGCAGCAGTTTTCAGTTTACATTTCACAAAGGAGACTGCGTAATATAAAAATCACTATAAATTACTTATTATTAAAACTATGCTGGGGAAACAGATATATTCAGAGATATATGTGTAATAAATCTGCCTTCTTCCCCAGGATTAGGAGGAATACAGCCTTTCTGTCTGTGAGTTTCTTTTAAGAAATAGAAGAGTCAAAAGTTTGTAATATTTTCCTATGCAGAAGCACAGAGAATGTGTCCTTTCTTTTGGGGTGGTGACACATGTCCTGGTCCTGTAGGACGATGCCAAAGCTGGCTCATAACATTCAACTCTGGCTGGCTCTGCCTGTGGGAGAATGTGATTGGCAGCTGCTCGTCCATTAGGAAACCAGAGGGCTTCTTAAGAAATACCCTCTCTAAAAGAAACAGTATTTAGACCAGTTCTAGGTAGGCATTATCCTTTTGCGTAATTTTGGCTAAATGAATTGGGACTTCATAGTGACTAAAACTATGGTCTCTTCTGACAATGCCCTAAACCACCTGAAATGCCAGAGTGTCAATAAGAATTGTTTCACTAAGGGTCCCTGGGTGGCTCATTTGGCTAAGAATCAGACCAATAATCCCAGCTCAGGTAATGATCTCATAGATCTGTGGGATCCAGCCCATGTCCCATGCCTAGGACTCTCTTTCTCTCTCTCTATCTCTCTGTCCCTCCCCTGCTTGCCCTCTTTCTCTCAAAATAAATAAATAAACTTTTAAAAAAAGACTTAAAAAACAGAACTGTTTCACTAAAAAGCCTTTCACTTGGGGCGCTGTGTGGCTCAATCGGTTAAGCATCCCACTCAACTTCGGCTCAGGTCACGATCCAATGTTACATGCGTTCAAACCCCACATCGAGCTTTGTGCTGATGGTGTGGAGCCTGCTTGGGATTCTGTCTCCCTCCTCTCTCTTTCCCTCTCCCACTTGCTTTCTATCTCTCTCTCAAAATAAATAAAAATAAACTAAAAAAAAAAAAAAAAGCCTTTCACTTACATTCACTCTATCTGTACCTAATTGTACACAATTTTCCATCACATGTTTTCAACTTAAGTAAATTAATATATATTTACTTTTAAGAATACTTCACTGTTGCATAACATAAATACTGTAAAATGCATACAATTTTAAGCGTATCTTGGATATATCTTTCTGACACAAACACATTTGCATACACCATTGCAGGAAACATCCCTCATGCCATATCCCAGTCATTATCCCTCTTCTAAAGCAAGAAAACTGTGTACTTCAAATACCTGGATTAGTCTTGCCTGTCTTTGAACTCAGAAACAGAACTACATGAGATGTACTGTTTCGTGTCTGATGTCTTTTGTTCCAGATCACACCTGTGAAATTTATACATGCTCTCTTTGTTGTAATATTTTATTACTTTTCGCTGATCTATAAAATTTAAATTATATCCCCAACTGACTTATCAGTTCTATTCTAGACGGGTATTTACGTTGTTTTCAGTGTAGAGCTATTTAAAATAATGTTTATGAACACTCTCAGAATTTTTTCAAAACTCAATCATGACTTTCTTTCTGGAAGTTACGTCATTTCTAACTTCTTTCTACTTAGAAATAAATGCAATACAAATGTATTGTATAGTAATATTTATATATTAGTACATATCTTTGATTATTTCCATACAAAAAATTTCAAAAAGTCAATATTAATCTTTATGATACTGCTAAACTCCTGTCTAGGAAGATTTCACCAATTTAGTCTCCCCAGCTAGAGAACATTTGATGTTAAAAGGAGAGGCAGAGTTGCAATCAAACATTATGATTTTAAGTTTATAAGACAAAATCATAGTATTAAGTATTTTGCACACACAGGATATTCTGGTCACAAAAAATGTTTTCTTATTCTTGACAGAATTTGAACTCACAGGTCCCAGATATATTAGGGAACAAAAGAGATCAAATTCATTGTATTATACTAATTCAGTACCTTGGCACTAAAAATATAAAAAGACTCACATGTACAACTACTTTATTATTTTATAATTACTTACATAACAACATACCATACAAGGATATAAGACTACTTACTTTTCATTATAAATAATGAAACAGACATTTCCTTCTCCTCAAGCATCACTAAATAGCATACATATGATAAGACCTTTATCCTCTGACAAATTTACCCTTCTAAAATAATACTGTAGTATGCTATAATGTCTATAGAATTTTGAATGACAAGATCTTTTATTGATAAGGAATGGTCAGAACACAACCTGCTTTGCATGTGAATTCTCTGCTTGGCTGGAGGAGTAGCCTTTGGTTGAATGCTGAGATTCTGAACAATTACTCAAGAAGCACCTGTATTACCGAAATCTGTCCAAAGACTCCACCATTTCCTGGAAATACTCCTCGCAAATATGTTTTAATTTCTCTCTGTTATGAATTATATTAAATATCCATTAATAAAAATTGATTTTTCCTTCAGGGGAGAACACACCTTGCAAAGAAGGCAAAGGTAAACGTTTATCATGTGATAGAACTTTATCTTCCATTTTTATTTATTTATTTTTTTTAATGTTTTTATTTATTTCTAGGAGAGAGAGAGAGAGAGAGAGAGACAGCGTCAGAGACAGGGGAGGGTCAGAGAGAGAGGGAGTCACAGACTGAAACAGGCTCCAGGCTCTGAGCTGGCAGTCAGCACAGAGCCCGACGCGGGGCTCGAACCCATGAACCGCGAGATCATGACCTAAGCGAAAGTCGTACGCTTAACCGACTAAGCCACCCAGGCGCCCCTATCTTCCATTTTTAAAGCAGCATTATACTGAGGCACCTGGGTGGTTCAGTCGGTTAGGCATGTGACTTCGGCTCAGGTCATGATCTCATGGTTCATGGGTTTGAGCCCCACGTCAGGCTCTGTGCTGACAGCTCAGATCCTGGAGCCTTCTCCAGATCTGTGTCTCCCTCTCTCTGCCTTCCCCCACTCACATACTCTCTCTCTTTTTCTTAAGAATATACATTAATAATTAGAAAAATACTTTAAAGTAGCATCACACTATATGATTGTAAGATCCATTAACAGAAGAAAAACATAATCTAATAGTGAACATACCTTCTAGAGACTATCATTGGTTATTACCCACTTATGTTAACTTATTCAGCTACACGGTAGCACAAGCAGGGAAAAATCTAATCTCAGTGATGGCAACATTCAAGGGCATTACTGTCAGCACTGCTTCAGAATTCTTATTAGTTTTCTAGCATGTGAGTACTTTCTGGACCCATATACTATTTACAAAATGAGCATTTTATTTTAGCTTTTTATGTTTAAGAAGAAAACACATGTTTTGGCACAGAATTAGAAAATTATACAATAATATTATTGCATTGTTTCATGTCAAAAAAAAGTTATTCCAGTATTTTCAACTCTTCAAAATAGTCTGATAATGAATAGATAATAGATAGATAGATAGATAGACATTAACACAAACACACACACACACACACACAAGGATAATCTCCAAACAATGTTGAATACAAAATACACCCAATGCCAATGACAGTCAGTCAACACACAATTCCTAAGGGTGAGATTTTTTAATTGTGTAATATAATCCCTTATAGCACTTACAACTAAACACTTTTCACTTCATACAGAAAGTAGTGGTAATTAAGCTTCGAGGTAATTATGTGCTTTTACAATTGCTAAGTGTAATTTTAGAATGAAAAACTGTTATGAAATGCAAATTTAACTTCTATCCAAAATGCTAATTTTTCAAATCACACTGTTTTCAGTTATTTTAGAACACTGCCGTATTCATGGATGCTATGTAGTGCTATGTATGATATTGCTTCTAAACAGGTAAGAAGCTATACTGTGTACACATTTTTTCAAAGATCCACAAATACGTATTCTGCTGGATAATGTAGATAATAAATAGGATTGCTTATTCCAGTTTTTTTTTTTATTATCAAACTTAAAAACAAAGAAGCTGTTCTGTTAAGTAGAATCTAAGTCTCCATTATCCAAACTATTCAGCCCAGGGATAATGTAATTTGCAATCAGAAGAGGGTCTAACCTTTCTCCAACAGATGCCTTCTGGATTCACCTAACTGTATACTGGCAATGAAACAAGCATGACCAAAATTAAATTGAGAGTCATCTTCTTTATAAGCATATGTTTACTATCTAGATACTTACTGCACTCAGTGTCATACAGTATCTTTAGAAATTCTAAACTTGGTCACTTAAAATTATAACTGCTTATAAATTTAAAATGTTTCTGCAAGCATTCCACTAATAGTATTTTCTGTTCAGAATGTTACTCATAATGTTTGTAATATAACACTTTATCTGGTTTATGTGTTTTACTTAAGAAAACCATAGCCATTTCTGTTACACCTTATAATTTCTCCAAATTAAGAAAATACTCGGCTAGCAAAAATCAACTCACTAAACAAAAGGGAAGAGAGGAAAACAAATATTATTTTTTGAAATAGGCAAAGTGCCTTAGGTAGGGAGTCAACAGGCCTTGGTTTTGTTTCCAAATTTCTCACCAATTTGCCAAGAAAGCTTAAACGAAAAAATAAACTCTTAGACCAGCACTGTCCTATAGATATTAAAGGTAAGTCATACATACATGTAGTTTTAAGTTTCCTAATAGCCATATTAAAAAAAGTAAAAATAAAAGCAGTGAAATTAAATTTGCTTATGTGTTACTCCAATATAACCAAAATAGTATAATCCCAGCATGAAATCAATATAAAAAATATTAATGAGATGTTTTGTATTCTTTTGTTTCCACTAATTGCTCAAAATCCAACATGTATTTTATACTTGAGAACACATCTCAGCCGAGACTGGCTGTATTTCAAGTGCTCCATTGGCAGGAGTACCACACTGCACAGTGCAGCTTTAGGTTGTTGGTTCTTCACTTAATGAACATAAGATTTGTAAACAATATTTTAGCACTCGGCTTGTAAAATTCTAATTGTTTAAATTGACTAATGATTGGGGCTCCTGGTTGGTTCAGTCGGTTAAGCATCTGACTTTTAATTTCAGCTCAGGTCATGATCACACGGTCATGGGATCAAGCCTTGCATTGGACTCTGCGCCGAGTGTGGATACTGCTTAAGATTCTCTCTTTCTCTCTCTGTCTTGTGCACTCTCCCTCTAAAAAAAAAAAATTTGACCAATGATACAATGTGAGGTTGTCCCTCATTTCACAGACATGGACAAACAAAATAATTGTTAAATATTTCAAAACCAATAAAGTGGCAGTTAAGGGAAGGCAGCTTTCACTTACATTCAAAAAACTATGTTATAATTATGTTTATATTATTATAAAGTCATTCAAAAATTATTAAAGTTAGAAACAAAATGTTCAATAGATTTGCCATATATAGGAAAAAATGATAAATCCTACTAACAAATCTTTAATCAATATATTTGTTTGGATTTA
Source organism: Hyaena hyaena (assembly GCF_003009895.1). Taxonomy (NCBI): domain Eukaryota; kingdom Metazoa; phylum Chordata; class Mammalia; order Carnivora; family Hyaenidae; genus Hyaena; species Hyaena hyaena. The sequence continues at coordinate 1,572,057 of NW_024080978.1, forward strand.
CTAGAGCAGTCCACTGAAATCTCCATGCTTTTCTAGTTGGAGTTTACAAGAAGATTTGCTAATACTCAAATTTAAAGCATACACATTTTAAGGTTCATGTGGTTAGCAAGTCGCTTTGCTTATAAATAAGCCAGTAAACTGATGAACATGTATCTTATAAACCAATGGCTCTGTAGTCATTATCACATATACCAAGAGAACTTTATTAAAAGTTCAAATATGTTGGGGCACCTGGATGGCTCAGTTGATTAAGCATCCGGTTTCAGCTCAAGTCAGATCTCACGGTTTTTGAGTTCAAGCCCTACATTGGGGTCTATGCTGACAGCTCGGAGCCTAGAGTCTCCTTTGGATCCTGTGTCTCCCTTGCTCTCTGCCCCTCCCCTGCTCATGCCTACTCTCTGTCTCTCAAAACTAAATAAATATTAAAAACTGTTTTTTAAGTTCAAACATGTTTGATATTTTATTAAGACAGAATATAGGCTATAAATTCATAAGCTAAATATGGCACTTAGGAAGTTAGATAATATAAAATAAAAGTAAAATTAGTTGAAGAATTGTCATAATAAAGATAAGAACAAAAATTAAATAGAAAATAAAGAATAAATAGGAAATCACTAAGATCAAAATTAATTCTTTAATAAAAATAGTAATTCATATGAACTTCTGCTGAGTTTGAAAAATTAAAAAGAAAGACTAAATAAATACTAAGAATGAAAACGGAACATAATTGGAGATATAACAATTTAAAATATTAAAATAATTCCATGAATAATTGTATTCCAGAAATTTAGGAAAATTTCATCAAGCAGATATATCTTCGTAAAAATATAATCAATCTCAGGGCATCTGGGTGGCTTAGTCGGTTAAGTGTTGGACTCTAGATTTCAGCACAGGTCATGATCTCACGCTCTGTGAGTTTGAGCCCTGCATCAGGCTCCACACTGACAGTGCAGAGCCTGCTTAGGATTCTCTCTCTCCTTCTCTCTGCCCCTTCACCACTCATTGTGCTCTTGGTCCCTCTCTCAAAAAAAATAAACTTTTAAAAAATATAAAAAAGTCTCAAGAAGAAATAAAAATCCAAATATATCCACAACTTTTAAAGAAATGGAATTATTAGCTTAAAAAATCTTTCTATGAGCAAGAATACCAGAATCAGAGATTTTTTTTAAATTCAAGTTTTATCAGACTTTCAATAAACAAAGCATTTCAAACATAAAGTTTTCCAGAGAATGAAAAAAGTGGGAAGGGGGGAGAAAGAATGGAGTGATTTATTTCCCAATTCTACGAAGCAAACATAATCTTGACAACAAGCCAGAAAATGACTAGATAATAGAAAATTATATGCCCATGTCATTTGTGTGTATACATAGAAGTATCCTAAACAAATATTTTTTTTTAATCCAGTGACATATAAAAACACTTTTGTTTAACTAAGATCAACTTTTACAAATGCAAAGGAGGTTACCACTGAAAGATCTATAAATGTCATTTGTGACATTAACAGGTTAAAAAAGAAAATTAGCCTCTCAACAGATGAAGAAAAAGCCTTTGATGAAATCCAACACTTAGTCATAGTAAAAACTGTTAGAAAACCAGAAAAAAGAAAAAGCCATTTGCCAAAAAACCCGAAGGAGTATTTGTTAATGATGAATTGTTAGATATCCTATCATAGCATAATTGAATTTTACAAACACTTCAGCACATATTCTTTAAGAATTCAAGACTCTGAAGTACCTATGTAGCAAAGTCAGTCAAGCATCAAACCTGATTTCAGCTCAGGTCATGATCTCAAAGTCTTGGGATCCAGCCTGGTCTAATCTAACAGAGCCTGTCCATGATTCTCTCTACTCCTCTCCCTGCCCCTCACCATTTGCTCTCACGCTCTCTGTCTTTATCTCAAAAGAAATAAACTTTAAAAAAAAATAATTTGAATAATTAGTTTTCTAAACAAGTAGATAGTATGGTTAACATTAATAAATTCAAATTGATTAACATAGTCATAGACTTAAGAATACTCATTAACTACAGAGTTTTGAGCTTTTTATTATTTTTATTTTTTTAATGTGTATTTATTTTGAGAGAGAAGGTGGCGGGGTGGGGAGGGAGGGGGACAGAGAGACAAGGAGAGAGAGGATCCCAAGCAGGCTCCAACACCCAGCACAGAGCCAGATTCAGGGTTCAATCATGACCTGAGTCAAAAACAAGAGTTTGATACTTAAGCAACTGAGCCATCCAGGTGCCCCAAAGTTTTGAGTTTTTAAAAAATTCTATATAATACAAGGTTTACTGTCTTTTGGGAGCCAAAAAGGAATTCATGCATTTTAGTGGTAAATATTTTCATTGACAGGTCTCTATGTAAGATAATTTGACAAAATAAAATATTTCTACTTCAAGTAAAGAACTTAACCTTTTCTTTAGTTTTATATTAGAATATTGTCTTAAAGAGAATTCTGAGGTTATATCTGAGTCTGCAGCATATATGAGTCTACATCCAATAACTGTTATATATCTAACTGTAGTCCAAAGGATGGTCTACTGCTCTGAACCAGCACCCTAAAACTTTTTTTAAAAAATCATATAATCAATTGTCATAAACCAAAGATTGTACAAGTATTCTTATACTTATCGGTAAACAAATAGTTGGTTACTAACTTTTTGTTAAATATTATTTCTTGTACATCTCCCTGAATGCACATATGCACATGGTTCCAAGGGTTTTACAAGTGACCAATACCTGAAGAAATACAACTTGAAGAAATTCAATAAACTTTGATTTGATTAGATTTGTCTTAGAATTTGTCTCTAAAAATATCTCAAGAAGCAACAGCCTCAAGTAACTACACACTCTTTGTAGAGTCATATGGGATACAAAAGTTTCTCATGATTAGAAAGGGAAAATGTGCCATTTTAATACATTAATAAAATACACATACACTAAACTCTATAAAAATACATACTAGAAAAACTCAATGTCATTCTCAGCTCAGGGAGGGCACAATCTCCATGGGGATGCATCTATTATCAGTTTATAAGTTGATATTTTCTTTACAGTAGTCATGTTTGTGAAGTAAAGATTATGGTTCTTGAGTTCTTTTTCTGACATACTGTGGGTCATCTCCAAGCCCCAATGTTAGACATAGTCTTGACAAAGACCGACTCCCTGACCAAACTCCAATCAGGCTTCATTGAGCCCTATTGTCAACCAGGTCTCAACTTTAGCCTATAAAGACTGCACACTTTGAGCACAAATGATTTTATCTATTCCACGCCTCCTCCTACACACACATACACACACACACACTAAGAACATGAACTAACACTGATATCATTTCTAACACTCAAGGTCACACCCCTAGGAAGACTCCAGCCTCCTTAAAGTGCCAATCTGAAGAGCTTAACAATGACAAAATAATTTATTATTTTTAAATTAAAAATAACTTTGTAAAAATAATGCTTTCTTCTTTGTAAATTCATTTAGGTATATTTAAAGAACATTGGATACTTAAATCTTTCTAGTGAAAACCTGATAACTAATTTTCTACTGGATATGTTTTCTGCAAAAAAATGGATTTAATTTTGAGTGTTAAAATTATCTATAAATACAGATTTACAGAAAACTATTTGCACATGATCTAATTATCTGTGATTGGTTTTTACTTGTGAGCTTTCTTAATTTTTTTTTTTTTTATGTTCTTTCTTGTTTTAATCTGAACCTTTGCTTTTATTTCAGCATTCTAAACCTATTTAGCTGGAAAAGCAAATTCCCTGTGGTCCCATTAAGTATGTTGCTAAGCAAACCACCTAGCAGCATCTATAAACAGGAGGTTTGGATGTGAGCCAGTCTTACAGGTTGAGAGTAGGTCAGTGCATTTTAAACCAGTACATCATTAAAGAAGAAAGGAGTCTTGCTGCTTAGACAGCTTACATTTCTTTCTGGGCAAATGTATACACTTATTGACCTATGCTAAATTTACTTTGCCTTTTTACCCCTGCATCTTCCAAACTGCTATGTAGATTTGACTTAACAAGGACTTCCTTCATTTGGAAAACAGATCTAAAGATAATCTTAAAGATCTACTTGTGTACCTTTCAAGCAAGGTAAATGATAGTCTAGCCTTTCCCTGTTTTCATTCTATAGGAAATAACTTGTCATGAAGAAATAGTTTAGACCCTACAACTGACACTAAAAGTAAAGTTGCTCCAGCTTCTTAAATGGGTATTAGATCATGGGTTATTAAATTAAATCTGTGTTGGTCTATGAGGGCCACTGTAACAAAGTACTACAAACTGGGTGGCAAATTAAACAGGTATTTTCATTTTCAGTCTGGATACTAGTCTAAAATTAGGGTAGCTTGAGGTTTGCTTTCTTCTGAGGGCTGTGAGCAAGAATCTCTTCCATGTCTCCTTCCTAGCTTCCAATGGTTTGCTGGCAATGGCAGTCACTGGCTTTCCTTAGCTTGCAGCAGCATAATTCCAATCTTCAGATTGCATTCTCCCTGTGTCTTGATCTCTGAATCCAAACTTTTGCTTTTTATAGGGACACAGTCATACTGGGGATTAGGGCCCTCCCTAATGACCTCATCCCAACTTGATCTTCTATAAAGACTATTTTCCCAAATAAGGTTATACTCCCCAGTATTGAGGGTTAGGATTTCAGCATCTTTTTGGAGGACACATTTTTCAACCCATAACAAAATTAATTCATGAAAGTGTCATAGACTTCTCAGACACACTAGTATTTCCCATATTTCTATTAGATCCAACAGTTCTACTCTTTTGTTAGGTCTTTATTTATTGGTGTTATTAATTTAACTTTCTGTATTAGATTTTAAAAGTACCATAATTAATTAAGGTTCAAAAAGAGATGTATACAGATTTTTAATTTGTAATAACACATATATACTCTTGATAAAATATATTCATACTGACATTTTCTTTATATATGCCTTCATTCAGGATTTGTTTTAAAAAGTAACCCACAGTTTAACAAGCAAAACTACTAAAATGAAGGAATTATGTTTTGTCATATATTATGGAATATCACTCAAAAGGAAAAAAATTAATTCTAAAAATCTTTTTCTAAAAAAGTTCTCATTCTTTGTTAATTTATGTTAGTTTCTCTTCCACCAGATCACCCAACTACTAAGCTGAGAAATTAAGGCAACTTCCAAGCCAGGGATTTTGGATGGGCAACAAACAGATGGATCGGCAAGGATATAAAGGCCAATTTAAGAATGGACACATTTGATTCTTCAGTTATGCCAGAGGATCATGACAGGAACAAAAGTCCAGAACAACTGGCAGAAATCTAGAGGCTAGACATGCAGTTGTTTAAAAGAAGGCTGAGGCCAGAAGAAGGGCCCACAATACACAACTTTAGGCAAACACATTTAAGAACTAAAGCTTGGGGAAGTTATTTCCGGAAGAAATTAATAGCTTCAAAGTAGGTATGGAGAGGAAGGGAATGTGATTTAATAGGCAGACTAGCTCTAGCAATTACAGTCCTACAAACCTACCCACTTACGGGCATGTCTACATAATACATTTTGGGGTTTCTTGTCATTAACTTCCTAACTCCTGATTCACCAATGGTACCACTTTGCCTACAATTTGTTTCTTGTACTTGGAAAGATTCTTAAGACAGAAACACGAAACTTGAGATATATGATCATAGTATTAAAAAGACAGTGATTTTATCTTATAATCTGATTATTCTAGATGGTTCCAACTGCTCAGAAAGCAAGAAGAAATATCTGAGTATGTAATTGATTGGATTCCACTGGTCCATTTTTGCCTCTAGTAATCAGTCTAAGAATCTAAAATTTTTTCTAAGTGTAAAGAATGAATGCAATCAACTTCTTTCACAAGCACTTTGACAACACTTTTCTGAAAAGAAAAATACGCACACAAGACACACATACAGAGAGAGAGAGAGCCAGATGGTACACATTTATATTTAAAATTACCATGTATTAAATTTTCCCATAACGCTTTTTCAGTATTGTACCACCTTGAAATTATCAGAAACTCATCACTAGGGTAGCATAAAACTAATGTTGGGAATCATTGATCTCAAGGGAAATGATAGTTGAGTCTCTTTATTTTATAAATATCACACAACAAAAATTTAAATGTTTCCTTTAAAGCCCAGAAAGGCAAATGGAACCATTAAGGGACAACCTGTAGAGCATAAATCATGTAAGGTTTTCTTTCCTCCACTCTCAAAGCTCAAGATTTTCCTGCCTCAGAAAAATTGCACGTGGTCAATCCAAGAAGCAACATGAACAATTTTTCTTCTCATTTACAATCCTGATCCTTCAATGAAAATAATTTAGGTAGCTTGCACTAAAAGCACATAGAAATGTACCTTAAAATATTAAATCAAGAATTCAAAAGATAAAGGCAAGTAATAAGGTAAGGTTAGGGGTGGGAAATGGAACAAGGCGTAAGTAACTTGAAGAAAAGAATGTGTGGAACGTGGTTTTGGTGAAACATGGACACAGGCATTTGGTAATATATTCTCTGACTTATCAGAAAACAGTATTAATCTCAACAAAGAAAGTAATGTATGCCCCCAAGGATTTCTCTGATATTGTGAACATGAGTATTGTTGAGACTATATTGTGAAAATATAGATATCATTTATGTCACTTGCTAAATCTGTTTGCTAAATAGTATAAAATATAAGAGACTTTTTTTTCCTTTTTTTCATTTTAGAGAGAGAAACAGGGCAAGTGGAGGAGAAGAGAAAGGCAGAAAGAAAGAGAGAGAGAGAGAGAGAATCTCAAGCAGGCTCATACTCAGAGCAGAGCCCAGGCTCAATCCTATGACCCTGAGATCATGGCCTGAGCTGAAATCAAGAGTCAGATGCTCAACTGACTGAGCCACCCAGGCACCCCTGTAAGAGATGTTTATAATACAAATATTCAACATAGTGCTGGATCCTAAGCAGAATCCACTCAACTTCAAGTTCTTTGGAGAAGAAAGAAAAGAAACTCAGCAGCTTTATTTATTATTGATGTGGAATTCAATAGTGAATTTAATCCACAAATTGAAACATTCTATGATACAATTTCTTATCTCTGTCAATACTTCTTCAATCTGGAGTTGTATATGCTACGTAATGAAAACATTTTTAAAAAGCAACATACCATCAAATTAATTAAAATCAACTTGAAATTAACAAAATGGTAGGAAACGCATGGTAAAGTGTTGGAAAAACCACCGTGCCGACAATCTATGTAATGTATGACTACTATTGTTTTCTCTCTGGTAAAGAGGGAAATGTAACCTGCTGAGGGACTGTTATTGCACCATATGCTATAGACAAATGAACAAATACATGAAGTCAATAAGAATCCCAGCAAAGAATACTGAGAGTTTAGGTCATAAAAGCCCTAGGAGATTCTAATCTGCTAGAAGTAGAGCTTTCTCTCAAAGCATTAACACCACTACCAAAGAGCTGGAGTTGGAGAAAGATTTTTAATAACTTGAACTTTCTTTTTAAGAATTTAACATAATAGACAATGGCATCTAAAAGCATTATTCTCTCTTTGGATGAAATACAAGCCTATTTGTCAAATATGGCATTTCCCAATAAATTGATTTTTTTTTACAAAATGATTTTTGAAAGACATTTCTAAAACAACTTTCTACATGAATAAAAACTTAAGAATTAACACATAAAGCTATTAGCTCATGCAAAACGAGGAACAGGGGTGCTGGGGTGACTTAGTCAGTTTAGCATCCAACTCTTGATTTTGGCTCAGGTCATGATCTCACAGTTCGCGATGCTGAGCCCTGCATCAGGGTCTCTGCTAACAGCATGGAACTTGTTTGGGATTCTCTCCCTGCCACACACCCCCACCCCCGCCCCGTCTCTCAAAATAAATAAATTTTTTAAAAAAGGAGAAACAAAAAAATGATTCAATATCTAATTAAGAAACATTAAGTTTGGAGGCATCTTGGTAGCTCAGCTGGTTAAGTGTCCAGCTTTGGCTCAGGTCATGATCGCACAGTTCATGAGTTCAAGCCTCACATCGGGCTCTGTGTTGACAGCTTGGAGCCTGGGGCCTGCTTCGAATTCTGTGTTTCCTTCTCTCTCTCTGCCCCTTCCACACTCATGCTCTGTCTCTCTCTCTCTCTCTCAAAAATAATAAACAATTTTACAAAAAAAGAAACATTAAGTTTGCATCGAGTAGGCATTTGCTCATTTAATTTTTATTTTATTATAATAAAATAAAATTTATTAAAATAAAATAATGATTTTATTATAATAAAAATAATCTTAATTAAGAACTCATTGCACAGTGTAGTATGAACACAATAATCCCCTCTTTTTATAAGCCAAGCCTTATATACTCACATAAGATATTAATTTACTAAAGGCCAAAATGCCCACCACAAGGCTGTAAGTAGCTTGCAACACTGACATTGTATTCATCTCCATTGTGTGTCCTAGGTTCATAATAGTGCCTGGCATCTAATAAAATCAATGCACAATTCAGCCAAAAAGTCTTACACTTTAAGTTACTTAATTACAGAAAGAATGGTAGGATTACCACTTTCACCCACCACAAGCAATATTCCAAACATAATGTAAACTGAAAAATAAAACAAAACAAACAACAACAAAAAATGCCAATGTGTATGATTACTTCTGTCTCACACAGGATCAAACACTACTGACTGCGAATGCTCATAGTATTAACTGGTATGTCCCATGGTTGACTTTCCTCACTGGTAACGTGAAGGGTACCTCATGTATTTTCCAAGCAAAATAGCATCAAACATAACCAACAATTTGACTAAATGACTAGAGAACAGTATAGCAAAGTAGTTAAGAGCTTGGACGGTGGAGAGTTTAACATGTGGCTCTGCTACTACCTATGTGAAAAGTGATACAACTTCTCTTTGCCTTAGTTTCCTCATCTGTGAAACGAAGGCAAATACATCATATAGTTATTATGAGATTAAATGAGCTAATATTTGTACAATACATGGGACATGGTAGCCATTTAGGTACTGTGGATGTATTTGTTAATCAAGTCCTGCACATACACGCTATCAGGGCACAATGGCACAGCTATTATTAACCATTTCTATACAAGAGCTTAAATAATCTCCTGCAACAATTTACAAAGGACTGAGTACAAGTGTTCACAACGGAGTAAACACTGCTGATGCAAGAAGTAAGCTGACATAACCTAAATCACTGAGTTACTTGTCCACACTTTAGCCCTTCACACCCATTCTGTTACAGATTGTTTATGAGCTACTTCAAAAACTTTCTAAAGATAATGAATGTTAAGACTGTGTCTGCACAATAGAAGAAACATGGTGCAAAGAAAGTTTTGTGATTTTCATATGTTACTTGAAGCACTCATGACTGCCACAATGGTTTGGGGACCTATGCATTCATTTTCATCCTCATAGTGGGTGCAAAATAAACTGTAAGCTGTATGTCCCCTATCAGAGAGTAAGAGTACATGCACTTCTGGAGTAATGATGTCACTTCCAATTCCCAGCAGGACAGCAGGTGTAGTGTGCATCCTGGGATGTTTATTTTCAGAAGAACAAGCCAAGAGTGAAATGTAATCCATATATTAAGCAAAAATAAGAAGAGTTAGAGGTATATCGATTATAGAACATATCTAACAAGAAAATGTAGTTCAAATATGAAGAAAAGAGCTTATAAGATTATTATAACATTTTAGAGAATGACAAGCAATAATCAGCCTTTCTCTGTTATTTCATGATCTTATCATCTCCAAAAAGGGAAACAAATCTAAAACTTCTGACCAGTCTAAAAATATCCACTTTATAGCAAGGCTAAATATATTAATGTAATAATACTTACTTATCACTTTAAACATCTCTTAAAATGAATTCTAAATATCAACACTTCTCATAAATAAGAACCTCCCATGGGGATCCATCTGTAGAGAATACCATCCTTCAATTTCACTACATGCCTAATATAATTTAAAAATACACACACACACACACACACTCAAATACAAAAAAAAATTTTTAACCTTGGGACCCCAGGCTCAGTCTCATTAAAATGATGTTCTAATCAATGGCGACTTGGCTATACACACAGACTTATAACAGTATTTTACAACTTAACAACTATGATTTTCAGGCCTTTCACATGGTTAATCTCATCATATACAAATGAGATGGGCAAAGCAAGTACTATTACAAACTGGAAAACTGAGGCAGACAGAGGTTTAAGGACTTCCTACAGTTGGTAAGTGACAAAACCTAGTCTTCTAACTACTGATTCAACACATCTTACCACGTATATACACATGAACCTTTATATACATACCACCTACAGACATCATCTATATTTTTATTGTATGTTTTATTTTTGAAGCTACTAACTCCCCCAATGCAAAAACATATTGCTGGTTTCAAAGTTCACAGTACTTACAGAAAATATACTGCCTAAATCTTCTGGTCCTTGTTTGCTTATTTTTAAATTTCACAATTACATTTTCCCTGCTTCAGAAAATTCTATTACCATATGAAAAACTATTAACCAGCCTCCTATTGACTGTAGTAAAACAATTATTGAGAAAAAGAACATAGCCCCATAAAGCATGTGCATGGCAACAAATATAATCCCTTCTTGGCAAAGATGCACAAATTAAAACTGCCGAGAGAGGAACCTGAAAGATATTTTCAAATCAATACATGCGCAGTAAATGGTCACAGAGAAATATGAAAGGCAAGGGGGGTGTACATATATAAAGCTTAGCATCTAAAGAATTCCTCTAAGTGGGCTGGACTTTCCAATGAAGAATAAAAAGCCAACAAATCAAAGACAGATAAGACCCCTGGTAGAGTACTAGGCATACAACAAGCACTGAATAGATTCTTACTGCCTTCAAGAGTCTTTACATTTTATGAAAGGAACTATTATGCTCTTTTAAATTGAAAACTGTTTTCAAATATACATATGTCAAAAACTAAGGGAAGTTCAAAAACAACCTACTCCTTTCATTTCAGAGTCTTCATAACACTATGTATCCCAGCTGTATGCAGGCAGGTTAGGATGAACTACATAGCCCCTTACAACCTCTCGATTCATTCAGTATGAGGGCCAGCAAAAGGTCAAGGAAAACATTTTACTAAAGCAGCCAACACTTCCCTCATCCTGGCTTAGCCACATTCAAGAAAAAAAAGCTGAAGTACCATCTCACTCTCTCCCACCATAATTGTGAACTTTCCTCACCCACTCAAAGACAGGAGGCAGAACAGCTCAAGTCATTGCTATTATCAGTTCATGGACTGAGTTAACACTGATAGGTTTGACTTCTGGAACAAAAACTGTGTTTGAAGTCATTACCCACATTGAAGAGACTGAAGAATTCTAGCTTAACGAGCAATAAGAAGGAATAAAAGCTTTCCTACTTCTGAATTTTAAAAGTTAAACTTCAAATCCAATTTTAATCTGTAAGAGATAAAGACAAAACCAAGTCTGAACCAGAAAGTTGCTGCATTTTCCCCTGGTATCAAGGTGAGCACTCAAGTTGTTCCATGTTTTGATTTCTTCTTTATTAAAATGAAGATTATGTACCTAAAGGAGTTGATATGAAAATTGTGATATTGTGCTATGAAAAGACGTATATGTTTTATCTTTGTCCCAAGATCCTGGTCAGAGTTCATAAAGCCTTTGTAATTACCTACATGATAAGGTGCCAGGAGCACCTTTTATTCTAATATTTGGTCTATGATCCCAGTCCTTGACACAGAGCTTCTAAATCATTTGTAATTTTCTAGGTGACTCTTAGTGGGCTCTGGGATAGCTTCAGGATGGAGGCTGGTCACCAGAAAAACCAAGCCATGGTTACTTCTTTATTAAGCCACACCTTACATAAAGAGAAACTTACCCTGAAAGAGGGAAAATTACTACTGACCCAACAAAACTAAAGAAGATTATAAAGAAATCTATGAACAATATGTATGGCACCTTATTATATAACATAAAAAAAATGGACAATTTCCTAGCAAGACACAACTACTGAAGTTGTCTCAAAATATAAATAGCATGAAAATACCTTTAACAAATAAAGAGATTAAAGTAGCAATTTAAAATAACCCACAAAGAAAAGCCCAGATCCAGATGGTTTTTCCACTAAATTACACTAAACATATTAAGAATTAATACATCTTCAGTAACTCCCCCAAAATAGAAGAGGGAACACATTCTACCACATTCTATGAGGCCATGATTTCCCTGATACCATAACCAAACAAAAAACAACACAATAAAAATACAAACATCTCTTATGAATATAGATGCAAAAAGATCAATAAAATACTAGCAAACTGAATGCAGCTATATTTAAAAAGATTGATTACACCATGATCGAATGGGATTTATTCCAGGGATACAAGGTTCCTTCAACATCTGAAAAATCGATTAATGTAGTACTTCAAAACAAAATAATAGAAAACAATAATCACGTGTTCATCTCAATAGATGCAAAAAAACCTTTGACAAAACTCAACACCTTTTCATAAGGTAAAAATAAAGCCAACAAAACCAAAAACATTCAAAAGACTGGGAAAATAAGTGGACTTCCTCAACTTAAAAAAGGGCATCTATGAAAAACTCACAATTAATATTATATTTAGTGGCGAAAAACTGGATGCTTCTCCAGATGATCAGGAGCAAGTCAAGGATATCTGCCCTTGCCAATTCTAGTTAACATTGTACTAAAGGTACTAGCCAGGCGATGAGGCAAGAAAAGAAATAAAAGTCACCCAAAAAGAAAGGAAGAAGTAAAACCAACTCTGTTGATAGATAACATACCCATGTATATTAAAAATCTTTAAAAATCCACTAAAAAGCTACTAGAGCTAATAATCTCTACAAGGTTGCAGGATGCAAGATCAATATACAAATATCAATTGTGTTTCCACAATTCCTGGGCAATATGGATGTGAAGATGGGGGGTGAAAGCTAATAGGCACTCGATTTCTTTCTGAGACAATGAAAATGTTCTAGCACAGACTGCAGCGATGTTGCATGATACCTACAAATACACTAAAAACCACTGAATTGTAAACATTACATGGGTGAATTGCATAATTTGTGAATCACAACTCAATAAATCTGTTTAAAATTCACTAACAACTTAGAAGTGGAAATTTTTGCCTTAAAAATCACAAGCTCTAAAAAAGTAACAAAGCATATGATAAATAAGCCAAAAAAAAAAAAAAAAGGAAAAGAAAAGTATGAATTAATACAAAGGTGGACATACGGTAAAATAAAAATATTTTTCTGGTAACTCTTCCCTCATATCAATGCATTTTTCTTCCCAGAATTAATGCAATTAAGTTTTAATTTCAGATATCTGAATTATATTACCTAAGAGTTAATATCATTTATCAATATCATCAAAAGCATTTCCAAAGGGGTTCTTTCCCTGATGCATAGATTGCAAACCCATTGCAGTTTAGCTAGACTCTTTATTCTTTTAATTACTAAGCTCTATAGATATACATTTTTTAAATGTTTATTTATTTATTGTTGAGGAGGGGAGAAGCATGTGAATGAGGGAGGGGCAAAAAGAGAGAGAGAAGGAGAAAGAGAGAGAATCCCAAGCAGGGCAGAACCTGATTCAAGGTCTGATCCCATGAAACATGAGATCATGACCTGAGCAAAAATCAAGAGTCTGACACTCGACTGAGCCATCAAGGGGCCCCTATAATATATACATTTTTAAGCAATAATCATCCTAGGTTGGCTGTCAAAAAGAAAATATAATTTGTTTATGAAAAAGTACGTGTGGCATTGGAAATCATAGAGTTCACAATATCATAAACTACCCAAAGAAAAGTAAAATATATCTGTACATGGAACTCTAAAAATAAAAGTACACAGGGGTGCCTGGGTGGCTCAGTCAGTTAAGCATCCAACTGCGGCTCAGGTCATGATCTCATGGTTCATGGGTTCAAGCCCTGCATTGGGCTCTGTGCTGACAGCCAGCTCAGAGCCTGGACAGCCTGTTTCAGATTCTGTATCTTCCTCTCTTTCTGACCCTCCCCTGTTCTTGCTCTCTCTCACTCTCTCTCTCAGAAATAAATTAAAAAAAAAAAAACATTTAAAAAATAAAATAAATAAAAGTACACAATAAATCAGGGAGAAAATCAAGTTTATGAAATACATTTATTCTTTTATGAAAAGTAGAATAAGTGACTTTATACTGGGAAATATATTTCTAAACATGTCAGTAGGAGAAATCTATTTGTCCCACTATAATCTACAAATATCCTGAATTTTTAAAGTATCATATATGTAACAGATATGAAATGAAGTGTCAGAAAATTTAGTTTTGGCACATGAATGTCATTTGTTAAGTCTACAGCATATTGTAAATCTACTCACTAATGAAGACTGACAAAAAGGCATCAAACTTCCACCTTTTGCTAACTTTTGAAAATCACAATATGCTACCTAAAAGTAATGTAACATAATTTAAACTCATTTAATTTTTATTTATTTATTTATTTATTTATTTTTTGAGAGAGACACATAGACAGAGTATAAGCATGAAAGGGGCAAAGAGAGAGGGAGACAGAATCTGAAGCAAGTTCCAGGCTCTGAGCTGTCAGCACAGAGCTGGATGCAGAGCTTGAACCCATTAACCCATTAACCTTGAGATCATGACCTGAGTCAAAGTTGGAGACTTAATCAACCTAAGCCATCCAGGTACACCTAAGCTCATGTAAACCATGGGAAAAGCGAAAGGTTTATGGTGTGGACTCTTCTATTACAATGGCTTTTCATGATTCTCTTCCAGTTATAGAACACTGTTTACTTAATTTCACTTATTTTGTAAACATAATAAAAATTACAAAAAAAGGACAGTCTATGTCATCTTGATATATTTTCTATTACTTATTTTCTTCCCCAAATATGCACCTCATTTGATGACTAGCAATCCTCAATTTCACTGGTGAATATGGATGGAAAAAAAATAAGAAAAATGTTGACTCTTGAAAGTACTGCACAAAAAAAGTCATTAAGAAACGTTCAGGGAAAGTTGTTTACTATAACAAAAACCTGACTTAATTGCTGAATATCAAACTGCCCTACTTCTTGAAAATTTGTCCTCTTTTCTTTGTCTTTTTCTCCATTAATTATATTCTACCTTTTATACACATTCAAATCTTAAAAGTATAGGTGTCTTATAGAATAATAGAATATAAAACTTAAAATCAATTTTTGTTATGTACTAATTGTAAACCCTTTACTTCATGAAGTAACTGAAACTATTGTTATAATGGCCTTTAGATATGATCTAGAAGTTTAATTAGTTAAGTTAAGGCTTTCCCTAAAATGTTCCCTAAAAGTTAAGTAGCTGTGAAATTACTTTTATTTACATATAGAAACACCAAATATGACAGGGGGTTGGGGTAGGGGGCCTCATGTGACAGAGCACAAGGGACTTGGGAGTCAGAAAGCAGGAAAATGAATCCTAGCCTTCACATTCCCTGTATGTGTTTTCTTGGATATTCACTTTCTTTTACTGTAAAAATGTGGGTCCTACTGGCAATCAATGAAATACCTAAGCACCTGATACCCTAAATGGGACATAGTATGGACTTTAATATGCTAATTCCTTTTCAAATTACTATTTCCAACTGACATCTACATTCTCTCAGGAACCAGCAACTATCCTTCCCATGAATCAGAGAATCAAAAAATAAAATTGTGCTGAAATGAATGTACTAATTATTTTTGATTCGATTATGCATACATATTGACAAAGCCTCCAATTTTTTTTTTCATTTTGGCTGTTCTATATGGGAGATGCGCTTTATTGCATAAATTAAGAAAAAGTTTGACATACTGTTTGTTAGTTTCCTATGATGTTTCCAGGATAGAAAAATGTTATTCTTTGAAGCTAAATCCTGCATACTAAAGTAACATATATTATGGTGCTTAGTTGATGTTATTGAAAAAAGAAAAAGGTATTCAGTTTTCACTACTACCAAATATTATAGCATGATTTCTACACTATCTTACTATTATATCACTATGACTAACTCATCTTACCATGATTATCACTATATGTAGACCTATTTAAATATATTTAGGAGTATATATGACCTGATATTCTTAATACCACTTTTGTTGTAAGTAGACAATTTGCACATACATTTAAGATCCACAGATCCTAAGATCCTAAGATCACTGAGCCCAATTTTCTCTTTGTGGTTGACTGAAGAATAAATAAAGCGTATCTTTATGTGCTATTCCAAAGTAGGAATAGATAATATTTCCCCCAACCAAGTACTAAGAAAGCTGCTTCAGATAGGTAGCCCTATATTTTTGTCACCCTTATCACTATTCTGATATTGCCTTATTTATATTTATAGCATGTTATTAGAGTATAAGCTCTCAATAGGATTCCTGACTGTCTTGTTTCTCGTTATACATTCAACCATCTAAATATCATCTAACACATCATAAATACGTAAAAACTAGATTTGGTAAATGAATGAATTGTGTATTTGAGCACTCTGAAATGCTGAAATAGGTAATGGTTTGGAAAGGAGATGTGGAGTACCTACCTACTACTTATATTCTCATGGGTACCCCCAGCTTCATGCATAGGATATGGCCCCACATATAGAGCCACTATTTGTCAACACAACAGTGAACCCAAATCCAGATGATCAATGAGAAGCAAAAAAGAAGACTTTGATGTCTCAAAATACATCACTGAAATTTCCAGTTTTGAAGGTGGATAAATGCAAAGGCTGTACACAATCCTAAACAAATGACCACCATTATTTAATCTAGCCATATGCCACAAACCACAACAAAGAAATGATTCGTAACTCTTTTTAATAACATGATAAAAGCTAACATAAGAAAAATGTACACTAAGGGCTTCTTATCGTTGCTTCCACATTTCTGATTACTTCTTATAGTTAAAACCAATAGCTATAAATTTTGTAGCCAGCTAATCTGTCACTTCAGATATGCTCAATGCTTACATATAAAAAGAGTACTGAATAAAATGCCTTGCATTCAAAAACAATGAAAATCAACATTTCAATACACAGACATTTCTCACTCCAATAACAGAAAGAGCATAAAAATAAATAAAAAGGCATTTAAAAAAGATTTGTGTGTGTGTGGACATATCTTTTTATTTCACTTTGGTAAATAACTAAATGGATCATATGGTTGGGTCAAATGGTTGTTTTAGGGGTTTCTTTTGTTTTCATTTTTAAATTCCAGGATAATTAACATACAGAGCTATATTAATTTCAGGTGTACAATATAATGATTCAAAAACTCTACACTTTTTCAGTGCTCATCACGATAAGTGTACTCTTCATCTCCTTGTCCTAGTTCACCTATCCCCCCACTCATCTCCCCTCTGGTAACCACCAATTTGTTCTTTATAGTTAAGAGTCTGGTGTTTTATTTGTCTCTTTTTTAAAAAGAGATTTTCAAACTTCTTTCCCTTAAAAGAGGAAATGAGTGTGTAACTGACATATAAAATATGGAATCATATGGAATCTTTTTTTTTTTTTTTTTTCCCAAGTCTACTCCTCGGTAAAGTTAATTATTTAAGTGCCCATCATGGTCCTGTTTTCAGGACTCAATTACTTAGCATGCTCAGTGGAACTGTGGGGCAGAATTCCTGCCTGCCTATAGAGCCAAGAGCAAAAATGTAACTAAATCCATTGTTTATTTTCTAGTCTCTTCTACCACCAGGTATTTACCACTCCTTTGATCCTACTGGATGTAATGAAGTTAGAGACTATCCCAAAGTCTCAACATGCCTCAGGGTGCCACTGAGCCAAGTGCCCTCCAACTTGTATAATGCATTCCATTCAAAAGAATCCTGAAAGTCTTTCAAAAACTCAGCTTGGATTCAAGATAGAACCTGTCAGTTTATTTATCAACTGAAAAGGGAAAAAGGAAAATAATAAGATTGAAAAATGAGAACTCAAAAATAGAGTGTAGAGTACCTCAGGGATGAAAAAGTTAAGAAAACAAGGGTTTAAGAAAATAAAGACAATCAATTGTGTTCCTCAAAGGAAAAAGCTCTGGGGTGGAGAGTGAAGGTGAGAGTGTGATATGAATCTAGGGCTCTCATTGTTTCAAGAATGGATTTCGTTGCAAATTAAGAAGAAAAAAAACCACATCATCTTGGGGATACATCTAGTGGACCTAGAAGCAGAGACATGCACAAGAAAATAAGACAACTCAGGTCAGTTTCTCAATAGTTGGGAACTGTCAAGTGCTTATGTAAATTGAAATTTGGAAGTCAGCAATTCACTAATCAAATCAACCTTAATTTGTACTATGATTTGAATGCTGAATCTTACAGACATATATTGGCAGTTCTCTTTTAAATTGCCTCCTTGTAAGATTACATAAACTTTTATACTAACAATTATTTTATACCAAAAATTTAAAGTATCATTTATATTAAATGCTAAGACACATTAATTATTTATAAATGCATCTTAAATGTTTATTTTGTGGCTGCATCTAAACCAAAAAATGAAGAAAAACCATTATGTTCTGCTTAACCCCATGCTGCCTGCAGATGGATGGTGTGGTATTACAAGGAAGTAATAGTGTATAAACACTGAGCTTTTATGAAACACATGTTAAAATTATGCCAATAAAATATGTCTAACCATTTTGATGCACGTTAACGTAAGCCTGTATACGGGATATTCGTCATATACTCAAATTTAGTTCTGATTACAAAACAAAAGCACACTGGAAATTCCATAAAGATCAAACTAATTAAAGTACTTAATTGCCTCTGACTAATTATGGAAATTGGCAAGCTCAGTAAGGAAACAAGTTTTCAAAAAGGAGTTTATATTTTAGGCCATAGCTTCCTTGGCTTCATTTTCCTGGGAGCCACTTCTATCATCTCACATCTGATATTGCAAACTCTGTCCACAGAGAGTTATAAAGAGAAATGCCTGCATATGCATTCACAGCTTAACTGGGACAAGCAGAAGCTATATTGTCAGACTTCCAGCCAGAAGTTGTGTTGGCACTTTCCTAGACAGCTTTTTGTACATTAGTGTGACCTCTCATTTATAAGATTTTGTTGTTGTTAAAGGAGCAATTCCTTCCAGAGGACTTATATGTAGATCCCAAGACCCTTTTAATTCCAAAGTGCAAAATGCCCAAATCAAGAAATTACAAATCCCTAGGAAATATTTGCATGAAAAAAATGACAGAATTTAGGCACAGAGTAAAGAACATGGACTCTGGAGTTTGACTGGTAATAGTTTTTTAAACCCAGTCTGCCACTTAAGGAGCTAGAGAAGTTACTTATTTTCTCTTTGTCTCATTTTTGGCATTTATAAAATGGAAATGATAGCACCTAGTTTGCACTGTTGCCATAATAATAAAGAAAATATAAGATGTGTAGCTCATTTATGAAAATAGAAAGTGCCCATAAATGATAGTTATTATATTTTATATTCAATGAAAGGCAAATTTTTTTCATACTATGGTTCACTAATTATTACAGGTGTATGAGCAGCCATCAAGAATCAAAGAATACTCTGGGGCCTTCCTGAGAGAAATTAAGATTCTGCCTTAGGAATCAAAGAGAAATAGGGGGACACAGAAGTGAAAATTCAGTCAATAAGTAAATGTTCTTCCATGTTCTTTAATCTTTATTAAAAATTATTTGCGGTGCCAATTTTCGTATAAAGTGACAGCCTCATTCTTTATAAAAATTATGTTGTACAGAATAAATTATGTTGAGTATTCTAATTCATATATACTGATAATTTGAAGTCAGTGACATAACTACAAATATTCAATTTCTCTGTATTTTCTTAAACAAGGACATACTCCATTCAGTCTCTCAAACATGGAAAAAATTCCCTTGTCTTCTCCTTCCCTAAAGCTTCTGGTCTCACTGCTGCTGTTGAGACCATTAGGAGCACAGTAGCAAGCAGTAACAGAAAGGCCTTATGCCCTGCCTCAAGTTTGGCATAAAAATCCCATGGTAAGTAAGGCTGTTGTGCTAATGGTAGACCTAAAACAGCAGTGTGACTTCGGGTGTTACCTCCAGCAGGCCCCAAATACTGTCACTAAGTGGGTCTGTCAACATTCAGAACTATACATAGATGTGAAAATGTTTGCGTGTGAGTGTGTGTGAGAATGAGAGAGACGAAGACGTAACGTCTGAATTTTGTGTGAGTGTGTGTGAGAAAGAGAGAGAGGAAGACATAACGTCTGAATTTTGGAGTATTCAGTTAGGGTACAGAAAATCACTTTGTTTATATCCCCCACTCCCACCTCAAAATTACCCCACAATAGTACTGTATGAAATTTGTACAAGTCAATAAAGGTACAAACATTTTAAATCCAATAAAGTCTTGTTAATCAAGATATAAAGATGCTCTTTTTCAGGCCCTATCAATAAGTATGTATTAAAACGAGAAGTCTCTAAACAGTTGATGTTGTGTTTTGTTGTTTTGTTTTTAAGTAGTTCATTGCCGATCTGTACATGAATGTCATCACTGAATGGAAACGGTCCAAGGATTCATATCACTCCCACTAGAAGGAGAAGCTTCAATAAATCTCTAAAGCTATGGCGGTGGTCCAGTCCTTGTGCCATATGGCACTCCACCTGCCCCAAGAAGTTTTGTTAACGTCCTTTAAAGCTCCAAATAAAAATACTGAGACATAAACAATCAAGTCTGCGTTGCAGTGGATTTTTGAGCTCTGTGTGGTAGCTGCAAAAATTCCCCATGCTGTGCGTGTTAATGAGACCCTCCATAGGCACTGCTAATACATAAAAGCAATCACCCATAACTCACAGGCCTTTTTCTTCTGACTATGTCTGGCTGTGTTCATTGCATTTAGCAACTGGGAATAAAATACACTGGGAAAAATAAGTCTGGATGTCAGGAGGCGTGAGGACTAAAGATCTAAAAATGTCAACAAAATAAGAAAATCTATAGGTCCGAGGCATATCACCTCCAAGGATTTGTTTCTAAACAAACTAAACAATTAAACATAAAAATACATTTAGATCAATATATGCAAGTAAACAGAAATTCCCAAAGGTGAAGCTCAAACTTTGAGTGTATTCTTGTAGGTTGGGACAATAATAGGAAATTATAATGTCTGTAAGTTAATGAAAAGAATAGCAAGAACATTAGAGCAAACTGTATACCACATCCCTTTGCATTATTATCTGACCATTTTGCTCTTTCAAATGTTTATTTCAATGACCCTAAGCTTTTTCTGTTATGTAAGAGAAGTACATAAACAAGTGATTAAGTTGCTTAACTTTTTGACAGGTAGGGAAATACATTTTATTCTAAATCCTATAATTATATATATATGTATATATACACATATATATGTATGCATATATATCAGAATATATATTCTGATATATATATCAGAATAGAAAAATATAATCCAAAATTATCTCTTATTATGTTATCAAATCTTCAATGCTTAAATCAAAACAATCATATGGTTCTTTGATTTTATAGAGAAATCAAGGCATTATTATGGAAAAAGGGCCAAGAAGTTTGAACATAATCTTACCATAAAATCGTATACCTTTCAATTACAAAAAAAATAGAGGGAAAGCTTCCATCATCACAGAACATGTCAACAATACAGAACTTTCCAGTATTTTCCTGTGTCTATACCAATATTTCCACTCTGGCAGTACTGCCTTCAGTCTTGCTTCAATAGAGTTCTTAATCTGCAGTCCATGGACCCACAGGCCTACACAAAGAATTTAGGAATATCTGTACACCTGGGAGAATAAAAAATACATCTTTATTTTTGCTAACCTCTATCTGAACATCCCTTTCTATGATGAAGTAAAGAAAAGAAAAGAAAAAAAACCCCAAAAACCCACAATCATACTAGCAGTTCCTATGACTTGGTCACCCATGTATCTTAAAATATTTTTTCAAATTTGAACACTCCTTTGAAATTAAGGTTGTTTTTAGACCCAATGTTAAATCATGTCAGTATATTTGAATATGACATAAAAAAGCACAAAAAAAGGACATCATAAATTTTAAAATATTTTGATAAATGTATTCAATATAACTGATTTCTCTTGTATTTCTATATATTTTAGGCATTTAAAAATGTATTCCAAGGAGGGGGCTATAGGCTATAGGAGATTCCCACCAAGAGACTGCATAATGCAAAAAAAGGGGTGCAAATTATCTTTTTAAAAGGAAACACCAGACAGTGATGCCAATGTCTATGCGTCTGGCATATGACTATGACAACATTTGGAATTACAGCCATGGGACTAATTCCCTTGTATGTACTTAGGCCTTCTTCATTCTTCTTTTCTGTTTAGTACATATCTTAATACTTCAATGTTCATGTTAACATTAAGATGTGTACTTACATTTAGTACATTACATTAAGTACACATCTTAATGTTAACATTAAGTACAAGATGTACACATATTACTTAGTACTTCAATGTTAATGCTTCATTGTTTTAAGCATCCAGGACCATATCTCAATTTTTATCAGACAGATTGATGAGGAAATCAATTTCAACATACAACCTAAGGATGCTTCTTACTGCCCTGTTCTTCAAGAACCTCTGGGATTGGTGTATTAAGGACAGGGTGGCAGGACTGAGGCAACACTGGGAGAGGCCACATTTGTTTTCTGAAAATCTCCCCATACAATTTTCTATAATTTGGGGGGGGGAAGTTTTTCAGTTTTAATACCTTTCCATCTCCCCAATACACTATAACTTAGTACACTTACTTCTGGGAGTAGAATTATAGTAGGCTCTTTTCTTCCCCAAATGAACATACTTTATGCAGACAAAAATGACTCAAAACATCTGGGTAAAATACAAGTAAACATTAATGTTGTCCAGGAGCACGGAACAGAGGCGGCGTGTGCACGGGATGATGTAAAAGGAGAGTAAGGTGGAATCGCTCCACTAGTCTGTGCACCGCAAGGAAATTAGGTTCTTCTCTTTCTGATCAAAGGGGTCTTATTCCTTCCAGCAGTGAATCTCAGAAGCAGAGTAACTGCATGGTCCCCTGGGAGGCTCTGCTGCCTGAGGCTATACAAGACCACCTGCATCTCTAAAAAGAGATCTTTTTTAGAATTAACCAAATCTAATCATGCTACTTATTAAGAATACCCAGACTTCCAGGGCAACACTACCCAAGTGCAAGTTATGCATCTAATATTTTTAAAAGAGTGTGAACAAAATCCATTTACTCTCTTATATTTCCAGCAAAGTACTGGGGTGGGCATTAAGACTGCTACATGGTAATGATTAGTTTTGGTGTTAACAGTATGAGCATGAGACAAGATCGAATACTATGCCTAGCCGACAACATGCTCTTAACAAATATTTGTTGAGCGACTGACTGAATGAATTGGACAAGTAAGAAGAGAGTGCTTTTACACATCAGTCAGGATTATATTTTAAATAATTATCATTATCACAGCAAACACTTAGAAAGAACCTATCATATGGTAAGTATTGTTTTGGTGCTTTATAAACACTAACTCACCTAAATCTTCATGAGGCCCACAAAGATTATTTACACAAGAAACAACGGAAGTACAAAGATCTGGAATCCTCTACCCAAAATCACTATCTCAGGAACTACAAATCTGGGAATCAAATGCAGGCAGTCTGGCCCCAGAGCCTGACACCTTAGCCACTTCACCATGCTGCCAAGTTAGGATAAGGTTCACATCTAGACTGAGGATATTGCTTTGAAAAAAAAAAAAGACAAAATGAAGGGGGTTGGAAAGGGAGGAGACCAGGTTTAGACCTGTCAGAAAACGACAGGCCGGGTTTGGAGAACACAGTCAAAATCAGGCCTTGTCTTCCTTTGCCAGCTTCTACTACTCTTCCTTCCTTTATTGTTTGTCAGCCTCAGGTGCAATGTGACTTAAATTCTCTGTTGCTCTTTTAAATAAAGACTTCATAAAGATTGTATTCCAATGTTTCAGGTCAATTCATAGCACGCAGTAGAGGGCGTGGCCCACAGTAGCTGGATATTTTAGTTCAAGGGAAGAACTGTGTTGTCCTGGGAGAACTCTGGGGTCAATCGCCCAGTGAAACAGAGTCAGGCACGTGTGCCTGATGGGAAGGCACCAATGGCACAGCCACGTGACAAATTTGGCATTACTGATAACCCCAAAAGAAGATTTATGTCATTGCACATGCTTGTTTGTTATTTAGTTATTAATCCTCAAGAAAAACCACTCCTTGTTCAATAGAAAGATTTCCTCCTAGTAAGATATTTTGTAAGCCAAGGATCTTATTGTAACTGGCTAATTTCATGTCAGGTCAGACTGACAGAACTTACCTATTAAAAAAAGGTTCTCTTGTTCAAGCACCATTCCTGCTTGATGTTTCTACAGTACCACGTTACTGACAAAGCACTTTGAAATACAGATTAGAGTCAGGATGGGAAATTTTGCACAAGATGGAAAGGAGAGATGAGCAGTTGCACTGATGGAAATCCAATAGAAACTAGTTACAAGTCCTTTACCAGTAAACTTAAGAGATAAGTACTTC
Organism: Hyaena hyaena; assembly: GCF_003009895.1. Classification (NCBI taxonomy): domain Eukaryota; kingdom Metazoa; phylum Chordata; class Mammalia; order Carnivora; family Hyaenidae; genus Hyaena; species Hyaena hyaena. The sequence continues at coordinate 1,596,644 of NW_024080978.1, forward strand.
CTACTAACATCAGCCAGCTACGCTAATCACACTAACTAGGAGAACAATGGAGAGAAAATTGCCCTCAAGTATCAAATGGAAGAGAGCTCCAGAGAGCCAAGCTGTCTATATGCACCTCGAGCTAAAGTGTGCTACTTAGAAAAACATGAGAAAATTGACATTTTACCGTGGCCATTCTCTAATCAAGGCTCTATAGGATTCCATTCCTGGAACTCAGTGGCTTCAATCAAAATAACGAAAACAATGAGAGAGGGATGAAAAAAGCAAAGAAAGCAGTCTCAAAAGCAGAAGATTTGCCTCTGTGATCTCAGAGTCCTGAGAATCCTCTGTAACCATTATAACCATTGAAAGGCATTGAAAGGCAATGCTCTCACAGAACCCATCATTTTTTAATAAAAAAAATGAAGTATTAGGAGGGCCTGCCAGAAAGGAAATTAACTCAACATTAATGACTGCACCAATACTTAATAAATACGGCAGAGTTATCTTCCAAGAGTTTCCTTTAATTTTTTTTTTTTTTTTTTTTACTCTACTCATGGATTTTCCTTTAACTTTCCTGTCACTGATAACCCAAGTATGGAAAGTAACAGAAGAAGAAAGATGCTCTGGTCCACATTCTCCTAAACTCCACAAATACCAAAGAAACTATGGCATCTTTTAGCAAAGAACTAGGACAAAGATGAAAGTAAGAGAATAAGGATGCTATTTTTAATACAGCAAAGTTTCAGAGAACTGCAATTCTTCATAGCTTTTATGATTTTGAACTGACTTGGCTTGAGGTTATTTCTCCACCTCCAAACCACCCCAGTGATGGAGAGCCCAGGGCTTTGTCGGGGGAGGGTGGGAAGACTTACCACACTTCCTAAGGTGAAAGGATGTCTTTCCTTTTCTAAGTGCTTATTCAAGAAAATTGCTATCATAGATTAGCCTTAATATATCAGTTCCAGTATAATAAAGTTTTGTTTACAGGACAAGCCTGTGTGTGTGTGGCAGGGGCAGGGAGTTGTATATGTGTATGTTCATGAGATAATGTCAAGTTGTATCACCAGTGCAAATTAAAGTGGCCGGTTGTCAGCATATCAAAATAAATAATGATGAAAAAACTGTCTGCAGATATACATTTTAAAGCATCATCTCACACCATTTTTTACACTAAATTAAATGTCTGACCAATAGCTAAAATCACTGATCATGGAGCTGGTAGGTGTATGCTTTATCATTTCCTTTTATTTCCAGGGCAGCATGATGGTTATTATTTTTTATTCCTCTGAGCTTCCTAGCTACTTGCTCTATTTTTCATGTTCAAGGTAAACAATGACATCCAAGCAAAAACAAGACTTTCTCTGATTCTACTAGTCCTTCAGGCTTTGGTTTAAAATTAAATCTAACATTACTGTATCACCAAATTCAAATTATAGAGCTTCTTCATTTATCATGAAATATACTTTTAGACTCAACAAAAGTAAAAAGTATTCGTTTTGCATAAAATATGTGACATATATAACACAAAAAACGGGACTGCAGAAAATATTTCACTCTTTTATGCACTAAAAGAACAAAGAGAAAAAGCAAGGTTAAGAGGAAGGGCTAAAAGTGGTTCAAAAGATGGCCACTGGAGTCAGTCACACTCAGGAGCAAATCCTTTTATAGACATGTCCAATAATATGTGACCTTGGTCAGGTGGCAGTCTATGGAGCCTTGGTTTTCTCAATAGTCTGGCTTCAAAAGCCACATTCTTTTACCACTATGGGCACACCGCTTCTCTATATAAAACAGGATTATTCATCTCTGTAGGTAGGTAGGTACATAGGTATTCGCGTACATTGTTATGTAATGTAAATCAAACTCCTAACAATCATGACTAGGCAGTTTGACTAACTGGAGTTTGAAATCGGGAAAAAGAGCTAGCATCACAGGCTGACAGTCATCTTAGTGACCCAAATGAGAATACATATATAACATCTAGTATAAAGCCTGACACAGCAAGCATCAATCATGCTACTTTCTTTCCCTGAGAGAAAGCTTTGAATATAGAGAGGGACTGACCACTGGAAATCTGAAATAAGAGGTAACAGAATATTATGGGGATGGCAAAGGTGAGAAGCAAAGAGGCATACTGCCTTGCTCACCACTTCTTCCTAGGTTAACATGGCTTACAAGCTTTTAGTTTAACAAAGTTAAATGACTTAATGCAGCTCATAGTACCTTGCTTTGCATTTTGAATGATTTTTTAAAAATATTCTTTGCAATATTCCTCCTCCAAGATTCAGGTGAGAAAACTAAGGCAAAAACAGATTAACTATTTTACTTAGCCTCACAGATAAATTTAAATTCCATTACTGCATATAAAATGCATTTGTTACATCATCATTACATTGGCTAACAGAACATTTCTAGAAACAGTTAAAATCTGCAGCTAGATAAAATGTTACTGTTTAAATACGCCACCTGCATGCTTTTAGTTCTGAACAAACTGCCTTGATTGAACCTGACTTCTAATGTACTCTTAAAAGCAATCCCTGTGAAGGCAAATAACTTTATATTCCTTCCAACTGACTTGGAAGTATTTTAGGTTAGTAGCACAATCCAGTTCCTAAGGTAAGATGATTCTAGCATCTCTTATTCTTAAACATGTCTCCGGACGAGTGAGTGCTTTTAGAAAATGAAGTCAGGCCAAACAAAAATTGAACTTTTATGAGCTAAGCAAAAGCCTTTTTGGAGAAAAACACTTCACATTTTACATCTTTTGTATACATACCCCTCCACCCTACCTCCTTGCTTTAATTCTCCATTGCTATTTAAGGATGAAAGCATTCACTCCCCCAAAGCAGGCTATTTGGTTCTATTTCTACAGCCAGAAACAATGTGGCAGAAACAGTCGAAGGGGGTTGTTCACAGAGGCAGGGGACGGAAGTGGCTACATAGAAATCTATGTTTATCAAGATCTGGCAGAAGGTAACCCAAGCAAATAGAAGTTGCATTTACACAGAGCAACCTCCCGTAGGGTATTACCTAGAGTTTGGCTGATCAACTATGTAACCAAGTGGAAGAAGTAATTTTCTCTCAGACTTACACAGAAACCAACAAAATCAGAATACAATGAATTTTTATAGCCCTCATCAACCACGATCAGATTACCTTATGCCTTGAAAATATTATGAGGTCCCATCCCCCATATATTAAAGTCAAAGGCAAATATTTTTAAAATTAAAATACTACACTATAATGTAAGTATAAGAAACTGCAACAAAGTTGTTTCCTGTGATAACTTAAAAATGTCGTCTGCAAATTTCTTTCAAAACATTGTTTTTGTTTCCTCTTTCCCTAAATTCGTATTTAGTCTGCACACTGAAGAATCAAAAACTGCCATCAACCTTAATTACTTTTCTTCTTACTTCCTCCAACAAAATATTAAATGTTAACTATTTTAATATGTAAAATATTTATCCTAAATAAAAGTGTAGGAGTTGTTTGTTTTGAAAGAGAGGAGTCTTGATTCTAGTCGACACCAGATATAAATCAGGAAAGGACTGGGAACATACCAAGTCTGGAGTGCCTGGTCCATCCAGATGGAGCTGTGAGTCTAGAGCTCAGGAAAAATTTGGACGGGAGCTCTGGATTTGGGAGTCATATGCACAGTTTAATCAAGGAAAGTGGATGACTGCCCAAGAGGGTGCGAAGAGTAAAAAGAGAAGATCAAATACAGAACTCAAGTGAATAGCCACTTTTTTTTTTTTTTTTTGAGCAGGATAAAGACAGAAGAAACTGCTAAGACCAAAAACAAGTCACAGAGAGGAGAGGAAGTGGCTGCTGATGAGGCAAGGGAGGAGTTTGGAGAGGGGATGGCTGACCATGTTGACTGGGCAGCAATTGAGCACCGGAGGAGAGGCTGAGTTTGGCAATCTGAAGTCCATGGCAACCTCACTGAGCTGTGCTTCAGTAGAATGGATGGTTTGGGCAGAAGCCAGGCTTCAGTGGATGGACTATTAATAGGAAATGCATAAATGGACATATTGAGTAAAAACAACCATTTAAAGATGGAAGAGAAAAGAAAATGGAACAATTTGAGAGGGAATTGGTGTGAAGGAGTTCATTTTTCCCCCTTCTTTATTATTATTTTTTTGGAACAATTCTGTATATTTGACGGCTCTAAAGGAAAAAAAATTAAAATACAGAAGAAAGTTGATAGGAAGCAGACAGTGACAAAAGAGCGCAGGTGGAAGCTGTGCCCTTTGAAGTGAATTCAAATGCCTTTCTCCCACTCCAGGAGGTAAGAATGAATCAGTGGATAAACAAATCCAAAGGTACAGTAAAAATAAAACTGGGAGAATTTATGTCCAGTGGTGAAGAGGAAGTGGTAAAGATTTGTGATGAAAAACCTAGATATACTCTTAAAAACAGTAAAACATTGAGCACCCATCCGCAGCCTCTTTAAAAAAAAATATATAACTCTTCTTTCACCCAGGTTTTATAATTCTCAAGAGTGATTATTTGAGATTAATAAGAAGAGGGGTGCAAGTCCTCAATACCCAGAGATCTTGACTAGCGCATGTTGGGGCTAGAATGGAAAAAGCCTAAGGGATCTCCTTAGTAAATAGACTGATCTATTTACTAGGAGCTAAGAGATTCTAGATGGGTCAGCCAGTAGCATTTTTAGACAGTGTAATTTAGATCTCTTTTAACATAGCTTGTTTGTATCCATTATTTAACAACACTTACTCTGACCACACTCCAGTCCTGCATGCCTTTATTTACACTGGATCCTACCCATTCATTGCCTTTAACTCTTCTAGGCTGTGTCATATGTGTTTTTAAACATTATTGATTTCTTAAAATGTCTCTCTTCTTTCATGCCAGTCCATTTTTAACTCAGTACTCAAGAAGCTAACTTACTTATAAATTCACAACTGTCTCTTTGGGATTTAACTGTTACACCATGGCCTGGATAGGATAGCATGAAGTTCTCACAACACCTTTACTTGACCTCTGCCTTGCCCGCAGCTCTCAGTGCACACACAGGCAGGACTATGAGCTCCTGCAGAGAAGCCACCAGACCTTTTTAGCTATCTACCACTCAGTGGCTAACACAAGGACTTGTTCCTTGTAGCTGTTCAGTAAATGCTGAATGAGATGCGTATTGTTCCCCTTTTACATTTAGTATTCTTTTAATATTGGAATAAACATTTACCTATTTCCAGCCTATCTGTGATAACCATTACTGTTCTGCTCTGTTAACACTCCGACTTACCCTGCTTCAAGCACAGCCTCTGAGAAGGATTCCAGAGATCCCCAGCAGAATCAACCTCTCCTTTGTACTCCTAGCTCCATTTACAATATTTGCTACTTTTATTGTAATTATTTGTTTTGAATGCTTTCTCTTTTAAAACCTATGAGTTTCATCAGTGTCTGAACCCCATCTTCTTTATCTGTATACCCACTGCCTGGCATAATGGCTAGTACACAGCAAGTCTCAATAAGTGTTTGCAGATGAATAGTCCTTATTTCTACTCTATTCAGTAAATCCACATGTAAATAATAAACATGAATCTGTATTTGTTTCTAAGTGAAAGGTAATACCTGAAACATACTATTTCCTAAATAAAATTTATTTTATAAATTAGTCTCATGAACTCTTTGAGGTAGGATCATTTTGCTGTTGTTTCCAACCTTATATCACAAATGACAAAACCACTTACACAGAACACATATGCCTACCTCCAGTCGGTATCAGCTTCTATAATTACATTTAGCATGCAGACACCAAATAGTTTATTTTGCTTTACATTTAGGTTATCCAAAGAGTTACAATAAAAGTTTTTTTACTTATTTTCAGAAGACATAATCCCTCTGGAGAAATATATTATTTATATCTTGTATACACATAACAATCTTTGAATAATGCACTTTAGTATTGAAAAATGATCAATTATTTTTAAAATAGCACCAAACTGTCAATGTTTGGTGTAATATTTAATATATTAGTTTCTAAAGGTGTAACAAATACTACTTAAAACTTATAAAGTATAGAAAAGATTCACCCGAGTAATAGGTTTTTGGCTTCCATTTATACTACATAGAATTACAAAGATTTTATTAAGTATTTGGATTAAGACCACTTACTCTAGTTTAAAGTAATAAGGACAGTGGAAACCTAAATCCCATTAGTATCTTTGGAAGATGGGATGAAAGGGTAGAAATAAAAATTTTTAAACTTATGAGTTCTGCTCTAAGTGATACCAGTTTCTATGATCTCATTAACAAATGGACAGACATCATCAAGTTGTTTCTGGAGACTAATTTCACAAAAGCATATAGTTGCAAGGAATAAAAATGAGAGGCTGGGAGACTATAAGAGACAATGCTAGTGCCTCTGAGATCCAAAGCAAACAATCAATATTCAAAGTCGAGTCAAAATTCAGTGTAAAAATGCAATTGTAACACTTCACCAATTGACTATGCTACTTTTTATTGTATAATAATTTTATTATGAAGGTATTTTTACTTTTTTTAAGTTTATTTATTTTGAGAGAGAGAGGAGAGCACCCACACCCGCAGGGGAGGTGTAGAGAAGGGGAGAGATTTGAAGCAGGCTCCACACTGTCAGTGCAGAGCCCGACTGAGGACTCAAGCTCCCCAATGGTGAGATCATGACCTGAGCTGAACAAGGATTAGATGCTAAGTGACTGGGCCACCCAGGAACCCCAAAGATATTTTTATTCTTAAAAACAGACACAATAGGGGCACCTGGGTGGCTCAGTCGGTTAAGCGTCCGACTTCGGCTCAGTTCATGATCTCACGGTTTGTGGGTTCGAGCCCCGTGTCAGGCTCTGTGCTGACAGCTAGCTCAGAGCCTGGAGCCTGCTTCAGATTTTGTGTCTCACTCTCTCTCTGATCCTCCCCTGCTCACGCTGTCTCTATCTCTCTTTCAGAAATAAATAAAACATTAAAAAACATTTAAAAAAAAAAACAGACACAATATTTTTCTGAAGATCTATTATGTCACCAAGTCTTTCTTTGGAATGTTTGACCTATGTTATCTCCTTTATTTTCATTTAATTACCCAATAAGTACTTTGAAGTATATATAACTTCAAAATTCATATTCCTTCCAGCACATTACGGATTCGACGTTTAGAAATTCTCAGAAAGTATAAAATAAACTATAAGCCAATACTCAGAACAGTTTACCTGAGGTCTCTCCAAATCAATAAATTTCCTTTGGCAAGATGGATAAAATGCTGCAATGTGCAGTCAAATTTTATTCTTTTCAACGGAGTTTAATTACGGCAGTACAAAAACTGAATAATCAAGATAATTAACTTTTAGAATGAAGTAAATGTTTACATTGTTCGTTCAAAAGAACAAGATGCTTTGTGGTAGTAGCCTTTTGCAATGCACCACACAAGCAGAGTCATTGCCCTGCTCTTCAGTTTCAGAATCAAACCATAAAATCAAACCAGGGGGGAAAGAAATTCAATACAATTACCCATTCAGCACTAGATGTTTTCAACTCAAAGAACATGGCATTTTTCCTACAGCTTTAAGGTCATTGTAAATCCTAGAAGATAATACATATTCATGCAAAAAAGGTTATGGAGGACATCAAAAGAACAGTCTCCTAGTTTTTGTTTTCTAAGTAAATTGGTACTTTTAAAAAACCGATTCTTTATTTGAGAGAGAGAGTTGGGGGAGAAGCAGAGAGAGGAACTAGAGAGAATCCCAAGTAGGATCCATACTCTATCTCATGAACCATGAGTTCATGACCTGAGCAGAAATCAAGAGTAGGGTGCTTAACCAAATGAGCCACCCAGGCACCTCCATGAATGGGTACTTTTCTTTAAATAGCTTTTCTGTTGAATTTTTTTTTTTAATTTTTAAATGTTTCTTATTTACCTTGAGAGGAAGACTGAGTGGGGGAAGGGACAAGATAGAAAGAGAGAGAATCCCAAGCAGGCTCCACACTGACAGCATGGTGCCTGATGCAGGGCTCGAACTTACAAACCATGAGATCATGACCTGAGCTGAAATCAAGAGTCAGTTGGTTAACTGACTGAGCCACTCCGGCACCCCAAAGGCTTCTCAGTTTTAAAAGTAATAGATGCTCAAGGCACCTAGGTGGCTCAGTCAGTTAAGCATTTGGATTTTGCCCAGGTCATGATTTCACAGTTCATGAGTTCGAGCCCTACATCGGGCTCTCTGCTATCAGCAGAGAACCCACTTTGGACAATCTATTCCCCTTTCTCTCTGTCCCTTCCCCACTCATATGCTTGCTTTCTTTCTCTTTCAAAAACTAATAAATAAAAATTAAAAAATGTAATACATGCTCTTCAATAAATGGGGGGGGACAGAAAGGAAAAAAAGAAGAAAAGTTAAAGCATTGTACAGAAATAGAAAATGAATATGTAAAAATGAAAATCCTTCTCATTTTTTCAAGTTTCTTTCAATAGAAGTAACTACAGTTGATGGTTCTTTCAAAAATGTTCTCCATGTATATGTTTGTTACTCATGTACCTATATAGCTTTGTCTATATGTAAATGCACTCATTGTGTCTGCATTTTAGAGTTGACTTTTGACTTAAACATGTATCTTAGACATCTCTCACAGTACAAACAAAACTCATTAATTGGTTTCTATAGCTATGTAATATTTCACTGAATAGGCATTTCACAATTTATTTTACTCCTATGAGGTTACTTCCAGATTTTCACTATTACAATGCTGCCCTAAGCTTCCTTGACTTTCTAGGTTTCACAAAGACTTCTTGAAATAATGATATATTATTTTACAAGTACTGAGGCCTAAAAATACTCAAAATGTTGAAAAATATATACAGAAACTGTCATGAAGATCCAATATGCCAATAAATTACTTTACAAATAAACCAAGTATTTATAAGAAAATATTTCTCAGAGCAATACAGCTAATTATCTGCTGAAGAGATCTTCATACATCTTTAAAAAGGTAAACAAAGATAAACATAATTATAGAATTGGGCTTCAACAAACCAAAGTGGAATATGCCATTAGTTAAAAGTGAAATATGAACACCAATTCCAACAAACCTTAAAGGAGGTATCAGCTGGAAGGATGGAGAAAATAATCATACTTAAAAGCCCATCAGAACCAGTGGTTTACACAGTACTGTTACATTCTATCAAATGATAAACTAGCTGAATTGTAATGTTGAAATTGCAGTCTCAAAAATCTAAAATAATATTCTTTCCTGAAAATTTCCTGGACACAAACTTGCTTTCAAAAAAAAGTTTCTTCATACTTTGCAATTGTCACACATTAGTAGGGATTTAGAGGCAAGTATCTGCCTTACAGTAACAAAGGCAAACAACAAGAAGGAAAAAACCCTGAATGAATATAATCTCAAAATCAGTAGACAGATAACATTGCACAGAGTAATGGAGAATCCATGGATAAACCACATTTAGGGATATTTAGGTTGTAATTATCATTTTTCTCCAAGAATTTTGGAGAATATTAAGATAAAGTATGTATTTTGAGATAAAGTATGTTTTCCTTGTCCTCCAGAAGAATGCAATTACTTACACGAGAACAAACACAGCCTTTTTTTTACTGGAGGAGGAAAAGGAAGAGGAAAAGGATGAAGAGAAGAAGTAGGAGACAACACTCTTCATTAACTGGATGAAGATTTGGCCTGACATGATGATGCCTCTAATTACAGCACCAGATACACCTATAGAATCATATAATAAAGTGAGTGAGAACATGGATCAGAAAGGTCTGGGTTCAGGGTGCCTGGGTGGCTCTATCTGTTGAGCTTCTGACTCTTGACCAGGTCATGATCTCATGGTTCGTGAGTCTGAACCATTAGGCTCTGTGCGGCAGTGTAGAGTTTGCTTGGGATCCTCTCCTTTGCACCCTCTCTCTCTCTGCCCACCCTGTTGCATGTTCTCAAAATAAATAAATAACCTTAAAAAAAAAAAAAAAAAAAAGAAAAAGCCTGGGTTTATATCTCTGGCTCAACCAGTCAATAGCAGAGTCACTTCAGGCAACTTCTCTCTGAGTCTTCTTTCCCTAACCTGTACAAGTAGTTATTATCTCCTAGGGTTCTGTGTGGCTTAATTGAGATCACAAACTCAAAGTGACAGTGCTGGGTCACTCTGGTTAACCGTAGCTCATTATGAAGCAATGATGCTTCCACTTCTGTGTGTAGCTCATGCAGGAACCAGACTGGAATTGACAAGTATTCCCTAAATATGCATTGTAGATTTCTGCCTTGGTTCTTACTACTTCCACTATAATCAATGTCTTTTACCTCCATCATTAACTACTGGAATTTTATCTTTCTCTTGACCCTTTTGCAAATGCTACATCATAAAAGCCTCTCCCACCCTGCCCCCAAGTTCTTGACTGTTATTGAAACCTATTCACTGTAGGACCTTATGTTCTCATGATACTTATATCTGGCCTTATACTTAGTATCTTTGTCATATTTTTCTCTTTAGACTGTAAAATCCTTGAAAGTACACTTTCACTTACCTTTGTAACCTCTTCGATATTTGCCATAGTAGACCTGAAACCACCTACTGAAGTGAATGTTTGAGAAGAGAGTATGTGCTTTTTCAGAGGTATGTACAAACTGGCAGAGATCTGGAAAAGTATATTATAGCTCTCAGTGTCCTCACTCGTGTGGTCCAAATTCCACTGAATTTGCCATATATGTTCATCACTGCGTCTTAGAATTTTAATTGTTTCCTAGTTTTGTTATTGATATAATTTCTACCCATTTTCCCATTATTTTACATTTATTTATATGTGGGTTGTGTTTCAAGAAATGAACTAGTATAAACACATTTTTGTTCTTCCAGCACATCCAGAAACCTTGCCTTATTTTCTAAATAAATCCTCATGACAAATGTATATTAATTCAAATACTTCAATTCTCTTATTTAAACATCCAAAAGTCTCTATCCAAAGCTATTTGATTCTAAAATTAACAATTTTTAGACTAACAACCAATCTGTCATTTCACCCTATTTCCTTTTGTACTTTAAAACCACTATCAACAGTACAACCACAATCAATTAAAATAAAATAGAAATAGGTGGTTGAGCCTGGGTGGCTCAATTGGTTAAGGATCCAACTCCTGCTTTTGGTTCAAGTCATGATCTCATGGTTGGTGAGTTCGAGTCCCCTGTCAGGGGTCCACTGTCAGTGTGGAGCCTACATGAGATTCACTTTCTCCCTGTCTCTCTGCACCTCCCCACTCATGCTCACTCACCTGCACAGGTATACTCTCTCTCTCTCAAAATAAATATGAAAACTTTAAATAATAATAGTAATATGGAAATAGGTGTATGGACTATGTAAAATAGAATCAAATATGAAATATGTACAGATATTTAAAAACACTGAAAGCAGTTAAAGACCAAAAGGAAATGATTCTCCCTTAACACACTAAAACTATTACTGTATCCAAAAGGGGGAAAAAAGGCTAGTGGTAATCACTAGAAAGTCATTATCCTGCAACAATGTTAATCTATATAATTTGACTTCAGTAAGAAGTTTTCAGAATGATAGAATGATGTAACACACCAATTAGTAGAAGCATAAGCTTTATCTTTCACGATTGTTCTGTTTCTTGAAGGAACTTAGAAAAGTAGGTAATTTACTATTGTTATTAACCTGATCGAGGTACATTATCATCAGAAGCTGCATACTCTGCTAAAATAGAAATTTAATCTTTTAACATGAATGGATGTCCATTAGGGATCACGTTAAAACCACCAACTTCATTTCAGTAGATATCTTATCTCACATAAAGAATGTTGCTAGAAATAAAGTGTCACTGGTTTACCTCTAAATGATCCAGTCCCTTCAGGAAACGGGGTGTAGTTTTAATAAAATGGGACTCATAAGTTTTTATTACATTTATAATGAATGCTTTTCAGTTTTATAGGCTCTTTGAAGGAGCAATTTAGTTTCTCTATTAAAACATGACTTTATATCTTTCACGACTCTCAGGTTTCAATTTTATGTTGCTACCACTCTAAATATAAATGAAGATATTGAAGTTTTAATAAAGGTATAGAGTATTTTTACTGGCATATATGGGATGCAAGTTTACAAAATCACAGGGAAAAGTACAGAAGATTAAAATCTCTTTTTAATCTGATTCCTTCACTATGCTTTCCATCATACAAAACCTCTCAAAACCAATCAATGGTTATATCAAGGTATATAACATATTTAGATATTAATAAAACAGGATTCGTGATATTGCCTTTTCAGAATACAGCATAATAAAATCCTTTTACATTGACTTACTGGTGCAGTGGAGAGTATACCACTGTTTAATTTAACTTGGTGGGTCTTTAATCAGTCTTTTTATTATGCCTAGCACATCCATATAAAGTTGACAGACATACTGGCTTTATTTACATCATCTAAGTCAAATCCAAGCCCAACAGCAGGGATTATTACAAAGGAACTAAAGGCAGATACAGGCAATTATGTTTATTTACTTTCCCTACTAAAGAACCCATTATAATAAACTCGGTTCTATTTAAGAAGTTGATATTAAAGAAATAAGTAAGGCATTCTTTCTGCCCATTAAAAACTCACTATCTGCTGGAGAAAAGGAAGAAATAGATATACAAACAGTCATAATCCATTATGATATGGCTATAACAGATATCTATATCAGAATAGATAATACAGAGCAGTAATGGGACCAGTGAGGAAGAGCAGCCAACTCTGCCCAGCAGAGAGAAGTCTTCATGGAAGTGCTGCTTCATCTGGAACCTAAAGGATGACTAGGAGTTCACCAAACAGATTAAAGATATAAAAGCTTTGTAAACAATAGGAAGAACCCACACACGATAGCTAATCAAATTTAATGCCACTGCACAAATGAATATTTTAATTCTTATCTGCTTTATTCAACAACGATCTCAACAAAAATACAGTGTTATGGTTAAGAAACAAGGAAACTTTCCCAATCTATTTTTAGATTAAGTCTTCCACAAAGACAAATTCAGACCTACTCCTACAATTCTGATTTCCATCTTAGCTTGTTTGGGTATTTGGGAACAATTCTTACCAATTTTTCTGAGGAAGTCATATGAAAAATCTAGCATCACACACATGTTTGGAGGGCACGAAGACATCTTTTAAATACCAACTCTGCTTTAAATGGAAATGCAGAGCATGCTGACATCCTACAGCTATATAATGAAAATCAATGTGTTCTCCCCAATTGACCTTTATCATATTGAGACAACTGCCTAAATTTCAAGAATGCAATCTTTATGCAATTTCTGGAAAATTATAGTCTACCCAATCCACGTGAAAAACGAGATACTAATCTCAAAGTACACCTTTCAAGAAGTGGCTTCTTTACTTGACTAAATGTATTTCAAATACTGTAATAAATGTATCATTCCTAAGATAAAGAAGAATTGAGAAACAATCAGAAGTCCAATGAAGGATTTCTTTTTTCCTTTAATATCAGGTTATTAAATTCCATGATGCCCACTCTTGGCAGAGAACATCAGTGCAATTAAAATCCACTAATAGAACTTAAATTTATCTAGAAAAGCAAACTATTCACTGGAGTGCTGGCCCCTAAGTCTATCTTACTAACAATTCTCTGATGACAAGTTTCAAGAATCAAAAATAACTGCACTTGCCATGCACTCATAGCTTCCTGTCATGTAGAATTCATTGTTACAGAAGTGTCTTCCTTTCTCCCATGGAAGCCTATCATTTAAACTGATTCTACTCCAAATATACCCAAAGGGGCAAAGATGAGTGTCCTCACAGTTAGTTTCACTCATGAACCCAGACAGTGATTCAAGTGCCTCTACTTTGTTCTGGTTGCTGTGCTCTAATGATCGACAGTAAAGAGGATATGTAGAATTGACTCTTCACAGTGACTGGTTGAAACAGTGCTAAAAAATAGCATCAAAGGAAAACGTTACACGAGCAGGAAGGGAGTTAGGGGAAATGAACTACTTCTCTTTAGGAATGAGATAAAGAGATAATAAGCAATTTTACTCAATGAACTCTAGTTGACCCAATACTGATTGATTAGTACAGCAGAAACAGAGATGAGTGTACATTGGACATTGGGGATTTGTAGAGAGCTGGCCACCTGAAACTCTTGAAGAGTGGCGGATAGAAATACACAAGCAAGCAAGAAGCAAATAAAGAAATTCATAGGCACCCACCATATTGGGAAACCAAGTAGAGATGATTTGAGAGGTAGTCTCCTGGCCCAATCTACAAACATGGATAATCATGGAAAAGTAATCTAGACACTTGCAAAAAGTCCATTTGTTATCTAGAAAAGCAGAAGTAAAAATTAAAGTCTCCCAAACTAGAAATATATATTCAGATACAGATACCAGGAAAAGGAAATGGCTAATGTTTAAAGGGATATTTCATTTAAGATGAATTGAGTCATGAAAACAAATGCTTCTCTAAAAAGAACTCAATCATCTTAATAAGCAAGGCATATGTTTTGTGTTGCCTTGACTACATTTAAAAAAAAAAATTTAGTGAAGGTATCCTGTATTTCAGGCACTATTCTTGGAACTGGGATACAGCAGTAAACAAAACAGATATCCATTAGCACTTCTGCATGTTTTTATTAGAACAGAGAAGACAGACAATAAGTAAACAAAAAATATATATATACAGACTGATGACAGTAGCACTACAAAGCAAAGAAGGCCAGTGAAATAGGGAATATTGGGGGAAAATGTTGCCTTATTTTTAAAGTTATTTTATTTCATTTATTTTTAGAGAGAGAGAAAGCAAGCAGGAGAGAGGTACAGAGGAAAAGAGAGAGAGGATCTTAAGCAGGCTCCACGCTCAGCACAGAGCCTGATGAGGGGCTTGATCTCACAACCCTGGGACCTGAGCTAAAATCAAGAGTTGGAGGCTCAACATTTGTTCTTAAAGAAAATAAGTAATAATGTTTGGGAATGAATAGACTAGGGTTACATTTCATTTTCAAAAATCAGTGTTTTGTGTTTTATTTTTTAATTAAATCTGGAAGAGCAAAGTAACCAAGAAATTAGGTTCCACTGCTACTTGCTCTGAATCCATCAAACATGTAAAATAATGCATCTCTGGCTTCCTCTTTTCCATTTTCTGGAAGTAGGGGCATGGATCTGATAAAAAGAACCATAAAAACTAAAAGGATCTTGAGGATATCATGCAGTACAATCAGGAGAAGAGCAATGTAATCCCCCCAAAATAGCTCCCAAATGGTTGAAAAATCACTGAAATTTAAAGCCTCTTGGAAACAATTTCCTTTCCTTGGGACCACATTACACTGGTTACCCTTGTAAGAGATTTGTTAGGAAGAAGTTCAAAATTGTTACTTTAATAATACAAAGAATCTACACACTATGGAACTGCTGAATAGACCAGATGCACTGATCAGTCATGCTCCTAAGGTCTATCCATCCTAATCTACATTGAGAAAGGAAATATTTCTCTCTTTAGAATAGTCATCTATCACCTTTTATAAGATAGGCATTTTAAAATATTATTCTAAAATAATATCATTTCTCTAGTGGATGAGAAATTATTATGTCCTGTCCAAGAATTCTTCAATGACTGAGATAAATCCTGCTGTAAGTAGCTTTGAAAATACTTTCCAGAGTCCACAGTGCACAGTGATGCAAATGTCTCATGAGAGGCATCTACCTTTAAAATGCAATTTATAATCCCCTTCTGTTTAAATCAATTACAATAGGAGCTGCAAGTCATAAAACAAAAATCTCATTTTAGTTTGTAATAAACTCCAGTGCATATAGTCACCTCTGTATTAAAACACACATGAAAAAAGACTGATTAAAATAAAATATTCTGTACAACTCTCTATGTATACCATGTGTTCAATAATGCAGACTGATGTTTATTATGTTTATTATTATGTGTTATAACACATAAACATAAAGCAGCTATATCTGATATATATATATATATATATATATACATTTCAATGATCTAAAGCTCTCTTTCCCCTGAAAACTGTATGATATTATACTTTGCCATTTAGATTAACAAAGAACAAATTATAAAAACAAGAAAAGAAAAACACTATTTCTTGACCTCCACCTACGTATGGGTATCATACTGAATACCTTCATATAATAAGTCACCTACTCTTTACAACAGCCTAAGGTGTGTATTTCACCAACCTATTTTAAAGTTAAAGAACCTGAGACTCAGAGAAGTTAACTGACCCACCCAAGATCACAGAGTAAGAGCCTAGGATTCAAGCCCCTTTCTCAGTCAACTCCCAGATCCCTCCAGGAAAAAAAAAAAAAATCATTAGATCCGAATGATACTAACTCATACTGTTTCCTCAAAGAAATGAGATTATGAGATTATAATCCTTACCAAAAGCCTAATGCTAAAAAAATCAAAACAAACAGCATGTTTAATTATTTTTTATGGCCTATAAATCACATAGTTCTGAGATATCTATAAATCTTAGAGTTCTGAGATATCTAAAAATAATAATAATCTATATATTATGTGTACTTTACCAATATAAAAATTAAATTTAAAAATATGTGCAAAGAAAATATAATAATAATCTAGATTTAGGTTTCATTTCCAAGTTCCTACCTCACTACTACTACCTCCTAAAAGCATACCTGACTTATTTTTAGAGAAATAAAAATTGGGGCGCCTAGGTGCTCAGTCAGTTAAGGGTTCAACTTCAGCCCAGGTCATGATCTCACAGTTTGTGGGTTCACGCCCCACGTCGGGTTCTGTGCTGACAGCTAGCTCAGAGCCTGGAGCCTGCTTCAGATTCTGTATCTCCCTTTCTCTGACCCTCCCCTGCTCAGGTTGCCTCTCTCTCTCAGAAATAAATAAAACATTTTTAAGAAATTTAAAAAAAGAAATAAAAATTGAAGGAAAAGGTAAAGCAAATAAAAAGGAAAAAAAAAACCCTCATGGAGAGAATTTAGGGTTTTTGCAGGGAGATTCTGAGAGTGGACATTTAGTACATAGAAGTATTCTGCGCACGTCTATACACTAGGCACAATGCAAAGAAGGAAAAGCAAAACGAAAACAAAAACAAAACAAAATAAAAACACATACACACACAAAACAACAAAAAAAGATGAAAGCAAGGTTCATATCTTTAAAGAAGTCCTGTTTGACAGGATCAAAGATACTAAAAACAAGAATAATATAAAATATTAAGTGCTATCTGTATAAAAAGATTATGCAGGGACAGAAGGTTTTAAAGATTTTGGAGGAAATTGTGAGTCAAACAGTAATCCTTGATGGTTTTTTCAGACAATGGCTTTAGTTTTTAAAAGAGTTTATTGTGCCATTCTCAGTTTCTCAAAGCAAATTTCCCTGTTTAAACAGAATGGGTCCTCCAGTATTACGCTGCCACGAACAGCTGCTCGTTGGTGACATGTAAAAGCTTCATGTGTGAACCAATCCTCAATTGCATCAAATGTTCCTTGCTTTCATCTCTCTCATTACAGGATTTCTTCACAATGTCAAAAAGAAAAATAAAACCCACTTTAAAAAGCTTTCACTTGAATAATGACAAATATCCAAGGTACAAAATTCACATAATCAAGTCTTTTTTATCTACCTAAAAATGCTCTTATTGGTATAGTCATTACTTGAACATTGCTGCTGGAAGGTCTGTTTATACTTTTTTTTTTTCTTGAGAGTATATTGGGATGTAAGGTATAACTATACGTACAAAACTGAATTCTTTTTCATAAATACATCAAATATAATACATACATATAATACATCAAGTACCACACATCAAATGAGTGCAGCCCTTCAAAGTATTTTTGCTGGATGGGTTATATATTTATTTCAAAGGCAATGTCACTGCACTTTTAGAACTTTTCTGTGGTGACTGTCACAGAGCCAATGACTGCTCTTCAGGGAAACAGGTCCCAATGAATGTCACAGGACATTATAGGTCAAAGATGTCTCTTCTGTTAGCCAAATACATAACTCTTCTTACCCCCTTCCATCTTTATATCCTTGATTTCATAACTGAAATTTGCAAACTAACCATTTCAGTACACAATGAATGACATTAAGTTATAATAAATGATAACAACAACAACTAAATACCAGGAGCTTTATACACACACACACACACACACACACACACACACACAGTCAGAAACTGTGGCCCATGCTATTTTTACTCCCACTCTGCTCTCTCTTATCTGCCACTGCTGTGCAGCTGAACCTAATCCTATACAGAGCGCCACAGAGGAGCCCATGGGAACAAGCTGAGGTTGTTGATGAGGGGGCCTTATTTGATTCACATCAGGAATCAAACTAGCTGGGGTGAGTTCATTTGTGCCCTGCTTGGATTAAGTGCCATTACATAATAACACGGGTAAAAGTGGCTGGCAGCCTTTCTGCATCATCCAGAAGTGCAATCAGTCTAAATGGAGAACTGCCTGTACAGCTCCAAACCCAAGTGCACACAACAATTAAAACATGCTATAATACACAATGCTAAATCTGCAAAAAGAGCCCAATGACACTAAATCTGTTTTCCTAATGATACACTAGACCGCTTTCAAACTAACTCACATTCTTTTTTTTTTTTTGACCTTGAAAACTAGGGGTATTTTTATTTTAAGACTATTTTTTCCATTTAGAAAAAAATTAATAATAATAATAATAAAAAAACAATAAATGAATCAAATAAAATTATCCCCAATATTTATTTTTTTAATGTTTTATTTATTTCTAAGAGAGAGAGAGACAGCGTGAGCAGGGGAGGGTCAGAGAGGGAGGGAGTCACAGACTCTGAAACAGGCTCCAGGCTCTGAGCTGGCAGTCAGCACAGAGCCCGACGCGGGGCTCGAACCCACGAACCGCGAGATCATGACCTAAGCGAAAGTCTGACGCCCAACCCACTAAGCCACCCAGGCGCCCCTATCCCCAATATTTAAAAGGTGATTTCCACTGTTAATATTTTGGTGTATACTTTCCCAAACTTATAAAAATATTTCCAATTTTTATAGGCGCAGGTTTTTTTTTTTTTAATAGTTTATTATCAGGTTGGTTTCCATATAACACCCAGTGCTCATAGGACACTGAGCCAAACTAACTCACATTCTGTCTTATTCTTGCACAATGGTGATTTTAAAAACTATATCAAGTCCTGCAGATCTCACTGCTAGTCAAGTCCAGAGGTTATTCATTACATATGTCTTATTGCACCCGATCCTGCTTGCTTTAACTTAAGCCTATTTCCTCTCTATCCATCCAGAGGAAACAAACAAACAAACAAACAAACAAACAGGATTCTTTTAATACCCCTTCATGCAAGTAAGTTCCCCTTAGCTTTCCAGCTCTCAGCTATATAAGTCCAGACTTGCTATGCCATTTTCCAGTAAAGGTACTTCATCTAGTAAAGATAGGTCTATGTTTAATACTCTTTTTGGACTAAAGTAACCCAATCACTGACTCTGATCTGATTTTTGGAGTTGGAGCATAGCCTTAGAAGCTTATTCTCATCTTTTAAGCAAAAGAACAATGAAAAAGATCAGAACCAACAAACAATAAGCCTCATCAGGGGAAACCTAAGCTTTCCTGAGGGTTTATTCTTAGGCTCTGGATGGGCACATCATGTAAAAAATTTCCAGTAGGCAGATAAAAGAAGACCAGCAATTTTCATTTATCATTCTTCCCATGTTTCTGAATGAAAGCAACTTTTACAAAAAATATTTTAAAGATAAAGGAAATCTACTCTATGATTTAAACTTGAGGATATCTCTTCCTGCTTTGGAATCCATGACATGAAACTTTTTTTTAACAGATTTCCCATCCGTTCATTTAGTAGTAGCCTTCTGAAAACCATAATTGGGATACAACCCTTGGTCAAAAGGTACTTAACACATTACTATAGATAAAATTGACCTTGGAGGGGATATAGAATGATAGCCCCAAGCACTTGGATTCTGGAACTGGGATGCCTGGATGAAACACCTCAGCTCAGCCACTAACAAAGTAATCACTGTGCCTCAGTTTCTTCATGGAAGGCTGACCTATTTCACAGTGTTCTAAGAACTGAGATGATAAACATAAAGCATGTACTGCAGCCCCTAGAATGACAATTTCAATTACTGTTGCTCATTTTTATGCCGAGTTCTATGTCACTGCTCACCCTAGTCATTCCCAGACTTCAAAGAGACCTTTTAAAACATACAAGCCACTAATTTCTAACAAAAGACAGCTTCTATTTCAAAAGATTAATTTGATTCCATCAGCCTTTTGGTTTGTTCTCAAAATTAACTTTTCACTCTTTGCCATTCTAAGAGCCACCATTACTTGTTACCTACCCTCACCATCCCTTATTCCTTCAGTACTCAAGACTTTACATATTTGTCCGCCTTCTACTGCTCTGAGCTCAAAGCGTTTCCTACCAAATTATTATAGCCTCCAACATTCAATTCTTGGTCTTTTTTCAGACTTCAATCAGGAAGTAAGGGCCTCAAACAGAGCCCATTACAAAGTTTTATATATTCCTTGCATCATTCAGCTCTGGTTTTAAAGGCTCACGGCAAAACATTCATTTTGACCATATCCAATTTGCTGAGATTTTAACAACATTCTCTCAGGTGATTAATCTTTCAGGAAAAGAACAATAAAGTAAAATTTTCATTGACATGGTTTTATTTAATATTTTATTAGTCCAGGTAACTGGAATGGTGAAAGCAAGAAAGATTTGGTTCATAACATAAGCTCATTATTGATTAGAATTCCAAAATCAAAGCAAGTCTCTAATTAATAACGCCTTTAAATTACTGTATTCGGTGGCTGAATTACCACATTGATACTTATTCATTTAATTATGCCCTGGCCCAGAGAACTGACATTTTTACTGGCAGGTTATGAAATGTTTGTTAAAGCTATGAAGTCTAATTACCAAAGCCTTCTTTCAGATGCTCACAAAGGGTAGAGAAGAGTGAGAAAATTATCTCCTTGCTGCAAAAGGAAGAGTTATGAAATAAATGAAACTCTATAGGAGTGAACCTGATGAACGACACTTGTGTGGATGGTTTAGAGCTCATGAACGTATGCAAGGCTGGGCAGAGAACACAGAGTAGAGAATGCCAAGATTGTTCGGGTGCCGTCCTCTGGGTCTTTGTAGAAACTATTAACATATTTATTTTTCTTTTCTTCAATGGTGTTGGCTGTAACTGAAGCTTCATGGCTGTTAATATGTTATCATTACTCAAATAATTAGACTTGGGAGCAATAGATTTTTTTAATTAGCTATCTCAAAGCAAGTACCATTATAATCATCTAATTATCCTTTGAGGCAGCTTCTGCACAAATGGTTTTAAACATTCGCTATGTTTCTACTATGGGTGCTGGTTCCATGCATATCACTTAAAACTAATAGCATTTATGAAGATACAGTGATGAGAACCTAAGGAGCATGAATTATTTTTTTCAAAAAATAATAATTTTCATAAAGTAAAAAATCACTACACTAATTACATTTAAATTCAAAAACTAATATGTAGTTTCATCCAACAAAAGTAAAACTAATGTTCATCTTCAATTTGTTCACATACCAATAAAGCCTAAAGGTATTTCTTAGCCTAAATGCCAAACATTTAGCGATATTCAATCAACAAGATTGCTTAGCTAGATAAATAATTACCATTTTTATCAGGAAAAGTCACCTTTCTATAATAACACAAAGTATGGTTCAATCAGCCTTTAAGAGCAAATGACTTTTTAGGAAACCTAATTGCATCAAATAAGTCTCTAAAGAATGTATTACCTTTTTATTCTAGCAATGATACAGAAGGGTATTCCAACTATAAAACAACTTCCCTTCATTTACCTTTATAGCATGCACAGATATGACATCAAAAACCTGCCCAGAAATAAGGGGGTAGGACAGTTACAGGCAGACTTAAGAGTTTGGGTCAGGTAAAGAAAACAACTCAAGGTGTTCTTGGTCTCTAGACCCCAGGCTAACTGCCTATCAGCCCTTTTCCAATCTGCTCATGGAGGCCAAGTTCATTCTGTCCTTTCAGATTTCAAGCAGGGTGTTTCCTGCCAATAGTGAACAATCAATGCCTTCTCTTTATTCTCTCCTCTAAGTAACTCCTTTTGATTGAGACTTTGTTTATTATGTTCTTGACTCCCTGTCTTATGTTAACTAAAGTTATCTCAGCCTTGGCATTTACATAAGAGGAAACCCCTGATATAAGGATTATTAGAAATTTAGTTGGGACATTTGTCTTAAGAACTACAGAGTTCTTTTTATTTTTTTTTTCAGAGTTCTTTTTTTAAAGAAAGAACACTCTTCCAACATGATTATGTGACTATCTCTACTTTATTCATGAGTTTGAAGATTCCAAGCTGGGTTTGTTTCACATCTAAACTGAAAACTAGAGAATCTTACAATATTCTAATTTGCTCTGCTGTCTCTAGGTAGAAGTCTCTTCAACCAGGCAGATAGGTGCCTCATTATTCTTAGAAAACCCTAAGAACTATCTGCAGACTTATTTTATAACCCCATTAAGATGTCTTCTCCCTGCCATAGGAGGGAGTATTTCTCTTTCTCTATGCCTAATATATTTATAAGCAGCACACATTTTTAAGTTTGTTTGCTTCTCTAGTTTCATCAACTGGTTAAAATATAAGATATACTGCATATACCTATACTTACATCTTTAATCATAGTACTGCTTTTTGAGGGAAGGTCCCAAAGAAATAAAAAATTGCCTTTGTACCATGATAGTAGCATGAGTATAGAAATGAGAATCCCAATAAAGAAATCTTCAAATTAACAAAGAGAAATCTTCTCAGAGAACTGAAGCATTAGTCAAATGGGAAATAATACTAGAACTTGAGATCCTGTAACATGTCCCCCAACAATAGAGATAGGGATGAGGCCTCCAGCCTTACCTGGATGAAAAGAGGAAGGGAAGGAGAGTAAGAATTTTAAGGTAGGCAGAAGTTACCTGCTTCCTTCCTAGGGATAATAGTAATAAATTATATATATATAATAAGTTCATTCTATATCTAAGACTTTGTGCCATCAGAGAAGCAGATGTAGAAATATAAGAAAACTATAAGTATTTCAAGGCAATAACAAAGATGGTGCCACAGGAGTTAAGAGGAAAGAAACCACATATGATTGTTCTTCTGCATGGAAATGGAAGCATTCCACAGGCCCTAAAGCATGAGTTGGAGTTTAACCAAAGAAACATCCCAGTGAATGCTTCAGTGTGCAACTACAGGAGCAAAAATGTGGACAGAATAAAGCAATGGCTTGTTCAGAAAAAGAAATGAAAGAAGGTAGGAAAGAGGGAAGACACTTTGAGTTCAAAGCATGGAATGATTCAGTGGAAATAACAGAAATACAGCTGGAATCCTAGGTTGGGCGAGATCACAAAGCTATGAATATTAGGCTCAGTCTATTTTATTCTGAAGTAATGGGGACCCAGAGAAGCTTTTTAACCAAGGGCATATGATCAGAACCAGAGAAATGTAGTATAGTTTTACAGCATAATAAGAAACAAAAAGAATAATTATAGATTATTATAATTAACCTATAATTATTAATTAATAATATTAATTAATGATTTACTATGATTAATATAGAATCGATTTTTAAAGGGGAATAAGATCAAAAGGGAGAAAACAGAGACTAAAAAAATGTGGAAGAGAACCTAGAAATTCAAATGTATAAGAAGTCGAAAAATGAGTCCAAGCAGAAATATGAGCAATGGGCAATGAGGGAGAGGAAGGAAATGGACCTAGGGAACCTAAAGCAAAAGAAAAAGAGTTTAAGAAAAAAATGCTGGTCAATAATGCAAGAGTTCATGGGAGAAAAACAGTAAGACAAAGCTACTGAACTCAACAATGTATGTGACCCTGCAAAAGCAGCTCTTTCAGGGGAGTGACAGGCATAGAAGCAGGACACAAAGAAGGAAGATGTGAGTGGACGTGTGCAAGAAGGAGCAACTTCCACAGAGGCTTTCTTCCCCTTTGTAAAATCTGATAGTGAATGGCAAGGTTGATATGTGGGGACCTGAGGAGGGATTATGAAAGGGCAGGGGTGGGGGGACTCTGCATAATGACTTAGGGTAAAGGAAGCAATGGAAGATACTGAAGGGAGGGGGAAAAATCACTTCTCAAGCAAGATTATAGAAGAAGGTGAAAGGAATAGGCTAAAAGCCTAGGGCAATGTTAGAGGCAGAGCAAGGATGGTGAAGGACTTTATATAAAATATGCTTGGCTGTTTTTGGACAATTAAAGAGATGGTGTGCTAAGAATGGGTAGATAGAAGGTTGCAACTTAGAGGAAGTGGAAGGCATGGAAGCAGCCTTTGTGAAATACTGAGAATGATTTATCAAGAGGACACATTCCAAATTGCAAGCATTAACCGCATCATAGAATCCCTGGACTAATCTTTCTGTGGTCCAGTTTTTCCCTAAAGGCACTGTAACTGTCAATTCAAGTTGTTCCCTGGGATTCTATAAATGTTCACTGAGAGAAAAAGACTGTCTTAGTTTTAGGCAATTGAGGTAAGACTATGTACATTTGAAGATACTGGCTACTGCGTGCCCATCTAAAAGTTACCTCACACATGAGAAAACAAATACAGAGAACCACACATGGAAAGGACGTGACAAAGGGGAAGAAGATGGAAATGTGGCAATAGCATTTGAGGACAAGGAGTTTCTCTGAGGTCGGTTTCACCCCTGGAGTTCCTAATTTGCTGAGTCAATAAACCACTCTCCAAATTTCTGAATCCATCCCTTGAAATGTTACGCAAATTGATTTAGATTTCTACCTCTGGATATACAAATGCGTTATGAAGCCCAATGCAATCTGTGCAGTGCAAATGCCATATTAGCTGCTGAGCACAGTGGTTGTAGAGGTTGGGGACTGTGCAAGAGGGAGTTGAGAGGCAAGGGGGAAGCCTAACAATAACTTCATGGGAGAAGAGAAAAGAAATCTGGTATCTCCTCTGATATCTCCTCTGCTTCATGGCACACTCACTATTACAAATTCACTTAAAAATTAGATGTAATTAGAGACAGTCTGTGCCTCACTTTTAATATTCACCTCACCTAACTATATAACTAAGACTGACCTGTGCTTCTGTCTAGGCAAACACATTCCACAGGGCACATTTCTCAAGGGTCAACTGAAGGTCACATAATTAAATGAAAATGATTTCTTCAACTTGTTCTCATCTTCCTTTTTAACCTAGTCATTTAGTCAATTATTATAATACAGCCTGTTATTCTTGAAAAACACAATTAACTAGACAAGCTAAACTATGATTTGAAAGGCATTCTCATTAATGGAAGTAATATTACAGAGGAAAGACATCAAAAGCTTGAAGGAGAAAAACTAAGTACAGGTCTTACCTTTACTCTAAGGAGCCTGAAGATTCAGTTAAGAAAAAGTAGCCATCCTTACACTGAGATTTCTTTAATGAAACTCTTAAAGTCCAGAAGAAACTATTCAAAATTAGATTAAAATGGTTCTATGTTTATTGCCTTAATACCCAAGCCCAAAATGAAGTAGAGAATGCTTTGATTGACCAAATCGCTAAGTCTTTACTCAATTGTGTTGTCGGTGATGAGTCTCTTTTTGTTTCTTTTTGTTTAGAAGCACTTACTGTGTGCCAGACAGTGTCCTATGGGTCCTGTATTCATGTATGCATTCATTTGATCTAGTCAACAACCCTACAAGATAGGCACTCATTATTTCCTTTTTACAGAGGGCAACCTAAGGTAAAGAGAGATTATGTAACATCTCTGAGGCCAGAGCATAAGAAGTGGAGACAGAAATGTTGGACCTTAAGCAGTTTGATACCAGGTCTAGTGCTCTTAATCAGTGTGTTCTGTTTCCTTTTGTACATGAGACTACGTGTGATCAAAAGAAAAAAAAAAAAAAAGCACATAATGGCAGAATGGAAAAAGTAGGACTCTATATGACAGCTGGAAAAAACACATTGTTGGGGTGTGGAGAGGAGAAATCCAGAAGATGGGAATGGAAGAAATAAGGATGCTGAGAAGAAAATCAGAACAGCAAGCAGCATAATTTGGTGCCCTCATAAAATCTTCACAGGTGAGTAGTGATTCAAAGAGTTGGACAGGAAACTAGAATCCCCTTTTGGAAAGTCTGCAATAATAGGCTTAATTAATTTAGATCTAATTATGTATGCATTAGAGGCTTCATGAGAACTTTTGAAGACAGTGATAGAATCTTCTCCTTCACTTTATGAAAAAAGTATCTGGAATTTTGGATAGGGAGAAGCAGAGTTAAAAAAGTTACTTAGGGACTAAACCTATAATCCAAGTGAGATAATAAAGACTCAACACTGTATCAGCTGAGACAGAAAAAGGCAACACTTGGAGGCTGTAAACACATCTGATATGGTGAAGGGAAGGAGAAGTGAGAGAGCATAAGAATGGCAGGGCGGGGCACCTGGGTGGTTCAGTCCGTTAAGCATCTGACTTCAGCTCAGGTCATGATATCAGTTTTGTGGGTTCGAGCCCCGCATCGGGCTCTGTGCTGCCAACTCCCTCTCCATCTGACCCTCCCCTGCTCATGCATTCTCTCTCCCTCTCTCTCGGAAATAAATAAAAAACATTAAAAAAAAAAAAAAAAGAATGGCAGGGTCAAAATAAATGGAGATGTAACCTATCCCAAGAAGGCAATCATGGCTTAAAACAAAAAAGGGGTGAGGGGCAGCAAAAGTTTCTTAAAGAAACAGAAATTTGAGTGAGACTTGCTGAATGATTAAGGGCTGGCCACAATGGAAGAAGGAGTGAGCAGAGATGTGAGGGAGAGTGGGGAATTTGAGTAATTTGAGAACTAGTGTGTGCAAAGACCTAGGGCCAAAAGAACACTGTGTGATGGGCGAACCAAAAAAAGGGGGCTTTGGGAGAAGCTGAAGCATGGATTAGGAGTTGAAAGAGACCCTAGTGGCCTCAGCCTTAGGTGTTCATGGATCTCCTTTCTGGTGCTCTGGCATTAATATGATTCAGCTGTCCATGTGCCTTCTCAGAGTAGCAATTTTATTTTGCCTTGGCTTCTTCCTAAACACTTCCACCCCTCACACTGCATGTTTTCATCTACGTCTCATAATATCTTCTTCCTCCTCTATCCATAGTTTCTGTTTCATGGCCATCTGCTACTTCATGGCATTCTGTCCGCTTTGTTCAACTGTTAACTCTTCTCTCTTGAGCTGTCTCAACTCCTCCTATGTTTTAGTCAGGCTGTGTCACACAGCCAGTGACCTAGAGCTTGACTATCTTTGGAATAGGTGCCCACTCCCAAATCAATCATCTGTGGGGTAATTTGATTCAAACCATGGCTGCTTTCTCCATTTTTAGAATTTTCCCTAAAACCAAAAAGTAACCAAGTGGCCAAAATTAAATTTTTCTTAATTTGCAATTCTATGGTCAGAGAATACCAGGAAAAATGATAAAGAATGACTTGAACCACACAAATAATGAAGAGTTATAAGTATCCACGTTTTCCCAACATAAAACAGATCAACAGTTAGCTTTGGTGACCCTTAAAACAAGAGACATATTTTTTTAAATACATTAGTCAATTAAAAATAGATAGTAATATTATCTCGAAGAGACTGTTTTTTAATAAAAATTCTTCATCTTTCACCCTTTGGTGTCAACATTACTTTCTGAAGATATCTTTTTTGCTTATTTAGAAAATTATGCAAGAAACATTGAAAACAGTTTGCGGTAATAAGTCAATAAAAATAAAGAAATGAAATCAACAATCCTCTCCTTTACAATCCTTCCCATGCTTCAATAGCATGTTTATTTTCAATCCAATCAAGTAATTTGTTTTCAAATTTAGGTAAAAGTTTAAAGCTTACGTAAACAAAATATAGGACATTAGGAATTTCCTGGAATAGTGCTCAACATTTAAAAAAGAGTCTAGTGCAATGCAATTTAGCTTATCAGGATCTGAACACACATCTAAGAAAAAGAGATTAAAGTAGAAGACCCAAAGTGCAGCCACAGGCTACATGTGGCTCAGAGACTTGTGCTCAGCCCTTAACAGTGTGCACAAAATTGTTTTTTGATGAACTGCTTATCTCTGTCTCTTTCTCTTCTCAAATATATCTCCACACATATATATTTGAACATACTTTTATGTATATATATGAAACTTCACTAAGAAATCCAAATTTCAGTCTTCTCCTAAGAAACAAATTAGAACAAAAAACTGGAAGTTCTTGCAAAACTAGGCTTGCAATCTCACATGTCAATAACTACTTTAAGCTGAGTGAAAAACTACACTTTCCAGTCCTGACACACACACATGGGTTTGTCACAGTCTCCACCACTCTTCACTGTTTGATTCAAACTTTGGTTCAAAGCACCTATGGTTGCCTCCACACAGACATTACAAGTTTATCAGAAGAAAAAAAAAAAAGAAAACAAAAACACAGAAGTACTATTTCCTTAGCATTGTAGGTACTTTCGAGATCACCTACATGAGCCATTCCATTCCCTGAAGAGTCTCCCATGCATACATCTGACCATATCCTGCCTAACATAATTAAGTGTCTTGCTCAGAGTCAAAAAGCTACTAAATAAAAGACCCAGACTTGAATCTGATTCTTCAAACCCCAAATCCAGTGTTTTTCCAGCTTCGGTACAGCTGATATTGGCAGCAAAGTTGTTTCTCCCAAACAGGAATTATGAAGATACCCTAGTTTATGAATATAGCCATTTTTAGATCACAAGATCAAATTTACTATATACAACAGGCAAAATAAGGAAGGCCTCCATTTAGTCTACCTTCTAAAACAAAATATATCTCTTCTCTCTGAGTTCTCCTCTTATATCCCTCAACAGCAAAAGAAAAAATTGATACAGAGAGCATTAAATCACCCACCAACAGGCACCTATGGAAGAATAGTATGTCAATCTTCAAGGAAACCACACAAGAAAACTTTGGCAAAACATGACTTTCCTCCTTTTTTTCAGAAACTTATCTGCTGAAATTCCACTTTCATTCTTTCTAACACAAACCTCACGTTGGCTCTTACACAAAATGGTTGAAGTCACATCCTTTTGTTCCTTCTACATTTCTCATCTGTAAATGTGCTCATCAACTTGTCAACCAGACGGTTAGAATTTATACTTAATCTTCACATTCCCTCTCAGCTGAAATTTTCTCCTATCCCTTAATAATTTCCTATCTTGATTACTATAATTTCTTTTATATTGTCCTCTTGAAATTCATACTCTTTACCGTCACGTAGGGCCAGAATCTGTGGCTAAAATAACATTTCCCCCAACTGTCCCTCTTTTTCACAAATGCATTTTTGCTCTCAATAATAAAATTCCAATTCCCCTCTAAATCACTCTGGATACCTCACTGTAATTATCTTTTCAGTCATTAGAGCATGGAGTCACACATCGCCAATTTTTTTCATCTCACATTCCTTTCATGAGGTCCCAAGCAGATATTCTTTGAGGTATTCTCTTTTCATGTGCATTGTTTTAAATGGTGCCTATCAAGGCAGAAGAATGGGAAATCACATGAAGGACTAGCCAAATCTCCTTGTCCTTCTTCCCTAGGAAAAGAGGGAGTGGTTCAAAGTGTATTCCACATTTTAGAATTGCTTTGAAATTTAATTTGGGGGATACATTTTCTAATAAATTGGAATTTGCAAGTAAATAGTTTCTCAGATTCTAATATCTTTTTGGCAAAAGATAAGAAGTCCAATTCTACTCTATGAGGCACTAAAAAATGCAAATATTAGAAAACTATATCATCAAAAGAACATCATGTGTGGCAAGAAGCCTTTCAACTTCAGAAGGCTTGACTTTATGATTTTATATCCAGTCAACCACATAAGCATTTTGAAATTTTTCAGTGAGAAAAACAACATCTATGAGAGGAAGGGGAGCAGAAGGAAACACATTTTATTAAATGCATGCAGATGATTTAGTTCATACAGATATTTAAAGTAAAAACCCAAAAAGCACATTTTAATTTTCCCTTTGTGAATTTCCAAAGGTAAAAAAAAATGTAGATATACGTTCTTATTATCCAGGATGTTCCCTATTGACTGATTATCTCTTGGTCTTTCTCATTCTCTCTTCTTACACCCACACCCACACCCACATCCACACACACACACATACACAAGCTACAGTGCTCCTGGTTGGGAATGTTTTTCTCTGCTCTGTGATCCACAGTGAATCTTTGTCCTAAAGCTAGTCTTCCTTTTGCTGTTAGATATAACCAGGAGCCCAGCAGAAGAGAAAGAGAACCAGTTCCAGAAGCTTTCTCTTGGTGAGCATAAGGAAGACCTCCCCCCAAAACAACAACAGCAACATTAACTCCTAAAATCGGTGGGCTTTGGCCATCATCTGTGAAACTGTTAGAGGGACAAGAGACGGGTGTTCACCTGAGACAAATCAAAGCTGGTGCTGAAGCTGAGACTGGGCTCGGCTCCATGAGGAGCATCAGGCCTGCAGAAGAGCAGAGTGCTTCAACAAGAAACAGGATGCTCTAAGGAAAGAGGCAAAGGGAAATGGATGCTGGGTAGACAACTAACCATGGCCATAATCAAAATGAAAGTTGTAACTAAATTTTTTGCATTTTCTTTTTTCTGTTTGTAAACAACAACAAAACTAGCTATATTCTGATTAGAAGCAAATTACAGTAATTGCAGGAAAACTTTCACCTCAAAATCATGAAGCTGCAAACTATTCATTACGAATAAAATTCAAATGCAAGGCAGAAAAACTATTAGAGAAGAAATGCCTTTTAACCATCCCTACATACTCTAGAAATCACAGGCTTTATTTTGGAATGTGTAGATCTCTTCTATTAATTGAAGGCCTTCAATATCTCTTTTAGGGTGGTCGGGGGGAGTGTGGTGCTTAGAATGCACAGAAGCAACAGTATTCCTGGCTTTTTTTTTTTTTTTTTACTTTTCTTTCCATAATAGTGAGCTAAAGCAAATTCCTTCTCCTTATTGTACTTTCATAAGCAGTAGAACTCACAGGACTCTATGGAAGACGGAAAATTCAATCATAAACACAATAATAAAAATGTTCTCCCTTTAGCCAACCTTTCCCCATGTGAAACTGGTTTAGCCTGACATCTATGGTCTTACATATAAATATCCAAACATAAACAAATATTCTAAGCTGGGAATTAACTCTCTGCTCCTGTCCTAAAGTTTTCTTGCACAAGGTATCAAGCCAAAGTTTTGATGAACCTGGTGGTTCATCTGGTGAACCTGTTGAATCAAAGTTTTACAAGTCCTCCCAATTTCTCTGCATATCCTTCTAAGCTGTTCAATCCTTATAAATAGCACATTTCTTATGAAAATAAATGTCTTCCTCAGAAAGAGCTGCAAATCAAGAACACATGTACATGTACCTGTGCTATTATATGCTATATTTGCTGCATATAAGAAGACAAAGGGGTAAGCTTTCAGCATATTTTCAGTTTTATCAGTTTTTTCCATTACAATGTCAGAGGAAACATAAATAAAATGTTCCCTATACAGTCTTAAAAGAAACCAAAGAAATTGTCCAAGGCTTATATCTTCAGCTAGATCTAAAATTTTTTCATTAACCCAACAGGGGTGAAAGTCTCTACTGTCGAAAGACATTCAATTAACCTAGTTTATAAACTGTAAGGTTGGAATTCAGTCAGTTACTAAAATAGTTGTTGTTTCTGATTAATTATTTCAGGCTGACCAGTTGTGGGCCAGAGCTATGTATGTCAAAGTCACTCACTTAGTTAGCAATGACACCAACGGAAATTACTTTCTGATGAACAGTTCTGAAATCCAGGCCTCTGGCTAAAGCCAGTTATTGCAAAAGAGTAATAAATCTTGGAATTCAGTGGCCTGTCCCTTCAAATACAAAATAATGAATATTAAAAAACAAATGCAAGGTTGTGCTTAAAAGTTGATATCACAAATATTTCAATAACTTAGAATATTCTATACAAGTCAAAAAGTCACTTATGTTGACCCACTAATAAAGAAGGGTTAAGAAGGTTATGAAAGTACTTAAGGATATATGCAGATAAGGCTAGAGCAGAAAAGACTACATTACTGACTTACTAAATCAAATGGTGATATATGTTCTAATGGTTCACTTTAGCTTTGTGGCTGTTTACTATCCCAAATTATTTTTATATCTAAATTTCTATGTTATTGTACTTTATTTTTTCTTTACTTTTCTTTAAGGTTTATTCATTTTTGAGAGACAGAGAGAGACAAAGTGTGAGTGGAAAGAGGGGCAGAGAGAGAGGGAGACACAGAATCCGAAGCAGACTACAGGCTCTGAGCTTCCAGGCTCCAGGCTCAGGCTCAGAGCCCAATGCGGGGCTTGAACTCATGAACTGTGAGATCTTGACTTGAGCTGAAGTTGCATACTTAACTGACTGAACCACTAGGCACCCCTAAGTTATTGTACTTTAAATACCAGACTCTTGAAAGAATTTTAAAAGTTCTTTATAAAGTCTAGAATACTGATCCAAATACAATAAATCACAACTGCTTTTATTGTTATTGTTGTTTGAGCCATGGTTTCTCAAATACACTGATTTTCAGGCCCTTCCCAGGACCTAGTGAACCAGAATATCTGGAGTTGGAACCTGGAATCCTAAACCTTAAAAAAAAAGTTCTAAATTTAGCCTGCACTGGTTTGAGCCGTTCTTTTGGCACGGGGCAAGTTTTAAACATAGAGTTGATTCAACATAAAAATTAGCCCTCCCGATAACATTAACTTACATGTTATTCAAATTGAGTCTTTATTCTTTTTTTTTTTAAAGTTTATTTATTTATTTTGAGAGGGAAAGAGAGAGAGAGAACAAGAAGGGAAGGGGTAGAGAAAGAGAGGGAGAGAGAGAATCCCAAGCTGTTAGCATGGAGCCTGATGCAGGGCTCAATCTCACAAGCAGTGAGATCATGACCTAAGCCAAAATCAAGAGTCAGATGCTTAACTGAGCCACCCAGGTGCCCTAAGTCTTTATTCTTGCTTCCATATTTTTATTAAGCCCTTACAGATGCCTTGCCTTATGAAACACTGAAATCACATGTAATTAAACATGTTTGTCTTTTTGCCTTAGCTGACAGTTTTCTGTGATCTGAAATAAATGTTGAACCTCAATAAGTAAACAACATTACATGTTCAGTCCTATACAACAGAACTTTAATTGTATCTTTTAACCTTTTTTGTCCCATTTTTATTGTGTTTAATTTTAAAAAAAGCTTCCTCAAATCCTTAATGGAAGTAAATGAGGTATAAATCTGAAACAAGTAAGTGACCTTAGGTTAAGTAGTTGTAGACTGATTTAGACAATGGGCATATCATTTTACCTTTCTCAAAGGCCAATATATGGCTAATAGGGAAAGAATGTTATGAATTCAAACTCAGAGTATTTCTTCAGGTTCTACTAAAGAATGGTATCACTTAATGTAGAAAGAACAAAGGAATTATGAAGCTAGAAAATCACATTTTTGCGACTATAATAGTAAAAAGTGATTCAGGTAACCATCATCAACAGACGCTAAATCCAGGGGGAAAGGTTTGATTATAAACAGGGTTTTAGTAATGTATCAAGGTATTTCTCTATAAATACCTATTAATTTCAAAAGGAATAGAAGTAAATATAGTAGAGAAACTGAATGACTCTTTACCCAAATAATCAAAACAATGTCAACAATAAGGAACAATTCTTTGAGAAGGACATGTTCATTTCGTAGCTAATGTTCATTTCAACCAAAAATGCATAATCTGAATCTAACCATGAGAAAGCACTGGATACACCAATTAAGAAACACTTAACAAAATAATTTCCTTTTTTGTCAATGTCATAAGAGACAAAGAAAGGCTGAAGAACTTTCCAGATTAAAAAAAGTGTAGAGACATGACAGCTAAATATAACATATCCTACTCTGGGGGAAAAAAATGTTACTGGTCCTAGGAAAGACACAGTGAAGTATTAAAAAGCAAAGAAGGATGATCAATGCAACCAACTTTCACATGGTTCTGGTGGGGAAAATATAGTTTACACACTCACATACACATACACACACAATAGCCAACAAATGTTAAAATTTGGACAAAATGTTACATTTTTAAAAAATCTGGGTAAATGCGATACTATTGTTACAAGCTTTTTTCAACTTAAAAATGGCTTTAAGATAAAAAATAAAAGCACATTTTTTTCAAATTGAAAAAAAATTGGCAGTAATGAATACAGATAAATAAGCATATACCCCAGATGCGTACCTGTAGTTCTCTTCATTAAAGAAAGCACACTTGCAGGTGTATACTTTCCATGCACACAAAGAAGTAAACATAAGAATGTCTGTTATGACATTTCTTCCAATTCTTGCTATAAGAAATGATCTAAATTGCCATTAATAGTAGAATGTATACATGAATTATGGGGCGTAGTCATTAATGGAGATTATGCATTGGATACCTAGTCACATGTCGATATGGGCAAATTCAAATGCAACACTGAGGGGAAAAAAACTGCTGCAAAATGATACTAAATTTCATAAAGTATTAAAACATGAAAAAGTACCATATATTTATCAATATATGTGCCAAAAAGAAAAACAAGCATTATGAAAACTGAACAAAAATTCAGAATAGTAATTAATTCTGATGAGTGACCAGTACATCCTCAGGAGAGGCACACAGGAAGCTTCCAATGTCTCAAAAGATTTTATTTAAGAAAAACTGCAAGTATATAGCAAGATGATAAAATATGATAACACTGGATGGTGGCTACATGGATAGTTATGATCATTTGCAGTGTTTCAAAAATGTTATCTAACAATTTTGCTTTAATTCTAATTAAGCAAAGTAAACTCTAGGAAGCTCAGTTCAACCCTCCTGGCCAAAATGGAATACCACAAAGAAATATAATAAACTAATGTTTAATTAATTTTTACAATATGCAAACACTCCTTGCTATTGTAAACTCCTCAAAACCTTTTTTCATTAATTCTCACCATGTACTTCAGCCTTTTGTATTATTAATCCCAGCATATGATTATAGATCAGTCAGTCAACTTTACTTTGTAACATGCTTAATTACGCAGCACATCCCCATTCTCTGTATTGTTTTGCATCATATTGACTGTAGGGTTTATTCAAATTGTTTCCTGCAGCTCTCGAAGCTGAAAATTTTGTACCTGGGCTGGCTGATATTTATTAAGGCTAAAAGGTATTAACCTTCATGTTTATAGCAGAATTCTGAGCAGTATCAGGCCTTCACTGAGCCCACAGTTCCAACGGGTTGCTGCCGTTCCTTCAGTTGCATGGTATTTTTATCTAAGCCAACAGCCTATGCAGGCATCATGTGATAGGAAATGATAGGAGGAATGTGCTTCCTAGACTAGGGAGAACAGTATAAAATGCCTTTTTAAATTGTTACAAGAAAAGCAATAGTGCTCTACAGTGGAGGAAGCTAGAGACAGAAAACAGAGCATCTCAGTTCTGATCTGTCACTCACTCCTTGTGGCCTTAGGCAACCCACATGCCCTCTCACAACCTGGGATTACTTATGTGGAGAAAATGACTATGTCCTGCCATCCTCACTGGAATGGTGTGAGCCGGGAAGAGATGATGAAGAGAGCACTTCAATTGGAAGTGCTTTGTGAACGATAAACCATTCAAAAACCACAAAGAACGATTGCCATTACTTGGATCCTCTTGGAACTAAAAAATGTGCTGGTGAAATAAATACAATAAAATTCTCAGAAACAAAGAGATATGAGTAGGTAAGTTGGTAAGCTCAACAAGTTGTGGCTTGTGCATGAGTTAATATATCGGTTAAAGAAAAATTTCCCTGAGAATATAAACAACTGTTAATGATATTTTAGGAAGGAACTCTCTTTGAAGTAGGATTATTCAAGGAAGTTGAAGAAAGGTGTCTTTAGTATTTTATTCCAGAATTACTCACGGACTAAATTGGGTTGTAATTGAAATTTGTGTGCAAAAATTACAGTAGACACTAGTTGAAGGAGGTTACAAGATGAAGAATGCCAAGAGCTGTTGCTTTGCTTAAAGCAGTGCTTCTCTGAATGGGTTTGTGGACTCCTAGGCTCCCTGAGAACCTTTCAGGAATCCGTGAGGGCAAAATTATTTTCCTAATAACACTAAGATGTTAATCACTTTTTTTTTTTCTGTATGGATATTTGCACAGATGGTATGAAAGCACTGATGGGAGAATTGTTATTACTTTAGAACAAATCAGGGCCACAGAACCAAACTGTATTAGTCATCATTGTACTCTTCACTGTCATGCACGTGTTAAAACAAAACAACAAACAGTTTAACTCAAGAATGTCATTGATGAAGCAGTATTTAAAAAAAAATTAATTCTATTATGTCTTAATTCTTGAGTTCAATTCATTGTTACAGTCTTTGTGGTGGAATGGCAAATACACACAGAGCACTTGCCCCATACTAAACTACAAGGGTAGTTTTTTAAGAAGCAGCACCTGTGTGGTTGTTTTAACGTCGTAGGCTGAACTAACCACTTTTTTCATGGACCAGAATTTTTACTTGAAGGGACAACTGACAGACAAACCACAATTATTCAAACTTGGGTTTTTGGCAGACGTTTTTGCTAAAATGAAGTGAATCTGTATTCACTGACAGCATTCATCACCAGTGATCACATTAAAGCCTTCAAGCAAAATTAGAAGTTTGAAAAACTTATAATGGCTTATGTGAGCAAAACAGGTTTGCACTATACTTTTCTCTGATTAGATCAGTGGCGATATCAAGAAATTGGGTTTCTTTATGCTGTATAATGAAAAACATCAACACTTGGAGAATCTACAAAGCTCAGTGAATCAGTGTTTTCCAAACGAATAATTCCTGATGTTACAATATTACACATGGGTAAAATATGCATCCAAAGTGCAAGATAGATCAATGGATTTCAAAGGAAAAAATTCAAAAAGTTCATCAACATGTTTTCAGACTCCACATTGTAACTAATCTTTAATAAAACACCATTTGAAGATTTTTGGTGTAGTACCAAAAAGAATGTCCACAACTACCAATATGCTATTAAAATATCCCTCCCTTCTATAATTAGTGAAGTTGGCTGTAACCAAAAACAAATACATAAATAAAATTTAAAAAAAATTTTTAAGAATGGAATGGAGAATAGTGGCATAAGTGGTGGGTTGGAAAGGAAAGGAAAGGAAAGGAAATTACCCAATTCCATTACACAATTCTTCCAACAACAATATTGCACATTACAATACATATTGTCTTACACACTTCAGTGTGATTTTGTTTCCCAAAAATAGCACCTACAACTGTTCTCTCATTTCCCACACCCTCCAATCCTGTGGCCCTTAGTCAACGGTTGACAAGTATATACGTATGATATCTAGTTTATTTGACTTGGGCTGGAACAGAGGCATAACTCATACTAAAGGGCTCCCAGGAAAGTTTAAACTAGATCTATCCTTGGAGAGATTTTGCCTAAGATCACATACCTCTTCTTCCCCTTCCCTGATCTGTCCTTTCCTATCTATCACCCCCTAACTGATTTCTCACTTTCTTAATAAATTCTTTTTATATAAATCCTTATGTTAGTATTTGTTTCTAGGGCATCCAATATCAGGTAGCCAGTAAAGAGTCATTCAGTTGTTTGATCAATGCTCTCTTTGAATTTCTGGTAAGCGGTGATCCATTTGATTCCCACGAAATGGGAAGGTTAATGTAGAATGTCATTTTGTATCAACTTAATTACAGCCAAATGTGAAGTGAACGAAATGAAAGAATAAATGTTAACTTTACTAACAAAACAAACAAACAGATTTCAGTTATGACGTTTGGTTCACTTTTTGGAAAGGACATTATCAACTATAAAATTTTTGAGTCATAATATTCTTCCAAAAAGCTGGCTGTAAAGAAATGGTAATAATGTAGCAACACTGCAATGGAATGGAAGAGACAGAACTACATAGAAACGTATCAGCAAGTTTATAGGTCAAATTGCTAATCAGTGAAAAGGAAAAGACTGGAAATGCCATTAGAAAGGAAAGATGACTGGAGGATTGAGATCTTTGATGAAATAGGAGGAAATGTGATAAAGAAAGAGGTAATGGATGAGAGGGAGAATGGACACAGAAAGTACTGAGGTGGGAAAAAAGGGAGAGTAAGAAGAGTACAGCATTTGACAGTTCCCTACATCTTTCTCTGGCATCTGTAGCATAGAGAGCATCACTTGCCACACACTGCCACCTGGCTTTACCTTGCAAATAGCCACAATGTCACTTCCTACTCACCAGTGCTCTATTTGGACCACTATGCATTTCCCACACTAGTCCACCTTATTCCATTACCACTGCTTCTTTAATCTCTGCCCTTTCATCTCTGTTTCAGTTGCTTTCTAATTCATTACTTTAAGAGGCCTCAAACTTCTGCCTCCAGTCAACACACATTCCCAGAAATCAATACGCAAAGAAGCAAGATATATTACAGAATTTCTACCAGTTTTCTTTTAGGCTTTGACTGTAAGAGTCAGTTATTTTTATAGCACCCAAGAGAGAACACTAGTCATAGAAGACTGTTCTGTACAAAACCATATCTACCTAAAACTTCTTTTGCCAGTCTCACAGGACAATAGTAAAAATGAATCCCAAGGCATATATGTGTCTACAAAATGTCAGCGCCTATAAAGACAAAAACTGAGTAAAAACATTCAATAAAGCTGCCCTCATAATTTCACAGAAGCCAGGAATAAACCACCTGTAGTACTGCAAGCATACAACAGACATCTAATGCCCAGGATATATAATTGTCAATATACATCTCTTCCCATTCAAAACGTTACCATAAACCATTCTTCTAAACAAAATTCTAGCATCTACAAGAAGGAAATATCTCACTCAGTTGCCCATTTTAATGTTAATCCAGATTAATACTTCTAACATTTCAAGTGAATCAATACTCTGGGATATTTGAAAAATTTTTTCTATTATTAATCTCTTTTCTCATTAGTTGCATCTGTAAGATGTCCAACTAATGTAGAGTCCAACATGACAAATTTTGATTTCAACAGCATTTGCAGCAGCATATTCAACAGCTCTCTCCAGTGTGTGTTGAAGACACAAGAAGAAAGGGGAACAAGTTGAAGTGCACACTTGTATCCATTCCAAGAAACAGACCATATACTGGGCAACTTTGGTGAATTTCTTGTGAGATTTTCTAACTTAAGCAAGGGCAATATTTCTGCCCCTGAAATAATGTCCAAAATGCATAAATTTTATAGTTTTTTACACAAAGAATAATAGAATTAAATATAGCCCCTGATCTTACAGATACCCATTTTTAAGAAGAGATTTAACCAAAGGCCTCAGCCATTTAAGGTATAAGGCATTTCATTATATTGTGAGAATATTAATAGATATATGTAAAAACAAAGGTAAAATGCTTTATACCTTTCAAAAATGACCAAGATACTTCAGTAAGCATTAAAGTACAAAAAAGAAGTCAACAAGCTCTAACAATGTTACTCTCTCTTTTAACCACTACTATTAAACATCAAACTAAGCCTGATTTGTCATGTATCTGAAAAACTAACAATTTACCAACATGCTATCAGTTTACAAACTTTGAGGTCTTCTTAATCACCTTCATCACAAAGTAATTTCTCTCCACGATGACAGATGCATTCCAATGGCAACACTAATTAATTCTCAATAATTACATTTTGTAATTATTTTTAAAAAATGGTTGCTTTAAATAATTTTTAATTTGTTTGAAAAGAAATACTAAGATTATTAAAAGCACCTACATGATGGCTTAGGATGGTGATACATAGCTACCAGTTATGATTTTATCATCTCTGGAATTGAAAATTACAATTAGGTAATCAAGAAAACTGCTTTTTCATAGCGTCGAAATCGCACTTGGTTTTTGATAGGAAGGTACTGATCTGTCATTACAGCTATTCCAAATGTTCACACACACCTTACCCCATGCCTCTTGCCCACCATATTCTGCCATCTTTCTAGGTTATTATGTGTCATTCAAGTATTTAATTTATTAGTGAGAGTGAATTCAAACATGAATAAAATTGGATTAACTGAAGAATTTGTACTGAAGAATTTGTTTGAAAGACAAAAGGAATCATTATATATTGAAAATACTCCACACCACTAATGTATGGTAGGCTTTTCCATTTCAAAGACAAATGTTTGATAAGGTTCAATTAAAAGCATTTTTTTAATTCACTATGTCTAAATATGTTGGAAATGTCACATTTCAGAAGTGCTCAGAAAAAGTCCAAGTGTAAAGAACTGAAAATTATGTAAGCTTTGGTATAAATCTCTGTTACATTTTCTCAGCTCTTAGATACACTTCCAAAAAGGACTCTGGACAGTGTGGGATAGGCTAGCATATGGTTTAATTTGAGCTTTATGGAACAACAGGGCTTTGCAAGTTTCCATAAATTTCTAACCATAACCACAGAACATCTCTTTTGGACTTCACCAAATAGAAAAGAAACAATAATGAGTTGTGGGATGATACAGTCTTTGTTTATTATCATGGGAAGAAAAGAGAAATGTATACCTAACGCATTTGCTTTAATCATGAAAATGGGTTATCTGGTGCTCAGTTATCTTCATTGC
The DNA here is from genome assembly GCF_003009895.1 of Hyaena hyaena. Taxonomy (NCBI): domain Eukaryota; kingdom Metazoa; phylum Chordata; class Mammalia; order Carnivora; family Hyaenidae; genus Hyaena; species Hyaena hyaena. The sequence goes on from NW_024080978.1 coordinate 1,637,336, forward strand.
TAGATTGTTCCACAACCAATTTAATAAACGTGAAGGACTGCCTCGTGTCTTGTAAATAATTCACTTCTTTACTTCACAAGTACCTCCTGAGGTCTGATATCAACTTGCAATTAGAAAGTTGATTTACTCTATTATACTCTAAATCACATAGGGATATGAGGAATAAAGAGACTTAAAAGGGAAGAAATGGAGAAGGAAAATCAACAAGGTATAATACTTATTTTGATGATAGTGTATATACAGATTCATAAAAATGTGTGATTTTAAAAACTTTAAACAATTATACTTAATACTTTATCTTGAAAGAAAATAAATGTGGGACACTTGTCATTCTGTTTTATAGGAGACTTGAAGCTGAGATACTATTACATTTACTCATTCATACACTCACTTTTTTTTTCCCACCAAATACTTATCATCCATTACTCAGGTGTCAGTTGTCTGTGCCCATCCCCTACAAATATTATAATGCCACAGCAACTCCTAATTTAGTGAGTGGGTAGGAGAGAAAACACCAGTAATCAAACACTCATACTGCCAAGTATGCAATTACAAAATGAAGCACCATCTAAAGAAAGGAAACACGGAGCTAGAAAGATTTCTAACACAGAAAATTATCTTAAACTTGGGGTTTTTGTAGGAAGAAGGATAAAGAAAGCCTTCCATAAAAAAATAAATGCTTGAGGTGAGAGATAAATAATGAGTGAAGGTTAATAGGTATGAGGTGAGATCCGAAAAAAATAAAAAACAAACAAACAATGAAATGCCCAGAATTGCTATGAAGGGAGGAGGTTGATAGAAGGAAAAAAGCAAGAGATCATCAAGGTCCAATAATCAGTAGGCAATGAATCTGGAATTGAAGTGAGCAGATGAATCTGAAATAGGATTTCCCCTCAGGCTACATAGCAGACCAAGGTTCTTGGGGAAACCTTCGATGTTCTACAAGCAGGTCCAGTCATAGCAAAGTTTCAGGTGCCATGTTGGCAAGGGAAATCTCTGTTTGAGTAAGGAAAAACCAGTCTCTCTCTCTCTCTCTCTCTCTCTCTGAATACTATTTTTTCTATTTTTTGAGAGCAAAGATTTATAAAACACACTCTTCAGGATAATGGTTACATCACATCAGGGAGATGGAGGAGTAAGACAGTGAAGAAATACACATATGGAGATGCAGCAATTCCTAATATGCAGGGTAGATTCATGGTTGTTCAGTTTTTTATTGTTCTTTACAACTTACAGGTTTTTTTTCAGTATTACTTTATTTCAAACGTTACATGAAAATGTGGGGAGAGGGGCGGGGTATGACTCTGGAAAGGTAGGCAGGGAACAGACTTTGTAAGGACATGTAGATCACATTAACAGTTTTGGTCTTCACCTTAAGATCATTGTAGACAAGGGGCGCCTGGGTGGCTTAGTCGGTTAAGCGTCCGACTTTCGCTTAGGTCATGATCTCACGGTTCGTGGGTTCGAGCCCCGCGTCGGGCTCTGTGCTGACTGCCAGCTCAGAGCCTGGAGCCTGTTTCAGTCTGTGTCTCCCTCTCTCTCTGACCCTCCCCTGCTCACGCTGTCTCTCTCTCTCTCTCCTAGAAATAAATAAAAATATTAAAAGAAAAAAAAGATCGTTGAAGACAAAAATGCTTCTCATGTGATGATAAAGTTGAATTTTCAAAAGATCTCTTTGAATGCAGTGAGGTAAAAGTTATGTGAAACTAAGTGGATGAGATGAGGAGAGACAGGGAAATCAATGACAGCAGTAGTCCTGGATACAGATACTATCACTAGACATGGATAGTAGTGGATGAAAATCAGATGAAAGAACTTTGTGGTAGAAGAAATATGAGAATGGGGTAGCAAGAGGTTTCAAGGATAAATTTGAGACATGGTGCTTATTCCCATTAGATGTGTTATGATACCTTTCACTGAGAAAACAGTGGAAGAGAACCTAGTTCATTCTGGAGCATGTTGAATTTGAGGTGGCTTTGAGATATCCAAGTGAAAAGGCCAGACAGATAATCAGAGGTATAACGAGCGTGGATGAGAAATCTGGCATTGCAGTCAGAGTATTGCAGAACAGAAAAAGTACCACTTTTAAAGGGAATATCTCTAACCTAAAATGGTGCCTTAGACATGTAAATTGAGAAAAAGCTATGAAATGCTTATATATTTTGGACCTAAATTCAACTCCTAATATTTTAGTGGATTGTCTATTCCTTTGGTTTAAAACAATGAAATAATTAAGGTGCAAACATTAGCATGACTCAGAAACATATCCTTTAAAAAAAAACTTTTTAATGTTTATTTACTTTTGAGAGAGAGACAGACAGACAGACAGAGCATGAGCCAGGGAGGGTCAAAGAGAGAGTGATACATAGAATCCAAAGCAGGCTCCAGGCTCTGATCTGCCAGCACAGAGCCTGATGTGGAGCTTGAACCCACAAACTGTGAAATCATGACCCAAGCTGAGGTCGGATGCCAACCTACTGAGCCACCCAGATGCCCCAGAAACATATCCTTTTTAGCCAATTTTTCATACTAGTCCACTACTAATACATCACTGTCTGGAAGGAATGAAAAGCAATACACTTAAATTTTATTATAGGGAAAGAAACAAAGCAGATCTGAAAATTGTCCCTAAGGATCTACAGTGCAAGATGAAGAACCCCAGCCTGGCTGGGGTCCAATTCGAAGCTGCAGTCACCTATAGAGCTGAGCAGTAAGAAGTCAGGGCACAGCACCGTGGATGATATGTGGGTTTGCCCAATGCCAGTTTCCTGCTCCATGCAGCTCTGGGGAAAAAGTTAGAGTAGGCCAGGGGATGGCCAATGCGTATGGTCTTTTATACTGTCAGTAATATTTGACTTCTTTCATTATCATCAGTTTTACTTTTGAGACAAATGGAGAAAACTTTAGAAACAAGTAAAATACTCAAGCAACAAAGAATTTCAAGTTGTCTTAAGGAACAAAACATTCTCAAGAAAACACTTAGGACCACGATGCTGAATTTCAGAGGAAGTAGCTTCACAAATGAATGCATCAAGTATCTGCTACAATAATAATAAATATAATAATAAAGTAACAGCTTGGAAAAATGGAATACAAAAGGAATCACATGTCACAAATGCAGTCTTTTAAGCTAAAATACTCAGTAGTTCATTTAAGCTAAAATATTCAGTTCACATCATTAGTTCAAGAATCACACTGTCTCCACTCCTCCCTGAAGCAACCAGACTTGTGCACACATACGTGAACCCATAGGTAAATTTGTCTTCTGTTTCACTTTTGCAAATTAAGACTATGATCTTGAAAAAGACTATGGGCTTTCATTTGCAAGACAATTCAAAAAATGAAAAGTGGAAACTGACTCCCCTGTTTTTTCTGTAAAGAGTATAAGGCATATAAATAAAATTTTAATAGAAACTTTTGTTCATTTTTAATAGTGGTTCTCAAAAACAATTTAATAAGCAATACTAGTAAGATTTCCTTCAAGAACAATAGCTAAATAAGTGAATGGTGTGTGTCTGTGTACGCACATACAAAAGAAAAAACATTCATAACATTGAGACCAAGAATTGTTCAGATGTCCTATTAGCAGTCAGATTAATAAAATTACTTCCTCTGTCTTCCTCTGCAAGTATTTAAAAACTGACCACAAATGTAACACTAATGTCTCCACCTTCCAAACAGTTACAGTAAATCATTCTGATATTTATGTCATCATATATTTGTGGCTACTAAAATCCATGCATGAATGCTTGGGCAGCCCCACCTCATATGTGGAAATGGAAATCACCAAATTGCAAACCCCAGCTGGTACAACTTTAGCCTTCACTCTGAAGCACTACACAGGTCTTCTTTGATTCTTCAGAAAAGTTTAGCTCTTTCCCTCAAGTTACTTACACAGGTGTACTCCCGAGTCTCTACCAATCCGCACAACTCATCTCCCACTGGATACCCAGCTGAAGGTGCTTACCCAGTGAGGCCTGCCCTTCTTACTCACTCTAAAGTGGGTTCCTGCCTCTCTCCTAATACACTGTTCTTTTCCGACTCTAGTTGTCAACTTATTTATTGTTTAGATGTTTATTTGTTTAATCTGTCTTCCCCAACAGACAGTGCAAACCCCATGAGAAAAAATATTCATGTCTAGTTTATCTACGAAGACCAACACATATGTTAGAGACTTGGTAAATATTAACTGAAAATAAATGATGACTGAGTAGATGCATAAGATAAAGACAGAAAACCATGAATGAATATGTATTATAATGTTCATTAAAAAAAAGTTCTATAAGTGAAGACACTTTGAAAAAAACTGAAATACTCCTCTGAGAAATTCTTTTTTTTTTTAATATATATGTATTTTTTTATTTCTAGGAGAGAGACAGCATGAGCAGGGGAGGGTCAGAGAGAGAGGGAGACACAGACTCTGAAACAGGCTCCAGGCTCTGAGCTGGCAGTCAGCACAGAGCCCGACACGGGGCTCGAACCCACGAACCGTGAGATCATGACCTAAGCGAAAGTCGGACGCTTAACCGACTAAGCCACCCAGGCGCCCCATCCTCTGAGAAATTCTCAAGGAATATCGTATGATCCCACTGTCAAGCATATTTTTTTTTCTATGAGGAATACTGCTCAATTTCAGAGTGCTACCCAGGAAGACGATTTGAATCTTAAGACCATTCAAAATGGAAAATAAGAAAAGGGACAAAAAATAACACCTCACAAATAAAAACTCCTACTAAACAAAATCACTTTCACAAACAGAAAGATTCAACATCATACATGATACAAAAGAAATGTCCAATAAATTTGGAAAAAAATAAATGTCTACCACTTCTATAACTATTTGTGTCACATTTGTAAGTATAGAGAAGTGGTGTGAATTTACACGTGATGCTTCAACATTATTAATCATCCTTCTTATGAATTTTAGAGAAAAATGAGCAGACCAAATTGCTGCCAGCATATTTATATCTATAATCCTAGGAGCAGTTTAAATTATAAGGGAGACTCTTCCATTTAAAGAGTTCACAAACATCAGTAGTAGCTAACAAATCCCATAGATGTGCATATATTTTCATATATAATTCACCATATTAACTCATGGTGAGTAGGAGTATGAATGGATTTTTTTTAATTTTTTATTTTTTATTTTTTTATTTCTGAGAGAGACAGCGCAAGCAGGGGAGTGTCAGAGAGAGAGAGACACAGAATCTGAAACGGACTACAGGCTCTGAGCTGTCAGCACAGAGCCCAACGCGGGGCTCAAACGCACAAAATCATGTCCTGAGCTGAAGACGGTCACTTAACTGACTGAGCCACCCAGGCGCCCGGGGAATTTTTTTTTTTTTTAAAGAAATAAATCACTTAGTTTTATGTGAACTCCGAGCCATCATCTGGAGAGAACTTAGGTTGGCATGAAAGCAACAAAACAGAGATGGACTTTGGAAAGACAGGTCTTAACCCTGATAAATCTGTCTCTGAGAAGCTCAGTTTCCCAAACCAGGACATTTCCTTCTTCCTTCTTCCTTCTGTGATTTGTTGACTTAAATATACATATTTACTTTATTTATAGCAAATATTCAATAAATGCTCATATTATAAAAGCCAGGAATACTGGAAAGATATAAAAGAATTTTACACTTATAGACAGGTAAAACAGGAGAGGGGTAAATTCCAGGGTCTAAGAAAAGAATTCCAGCAGCTGCCTCTGTTTGAAGCCCTCACTCCAAATGATCTAGAAGCGTCCTAGAGTGACAAGACTTCTTCAAAAGTAAAATATCCATGTGCAAAAATAGTTTCGACATAAGGTGAACTGAAACCTAACACAATATAGACACATTACATAGACATATTATTCTACTTTGGTAGGGAGGGTGGTAATTTGTATTACTGAATGGTGAATGGAAAAGTCAATGTTTTGCAATCAGAAAGATCTAGTTTGAGTAGATTACTCAACTAACAAATTCACTTATTACTTGAGTAATTCTTATTAAATTTCTTAAGTTCTCTGAACCTTAAAATTCATATCTGTAAAAATAAACAGTAATAACTACCTTCCAGAATTGCTCTTAAAACTAAATGGAAATAGGGGCACCTGGGCGGCTCAGTCAGTTGAGCGTCTGACTTCGGCTCAGGTTATGATCTTAGGGTATATGAATTCAGGCCCGGTGTCAGGCTTTGTGCTGACAGCTCAGAACCTGGAGCCTGCTTTGGATTCTGTATCTTCCTTCCTCTCTCTCTCTATCCTCACTCCCTCTCAAAAATAAATAAAGCTTAAAAACAAAATAAAACTAAATGGGAATACATGTAATGTACTTGCCTAATTGCAATAATGGTAGTTTTCATGGCTGGAGTGGAGGAGAGGCAGAGAAGATCAAGATGTCTCCCATCCAGCTAAAGAACATGAATTAGACTTGTGGTCACGATGCCCAAAGAGTAGCAGGCTTTCCAGTGTCTCTACCTCAGAAGATCTTTCTCATATGCAAATTTTGACTAATTCCAGATCCTTGTCAACTGGAACTTCAATGACTGGTTCAAATCCACATTAAATTCAATGTGGTAGCCAATGTGCTACCCAAGCTACAGGTGTGAGTAAACACTACCTAGTTCCCCTGAAATCACCTCCCTCATTTATTTCCCTTTCACAAATGGACTTTATTAGGTATGGCATTCAGGGCGCCTGGGTGGCTCAGTCGGTTATGTGTCTGACTTCGGCTCCAGTCATCATCTAATGGCTGACGAGTTCGAGCCCCACAGCAGGGACTGTGCTGACAATTTGGAGCCTGTAGACTGATTCCCATTCTGTGTCTCCCACTTGTGCTCTGTCTCTCAAAAATTAATAAACATTAAAAAACTAAAAACAAAAGGTATAGCATTCAATATGATCAGACCTCAAAGCCAGCATTCAATCTCCTAGGCGTTAATTGCACTGAGACCTATTTTGTGCCAATTAAACATTTCACCACTTTTCACTGTGAGTTTTCCCACACTTTTAATACAATTTAAATATAACGTTCTCACACTTAATGACAAGACAATGACAAATTGTACAAGAATTTTAAACGCCTCCTTGGTTGAATCCACCAAATGTATGAAAATCTGGGAAACAAAAATAATGTTCTCTCTTAAGGAAGGATTCTTAAAATGGATCTGGTTGATTATGACTGAAAACAGACAAACTCATGATGCAGCATGTCAACCTGATAAAACTTTCTGTAATCTCTTTATCTCTGATGATCATCTATGTAATCCAGAAAACTTAATCTCTCACATTTTCAACTGCTTATTTTTTTACTGCCAAGTCCCATGAATTTGGCAAGCAGATGAGAGCAGTAATCACTGGAGAAAATATAGGAAGAAAAAATGAGCCAAATCAACTGATTTTGTTTCGATAGACTATCTGCACAATGAGTAAGCCTAAGTGTTCTTACTAAATGTAATTAAGTGTTATTTTGTAATTTTTCTTGGAAAAAAAAAAGCGATCTTGTCTAAAATAAGACATTTTGTGTCCTTAAGGAAGAATGATAGAAATAGTTGCTAAAATAATAGTTTGGGATTAGCATCTTATTTTCACAGTAATACATTTTGACTTTGATAATGAATAGACCTCCTCATTAGCACAGTCAAAATTTAATTTGAATAAAGTTTTGGTAGTCGTTCTTAAGGCAGCCACCTACATCAATACTATAGAATGTTTCCTTAAGGATACACAGTTACTGCTATGTTTCCATTTATTCTAGTCAAAAATCAATGCCACACACCAGGCCATAATGAATAGCTGCTTGGCAGCTCCCCTTAAACTGACTGAAACTCATCATTTCTTTAAAATCTCTTCTAGAAAGTGTAATTTAGTAACTTCACTTATTTAAGTTTGTGATTTCATTCAGACATATAATCTAACAATGGCTTGGAAAGCATTTTACACATAAGAAAAAAAAAAGGCTGTCTTTATTATTGTTACAGATGTTTACAACCTAGCTAATTTTGAAAGGAAGTACAGGAGCTACAGTCCATTATTAGGTACAGATTCACACTAGTTGTGTGTCATGGTTTAAACCCCATGAGATTTAGTCATGGCAAATGAAAATGAAGAAGGACCAGCTGCAAAAAATGATTTTGTTCTCATACGGTAATTAAAAGAAAAAACTGTACAATGTGTTGTATCTATGACAATCCCATTATTTTGTATCAAGGACAGTTCTACTTTCTTTTAATAGATTTGTGCTGCTGTCAAAGCTGTTACAAAGGCTAGCGCTCATAGGTCTAGGTTATGGACCTATTTATATCGGTACTCAGTTTGATCACGCTCACTAAATTTCTCTGTGAGCATACAAGTTGTATGTCAGAAAACTTAAACATTATCCTTCTCATTCCAACACCCACTCACTCTTAAGTCTCTGCTATAGTGAAGTGTTTATCAACATCACATTGGACATTAGGCCTACTCAGTCCCTATGTCTTAGAGATACTGAAGTGCTATGAACACTAAATGCTTTTTAACATGCAAACCAAGAAGCACCTGAAATACACGTAACAAATGGCACAATAAAACTGAGCACATCCAGCACAGGCAAATGCTATAGTGCTGTGAGCACACTCTCCCTTGAAACATCTTAAGGCAAAATATCTTGTTTTTTTATGCTTCAGTTAGGCAAAAATTTACATTTCCATCTTGTTTTCTAAACACTTAATTGAATATCCTTTTGAATATTACCAAAAAGAGTGCATCCATATAAAACATCTGTTCATACACTCCAAGTCGCTTGGGGTATACCTCATTTGAGAAAAATAAACAGTAATTCAAAGTTACAAATAGATCTTGGGGAAAAAAAAGTTAGTTTAAAAACACATTCACTGCTGCTTTCTATCATGTATCAAAATGAAAAATATGATTTGCTTTGTAAGAACTTTATCCTTATACAAGACAATGAGTAAGTAGCAAAGAGGAAGTAAATAAGCTTTAGAGCTAGATAGACTTATGTGTAAATTTGATTTTACAACTTACTAGCTGTGTGATTTGAGGGTAAGTCATTTAACACTTGAAGGTGTTAGATTTCTCCTCAGTAAAAATGGAGATAATATTTACCTCAAGTTAAATAACATGTGTAAAGTGTCTAGAAAACAAAAAAAAGAGTTTAAAGAATTAATGCCAACCTAGCCTATTTGCATGAACTGATTCTTACAGATCTAGTATAACTCTGACCACAGTAACATTTATGAATCAAGGAAGCAAAGTACAATTTGTTGTGGCATTTATCACTAAGTGCCAAGGGTCTAGCTAAATGTTCGCTAGACTTTAAGTTTTATCTTTACACATACATAGAGGGTACATGTTTATATATACATATGTTCCACCAAGGAAGAAAACTATCAAATTTTCTGTCTCCAGATGATTTATGGAACTGAATAACTTGAAACAAAATGAAGTAAATATACTTTAATGGGTACAAAAAATAACATTTTTACAGTGAACAGAAAGAGGCATTTGCAGGTATTGTTAAGGCATTTGAAGCCTCTAGCAAAAACATGTTGTTAAATTTTAAAATGTCCTAACATTATATGTGAAAAATGTGATTCACCTGACCCAACCATGGAAAATGCCCTTAACCAATCTATGAAATAGGTTTTCTTTCCAGATCATGAAGAATTATTCACTGAAAGAGTTGTGCATCATAGAACTGATTTTTTTTTTAATGGAGGCTAAAATGAAAAGAATAATTCAGAAAATAGAATACTTGTTTGCCTTACCAAAAACTTTTGCTGAATACGCTTTAGGGAAATAGAGATGGCTGCATTAAAGCAGGGGGAAGACAAGTGTGTGATGCTCAGTGATCACTCAGTTCACCAATAAATCAGTCCCTTTAAGACACTGATTTTAACATACAGTTGAAGTATATTAACTAGGAGAGAATCCAATCTTCCAAGATTATTTATGACAAAGCACTCCTAACTGAAGTCCAATTTGTTTGTGGAATTACAGTCATTCCGATTCAGCTAAACAATAAATGAATGTGCCTTTCATAGCTCCAACTCCAGAGCATAAAAGAAAACAAAAGGGAGCTATCACAGCAATACTTCACAATCCAGGGGGCCAGTTAAAGCTACAGTGGGGAAAGTGGTTACTGGGGTGCTGAAAAATCCAAGAGGCTACAAAGCACAATTCATTAACCTGAATCGCTCACGTACTCTTTGCATCAGCTGTATTTCACCTGGTGTGCCATTTATATCACACAGAAGAGCTTACTGGGGGTGTTTTTACCATCCCTCTTAGTTCTGAAGCCTACGCGCATCACCGAATTGCCAGACATGTTAGCTGGCCACTCTAAATGTTCCTCCAACTCAACCAAACACGACAGCATGACTAGAGCTTGAGTACGGTGTGAAGGAGAGCAAACGTGGGAGGCTAAAAACAGGAACACTTTAGAATTTTCCCAAAAAGGAAAGAGAAGTAAATTTATAAATATTCCTTGAGTAATTAAGTTTGGCCTCTGACATTCTATTATCTTTCTGTGATGACTTCATTACTTAGAAACTATTATCTGGTCTTTATTTCTCAGTTTTCTAGATTTACTATGCTAAATTGTAGAGAAGAAAAGAGAGACCTTGAGATATTTTTTTTCTATCATGAAACAAATCTCTTTTTGTGCACTTTTCTTGAGATGCAAATGTCTGAAGGAGAAAAATACTGTTACCAAAAGAACTGCTTTTTCATTTTTAAAACAAAACAAAACAAACTAACAACAACAACAAAAACATGGCATGATACTGGCTCATTCACTAGTCATTCAACTATTCTAGAAATATTTAATATACTAAATATTAGTTACTTATTAATATGGTGAATTATAAAACACTATGCTTACCATGTTCACTACCACTGGTAATTCTCCATCTAAATCTCTTATAGAGTTATAAGCTGCAACATAAGTGGAGCACACTGACAGAAATGTAAACTGCACTGACAGCAATGTAAACTGCACAAGAAAATTCCCAAGTTGTTAGAGTTGGTATTCTTGCATGGAGTAGTAGATTTGAGAGACCTTCATGTATTGGGCTGTAATCCTATATGACAAGAAAGTTACATGCTTTATTTAAAGAAGTAAAATTTTCAACTTTAGAGAAGTAAAAGACAAATCCATACACCCTGCTAAGGGTATAAAACCATCCATTTTGGGGGAGTACTTTTTCTATTGATCTTCCATCTTCCATCTAAAAATGTAATGTCCCTGTCACCTCTTTCTTCATGAGTTTTACTCCCTAACACGAGAACTTCTCTGAAGGCCTACCTAGTACATTGTCTTCTAACAAAACATTCTCCTATCTGTGAAAACTGACATGAACAGAAAAGAGGAACAGTGTTTGCTTTAAACAAGAAAAGAGAGCATTTCTCAAAATCTCACCAATCATCACTTCTTACAGGGATGTGGTATTCCTCTCTGTTCTAAGGTGAAGAATGATGTTCCTCTCTATTTGAAGCCCACAGATGACAGTCTTTCCTTTAGGAATGAGTTTGATCAGGAGCACCTGGGTGGCTCAGTTGGTTAAGCATCTGACTTCAGCTCAGGTCATGATCTCACGGTTTGTGAGTTCAATCCCCATGTTGGGCTCTGTGCTGACAGCTAGCTCAGAGCCTGGAGCCTGTTTCAGATTCTGTGTCTCTCTCTCTCTGACCCTCCCCTGCTCACACTGTCTCTCTTTCTCTCTCTCAGAAATAAATAAAACATTATTTTTTTTAAAAAAAAAGGAATGAGTTTGATCAAATGAAGCAACAATTTATTCAGTCAATGATACACAGAAAAGGTAGGTACCACCAACCCACAAGGAGAACAAAATGAATGTATGTATGTGTGTGTGTGTGTGTGCACGTGTGTGTGTAAATGTTTATAAATATTTGTGTTTGGAGCTATTAGAAATATGCCCATGGATTTAATTCTGAATTGTGCACTATAAACTCAGACCTGGCCAACTGATGCCAGAGATACAAATTATGATAGCAGATGAACAAGCACTATAAATGTTGGCATAAGAATATTTTAAATAGCTGTCATATGATTAGAAAAGAATAAGATAGTGGATGTCACCAATGGAAAAGGGAAAGGGGACAGGGAATAATTTCGGATGGAAGGTAGGAAAGGAAAAAACACCAGCCACTGATGAATAACATGTGCCTCCAATGTTGCATTAGGCTTGAAGCCAACACTAAACTGTGCTTTTTGAGCATTTAAATTAAAATTCTATTTTCGAGAACCTGTGAAGAATCTATTTAAGATTACTAACATTGGCACAATATGCAGATAATTATTCAGAGATATCTTTTGATATTGTTTCAGATGCATGAATTTGGTTTTTTAGCCCCAACCATTAGAAAATGGTGTTTTCTATTGCATTTTATTCTAAAACATGAGAGTCTTGCTGGAAAACTCCATTTTAAAATTTACTAAGTTCCAAGATTGACAATGTCATTGATTTATTTTGCGTCTATATAATATGCTTCCTTTAAAAGTAAAAATGATATGATAAGAGTTACAAAACATGCACAGATTTTGTTAATACTTTCTAGGCTTTCTCTAATTTCTACAAATATTTCTAAATTTATCTTACGTAGAAATAGTTTAAAAAAATAGATACTGCCCCTTTCCCACTCATGCTCTGTCTCTCTCTCTCAAAAATAAATAAACAACAAAAAATGTTTTGAAATAGAAAGAGGATATCAGAGATAAGAAACACATTGTATTCCAATAAAATTTTATGTGATAAATGTGCTTAGAATATCTATTGGGAGTCAGGAGGTAGTGGAGGGAAATCTATCATTCCTCCACAAAAATTAAACATTTCTCAAAATGTAAACTATCTAAATTTCAACGCTATGAGAGAATTATAATAAGCAAATGACACCAAAAAAAAAACAAACAAACCCACTTAGAAACCATTTATTAAGTGAATACTTACAGGTGCAGCGAGTAGGTGTATAGTGCAGAAAAGATGACCCTGCCTGATCTCAAGGAGTTCCAGCTAGCAGGGTGAGCACACTGCTCCCAGAGGCAGAGTGAGCTCAAGGACAGGCTGCCCAGGGAAGAGGAGGAGCTGGAAGCCAGATGAACAAGGGTGGGAGCACGCTCCACACAACAGAACATATAAGGTTCAGAGGTAAGAGGAAGCTAGAGGTGATTCCATTTGCCTGCGGGGACTGCCAGATAATAAATCCCTTGAGAGAAAGTCAACGCCAAGGTCATGAAAAGCAACATCAAAGACCTGAAGAGAGAATCCCTTAAACCACAAAGAGCTTTAATCATGGCAATCTCAAGTTTGTGTTTCAGAAAGATCTTACAAAAAAATACTTGGGGTCAAAGTTTGTTACCAACAAATCACAAAACATGGATCGATGTGTGTACTAAGGCTCTCAACAACTGCTACATACAACTAACTTTTAAGTCCAAGGCTGATAAAGTCAAATATTTACAAAAGTTGGGCAAGTAAAGTAAGGAAGTGAACAGGCCCAGGGGGTTTTTTAGTGAACTAAGGAGGAGGATGTTACCCGAGCCTAGAAAACCACTATCAGGCAGACCTGTGGGTACAGAATGGCCTGATCTAACACTTAAGGAAAACCAGAAATCAAGATTCTTAGGTGAAATATATTGATTTTTAAATAACAGAAACTACAACAATGCTGTATAAAACACTGAAGTACTAAACAAAATATCTGCAGAAATTATCTAACTGCACAGATTTCAAGGCCATTTAGAACCAATTCACTAAAACACAGAAGACATGCATCAAATTACCTCTGATTTCAGCTAAGCATTTTTTCCCCAAAATAGCCTCATTGGAAGAGATTTCTGAGTGATAATGGGTTTAAAAAGTTTGCTTTGATGCCTATGGATGGTAGAGAAAAACAAGTTAACTAGTTTTCATTTGAGCAGAAATCTGTTTGCCTTTGTTTGTTTGGTTTTGCTCATCTCAAAGTCAAGTGAATGGTCCTAAGCATTCTAAAATAATCCCAAAAGTCTTTGAATATATACAAATCTGCAAAAGGGAAAGCTTACAAATATGGACCATAACAAATACTTGTTTTCACCTATAAATATCTGATCTGGTAAACAGAAATGAACACAAAAATGCTATTTCATGGATGAAAAATGCCTCTGAAACAGGACATTTCATTATTTAATATTGTACAGAGTGCTATTTTAATCCTCAGATAAACTGTTAGTTTACTTAATGCTAGTTTAGCAGATAAGTGATAAGCCCAATGCATTAATATAGGCAAAAAGAAAAAAATCAAGCTATATACAAAGGTTTATCTAGCTTTTATATTTTGTTTCTGGAAAAAGATCTTCAGCTCTTTATCATTGTTAATTTTGCACAGTAAACATACAACTCTCAGATGTAACTCAATTAACGTGATGTGGAAAAGTTTAAATATCCCATGATCTCATATCCAAATATAACCACTGTACATTTTTAATCTATTATTCCAAACTAATAGATCAGTAGCTCTGAACTGATAGAATTGCCAAATGTATGGCAATTCCACCTCCACTCGACAACCCCTATTTTTATAATCATTACCACCAATCCATTTTTATTCCATGTCCACAGATTTTTATAGATAATATATTGGATAATTGGATAGAGTTCTTTTGTAATATAGCTACTAATGAAAACAATGAGATTCTTTATTGGGGAATAATATGTTTGCTAAGTTGGGATTCAGTTAAAGTTCGTTTTAACTGATTGCAAATACTGATACCAAATTCCTGTGTATTTACTCCAAAAAATCAAAAGTCCACACAAAACTCTGCACATGGAAACTTATAATAGCTTTATTCATAATTGCCAAAACATACATACCACCTTCAGTAGATAAATGGATAAATAAAATAGATGTGGTACATCCAGACATTGGCATATTATTGAGAGCTAGATAGAAATGAGGTGCCACACCGTGAAAAGAAATGGAGGAAATTTAAATGCATATTACCAGTACAGTTTTTAAGCTTTTCTTCCCACAATGATCAAAATAGGGGCAAATACTGAGAAATTAATCTCTCTACCAAAAAATATTTCAAATATCAATAATTAAAGAATACAAATAGGGACACCTGAGTGGCTTAATTGGCTGAGTGCTTGACTCTTGATTTCAGCTCAAGTCATGATCCCAGGGTCATGGGACGGAGCTCCAAGTTGGGCTCTGCACTGAGTGTCAAGCCTGCTTAAGATTCTATCTCCCTTAACCCCTTTCCCCCATCCACTCTCTCCCACTTTATAAACAAATAAATGAGCCACAACTACAAATTGAATACTATATTTTCCATGGGGCTAACATGTATTCTCAAATATATCACAAGTACAATATTGATAGACACACTTTTAAAAACAGTGTTTAAAAATTTTGGAGTACAAAATCAGTACAACAAAAATTGGTGAAAGGGAGAGAGAAAGGTAGAAATTATTCACTTTACACAGAAATTCTCCACTTAAAATGATTCAATATAGGATTCATTTACAAGGAAATTTTGGGGCATCATATATAATAATGATACTGTGGTGTAAAATTAACAAAATATTCACATATATGTGATTTTACCCTTATAAAAACTTGTGAGTTGTGAGTTATAAACACAAGTTTACAAGTGAGGAAAATGAAGCTCCGGAAATAAAAGCAAAATGTCCAGTATCTAAAAAATAAAACAGCCAGGGATAGAGGAGCCAGGATTTGAACTAAAATGCCTCTACTAATTCCAAATCTCATCCTCTGGTTAATATGAGCATTTGTAGAATAGTCAGAGTGCAGAAAGTGTCCTATAATAATTATTACACAAACAAAAAGCTTCAACTAAATATTAGAATTCTTTTCAAGGCAAGGTTATCTATCTATGTGCTGTTTCTCACCAGAAAATAACTCCCACAGACTAGCTTTCCCTGTATTCTATTGTTCAAAGCCACAATTACCAAGGAATGTTTCTGGAAGCAATAAAAGCTTTTCATTTTTTTTCTATTTTTCAGAGATATTCAATAGTTGTAACATTCTAAAATCTCGTCATTTAAAAGAAAAAAACCTTGAAAAATTCTCTCTATGAAAGGAAGCTAAAGCATACAGATTTATATGGTACAAAGCATGTTGTTTCACTGGAAAAGTGAGATTCA
This sequence comes from Hyaena hyaena, assembly GCF_003009895.1. Taxonomy (NCBI): domain Eukaryota; kingdom Metazoa; phylum Chordata; class Mammalia; order Carnivora; family Hyaenidae; genus Hyaena; species Hyaena hyaena. The sequence goes on from NW_024080978.1 coordinate 1,653,479, forward strand.
TTTTATTTTTAAACAAAAGAATTAGTCATTGAATCAGATAATATTCTAGCAACTTCTTAAAAGAATCTACTCCTTTTTCTTCTTTTCAAGTATTATGCTGTTTTTTTTTTAATACAAAAGCATTTATTTCCAAAGTTAGCTACAAAATAGCATATGTAAATGAAGCACTTTGTTTTGCCTTTACACCAAACAAATCCAAGGTTCCACATTTGCATCTTATACACATATGAACTACAATAATTTTTGAATTTGAAAAATATTTGCATCTAGTATTCAATATTTCCTAAAAATACCATTTTTTCAACTGTTTATTTAAATTCTAGTTAGTTAACACAAAGTATAATATTGGTTTCAGGATAGACTTTAGTGAATCATCACTTACAGACAACACCCTGGCCTCATCATAACAAGTGTCCTCCTTAATACCTATCACCCATCTAGCCCATTCCTCACCCGCCTCCTTCCATCAACCTTCAATTTGTTCTCTATTCTTAAGAGTATCCTGTGGTTTCTTTCCTTTTGCCATCATCTTTTTCTGCCTTCCCCTATGTTCATCTGTTTTGTTTCCTTTTCTTTTTTTTCTTTTTTATACAAATAGTTTATTGTCAAATTAGTTTCCACATAACACCCAGTGTTCATCCCCACAAGTGCCCTCCTCCATGCCCATCCCTCCTCCCCACCACATCCATCAGTCCTCAGTTTTTGTCAGCATTCAAGTCTCTCACGGTTTGCCTCTCTCCCTTTCCCCCACCATTTCCACCCTTCTTCTCCCCCTTGTTCCTCCGTCAAGTTCCTCCTAATCCTCCTATACGTGCAAACATATGCTATTTGTCCTTCTTTGCCTGACTTATTTCGCTCAGCATAACACCCTCAAGGTCCATCCATGTTGCTACACATGGCCAGATTTCACTGTTTCTCATTGCCATGTAGTATTCCATGGTATAGATAAACCACATCTTCTTGATCCATTCATCTGTTGATGGACACTTAGGCTCTTTCCATGTTTTAGCTATTGTGGAGAGTGCTGCTATGAACATTGGGGTACATGTGCTCCTATGCCTCAGCATTTCTGTATCCCTTGGGTAAATTCCTAGCAGTGCTATTGCTGGGTCATAAGGGAGTTCTATTGTTAGTTTCCTGAGGAACCTCCACACTGTTTTCCAGAGGGGCTGTACCAGTTTACATTCCCACCAACAGTGTAGGAGGGTGCCCGTTTCTCCACATCCTCGCCAGCATCTAGAGTTCTCTGATTTGCTCATTTTAGCCACTCTGACTGGCGTGAGGTGGTATCTCAGTGTGGTTTTGATTTGTATTTCCCTGATGAGGAGGGATGCTGAGCATCGTTTCATGTGTCTGTTGGCCATCTGGATGTCCTCTTTGGAGAAGTGTCTGTTCATGTCTTCTGCCCATTTCTTCACTGGGTTGTTTGTTTTTCGGGCGTGTAGTTTGGTGAGTTCCTTATAGATTCTGGATATTAACCCTTTATCTGATATGTCATTTGCAACTATCTTTTCCCATTCCGTTGGTTGCCTATTAATTTTCTGGGTTGTTTCCTTGGCTGTGCAGAAGCTTTTAATCTTGATGAGGTCCCAACAGTTTATTTTTGCTCTTGATTCCCTTGCTTTTGGGGATGTGTCAAGTAAGAAGTTGCTGCGGTGGAGGTCAAGGAGGTTGTTTCCTGCTTTCTCCTCTAGGGTGTTGATAGTTTCCTGTCTCACGTTCAGGTCCTTTATCCATTTTGAGTTGATTTTTGTGCATGGTGTGAGAAAATGATCTAGTTTCATTCTTCTGCATGTTGCTGTCCAGTTCTCCCAACACCATCTGTTAAAAAGGCTGTCTTTTTTCCATTGGATATTCTTTCCTGCTTTGTCAAAGATCAGTTGGCTGTATACTTTTGGGTCCACTTCTGAGTTCTCAATTCTGTTCCATTGGTCTATGTGTCTGTTTTTGTGCCAATACCATACTGTCTTGAGGATGACAGCTTTGTAGTAGAGGCTGAAGTCTGGGATGGTGATACCTCCCGTTTTGGTTTTATTTTTCAGTATTACTTTGGCTATTCGGGGTCTTTTGTGGTTCCATACAAATTTTTGGATAGTTTGTTCTAGTTTTGAGAAGTATGCTGGTGCAATTTTGATTGGAATTGCATTGAATGTGTAGAGTGCTTTAGGTAGTAATGACATCTTAACTATATTTATTCTTCCTATCCATGAGCATGGAATGTTTTTCCATTTCTTTGTGTCTTCTTCAATTTCCTTCATAAGTTTTCTATAGTTTTCATCATACAGATCTCTTGTATCCTTGGTTAGGTTTATTCCGAGGTATTTTATGGTTTTTTGTGCAATTGTGAATGGGATCAGTTTCTTGATTTCTCTTTCTGTTGCTTCATTATTGGTGTATAAAAATGCAACCGATTTCTGTACGTTGATTTTGTACCCTGCAACTTGGCTGAATTCTTGGATCAGTTCTAGTAGGCTTCTGGTGGAGTCTGTCGGGTTTTCTATGTAGAGTATCATGTCATCTGCGAAGAGTGAAAGTTTGACTTCCTCTTTGCCAATTCTGATGCCTTTGATTTCCTTTTGTTGTCTGATGGCTGATGCTAGGACTTCCAGCACTATGTTAAACAACAGTGGTGAGAGTGGACATCCCTGTCGTGTTCCTGATCTCAGGGGGAAAGCTCTCAGTTTTTCCCCGTTGAGGATGATGTTAGCTGAAGGCTTCTCATAGATGGCTTTGATGATGTTTAAGTAGGTTCCTTCTATCCCAACTTTCTCGAGAGTCTTTATTAAGAAGGGATGCTGTATTTTGTCAAATGCTTTTTCTGCATCTATTGACAGGATCATATGGTTTTTATCTTTTCTTTTATTGATATGATGGATCACATTGATTGATTTGCGAATGTTGAACCAGCCCTGTAACCCAGGAATGAATCCCACTTGATCTTGGTGGATGATTCTTTTGATATGCTGCTGGATTCGATTTGCAAGGATCTTGTTGAGAATTTTTGCATCCGTATTCATCAAGGATATTGGCCTATAGTTCTCTTTTTTTGCTGGATCTCTGTCTGGCTTGGGAATCAGAGTGATGCTGGCTTCATAAAATGAGTCCGGGAGTTTTCCTTCGACTTCTATTTTTTGGAATAGCTTGAGAAGAATTGGGATTAATTCTGTTTTAAATGTCTGGTAGAATTCCCCAGGGAAACCATCAGGTCCAGGGCTCTTATTTGTTGGGAGATTTTTGATCACTGATTCGATTTCTTCACTCGTTATGGGTCTGTTCAGGTTTTCTATTTCTTCCCGTGTGAATTTTGGTAGTGAGTGTGTGTTTAGGAATTTGTCCATTTCTTCTAAGTTGTCCAATTTGTTGGCATATAATTTTTCATAGTATTCCCTGATAATTGCTTGTATTTCTGAGGGGTTGGTTGTAATAAGTCCATTTTCATTCATAATTTTGTCTATTTGGGTGCTCTCTCTTTTCTTTTTGATAAGCCTGGCTAGAGGTTTGTCAATTTTGTTTACTTTTTCAAAAAACCAACTCTTGGTTTCATTGATCTGTTCAATTGTTTCTTTGGTCTCTATGTTGTTTATTTCTGCTCTAATTTTTACTATTTCTCTTCTTCTACTGGGTTTAGGGCGTTCTTGTTGCTCTGCCTCTAGCTCCTTTAGGTGAGCTGTTAGATTTTGGACTTGTGCTTTTTCTAATCTCTTGAAATAGGCCTGGAGAGCAATGTACTTTCCTCTTAGGACTGCCTTGGCCGCATCCCATAGATTTTGAATTGTTGTGTTTTCATTTTCATTTGTTTCCATATATTTTTTAATTTCCTCTCTAATTGCCTGATTGGCCCATTCATTCTTTAGAAGGGTGTTCTTTAACCTCCATGTTTTTGGCGGTTTTCCAGACTTCTTCCTGTAATTGATTTCAAGTTTCAAAGCATTGTGATCTGACAGTGTGCATGGTATGATCTCTATTCTTTTATATTTATTGAGGGCTGCTTTATGTCCCAGTATGTGATCTATCTTGGAGAATGTGCCATGCGCACTTGAGAAGAAAGTAAATTCCCTGGCCTCAGGATGTAAAGTTCTAAATATATCCGTCAGATCCATCTGGTCCAATGTGTCTTTCAAGTCCATTATTTCTTTAGTGATTTTCTGTCTGGTTGACCTATCCATTGCTGTAAGCGGAGTATTAAAGTCCCCTGCTATTAGCACATTCTTATCTATAAGCTTGTTTCTGTTTGTGATTAATTGTTTTAGATATTTAGGTGCTCCCATATTCGGTGCGTAGACATTTATGATTGTTAGTTCTTCCTGATGGATGGACCCTGTAATTATTATGTAGTGCCCTTCTTCATCTCTTGTGATTGTCTTTAATTTAAAGTCCAGTTTGTCTGATATAAGTATCGCTACTCCGGCTTTCTTTTGATTTCCTGTAGCATGATATATATTTCTCCATCCCCTTACTTTTAATCTGAAGGTATCTTCCCGTCTAAAATGAGTTTCTTGTAGACAGCATATTGATGGATTTTGTTTTTTAATCCATTCTGCTACCCTATGTCTTTTGATTGGAGCATTCAGCCCATTTACATTCAGTGTTATTATTGAAATATGTGGGTTTAGAGTCTTTGTATCTTTTGTAGGGTTCATGTTTGTGGTGGTGTCTCTGGTATCTTTGTTCCTTGCAACCTTTCCTTCAGAGCATCCCCCTCAGGATTTCTTGTAGGGCTGGCTTCGTGGTGACAAATTCTTTCAATTTCTGTTTATTTGGAAAGGTTTTTATCTCTCCTTCTATTTTGAATGACAGGCTTGCTGGATAGAGGATTCTTGGCTGCATATTTTTACTGTTCATCACATTGAAGATTTCCTGCCATTCCTTTCTAGCCTGCCAAGTTTCAGTAGATAGGTCTGTCACCACTCTGATAGGTTTCCCTTTGTATGTTAGGGCCCTTTTCTCCCTAGCTGCTTTCAAAATTCTCTCTTTGTCCTTGTATTTGGCCATTTTCACTATGATATGTCGTGCAGAAGATCGATTCAGGTTACGTCTGAGGGGAGTCCTCTGAGCCTCTTGTACTTCCACATTTACTTCCTTCCCCAGGTCGGGGAAGTTCTCTGCTATAATTTGTTCCAGGACTCCTTCAGCACCTTTCCCTCTCTCTTCCTCTTCTGGGATTCCTATGATACGGATATTGTTGCGTTTGACCGTATCGCTGAGCTCTCGAATTCTTCTTTCCTGTTCCTGGATCAGTTTGTCTCTTTTTTTGTCAGCTTCTTGTTTTTCTATAATGGTGTCTTCTAAATCACTTATTCTCCTTTCTGCCTCTTCAATCCGTGCATTGGAGGCCTCTAATTTATTATGTATCTCATTTATCGCATTTTTTAATTCTTCATGCCTATTTTTATTTTCCATTCTGTCTGTAGCCATAGTTTCTTTGATGTCCCGTATGTTTTTCTCAAGCCCAGCTATTAATTTTACCATTATTATTCTAAAATCTTGTTCAGTGATGCTGCTGATATCTGTTTTGAGCAGTTCATTAGCTGTCATTTTTTCTTGGAGTTTCTTTGGAGGAGAGCTCTTTTGTTTCATCATTTTAGTTAGCTTTCTGGATCTAAAGACCTGTTATGCTCTCTGTATCTATAAGCGCTGCTATATCCAAGAAGACTCTTTGACTGTCCAGGGCCTATCCTTTCAGAGAGTGTTTTTTGAATGGTATCTCTTGGTCTCTCTTATTGGGACCTTGGTTATTTTATTTTCCTATTCATAGTGTTATTTGGGACTCTCCACCTTGTGTACTCTAGCTTGTTTCTTGAGGTAGCCCTGGAACAGAATACAGACAGACAAACACACAGGGAGCAAGAGCACACAAAGACACAGGCTAATTCAACTAACATGCAAAGCGATAGGGAAAATGAAAAAGTTAAGAGAAAAGACAGAGGAGGGAGGGCGAATAATAGGGAGTACCAAATACATAAAAGGGTCAAAAAGGGGAAAAGAAAAGGAAAAAAGAAGAAAACCGATGGACAAAGAATGGTTTAAAGCATATAACTGGATTTCCCAGCTACAGTTAAATAGTCGTGTGTATGCAGTGCTGGTTGAAGAGCAAAGAGAAAGAGAGAGAAGACAGGGCGGGATGAGGCAAAATTGGAAATAGAATGAACAGGAAGAAGGGATAAGAAGCTTTTTTCAAAGAGATAAAGGGTAGAATATGTTTGGATTGGTGAGAGACGGATGCTGGAATTATCCAGAGAGACTATATAGTCTAATTACTCCTGAGAGAAAGAGATGAAAATGTCAGTAGGTGTAGAATTTACATCTACAGAATGGACTTGTGATTGTTTAAGCAAGCTGGTGACCAGAGTTAATCAAGTCAGTGCTCTGGGGAATAAACAAAGAAAAGAGAAAGAAGAAGATAAAAGGAAAAAAAAGGGGAGGGGAGGAGGGCAGCTCTCAGGCAGGGATGGGCGTGGCGTGATCCACTTCCTCAGGCGGGAGTTCTGCCTTGGTGGTTGTGGGCAGGAGAGTGACGGTGCTCCAGTCCCTTATTGAACCAAGTGCTGCACCTCACTTTTTTGTGTGTGTAAACTCCCCGTGCCGGGGGCGCAGCCAAAGTTGGTTGCACTCTTCAGCCCAGGCCAGTCCCAATCTCCTAATCCCAGTCCACGCACCCCGCTGAAATTGCCTTAGACACAGCTTCCCAGGCAACCCCCTCGGGGCAATTCCAGGCCTCCTGCCGAGCTCTGGGGGTGGCGTCAGAATCGCTGCTTCCTTCTCTGGGTCAGGCTGGCGCGCAGGGGCGGGGGCTTGCCTGCCGGGTGCGCTGAGCCCGAGCCCGCTGGAGTGAGGAAAACCAGGTCCCTCTATGGCTCCTCACCCGAAGCACGAACTCACAGGCAAATTTCCCAGTTTTTAGCTCTCTGCCCTCCCTCCAGAGCCCCAGCCAGCCAGGAGCGCGGACGCCCGGTGTCCGCGCGGCTCTTTCTGGGGCCCAAGCCGCCCAGGAGTACAATGGCGGCAGGCGCGCCACTACTCTGAAGCCCAGCCACCAGGATCCCGCACAAAGCAGCAATCTGTGCGCTCAGCCCACCCCCACCCCCCCCGCCCCGGGACAAGTTTGCATGAGGGGACCAGGAGTGCAGGTATTTGGCAAGTACAGTCTTTTTATGCCCGAGCGGAGGTTTTTCCCCCCGAGCGGAAGTTTTTCTGTTTTGGACTCTTTTTTCCCTCTCACTCCCCATAGAGGGTAGAGGGGGATTGCCTCCGACCCTGGAGTCTCCGATCTCGGCCCGATTTTATCTTCCCCAGTTTGCACTCACGTTAGAAGTCTTTCTCAGTGGATTCTGCGTCCTTTTTCTCCCAATCTCTCAGGTTTTGTAAGGTTTCCAATGGCTTCAGATCTTTTCTGTGTGATGTATGGGCCCAAGTGCAAGTACGGAGCTCCTTACTTCTCCGCCATCTTGCCCCCTCCCCAATGCTGTCCTTCACTTTCTTGGTGCTCTGGTTGTTAGAGTGGAACTCGAATAATATAGATGAAAAACTTAAGTAAAAGAGAGTGAGGATACCAGATCTCTTCAGCTTGACTTATGGGTTTCCCACACTAATAGGTGAGGTTCCCACTATCCCACCACTCATAGGCCAGGGTGACTCACAGATGTCTACAGAGGATGGAAGGCTGTGTGCCCTTCAGCAAGGCAAGTCAGCCTGGCAGGCAGAGGGGGTGGCCAAGAAGCCACACTTCCTGGCCAGCACATGCTAGTGAGTTCCTGCTGCTGCTTCGATCAGAGGAGGTGAGCCAAGAGGCTAGTGAAAATTCATCCTATGGTCAGTCTCTCATCTGTTTTGTTTCTTAACTTCCAGATATGAGTGAAATAATATGGCATTTGTATTTCCCTGACTGACTTATTTTGCTTAGAATAATACTCTCTAGTTCCATCATGTCATTGCAAATGGCAAGATTTCATTCTTTTCAATGACTGAGTAGTATTCCATTGTATATATACCACATCCTTATTTATTCATCAGTTGGTGGGCATTTGGGCTCTGTCCATAATCTGGCTATTGTTGATAGTGCTGCTATAAATGTCAGGGTGCATGTACCTCTTTGAGTCTGTATTTTTGTATCCTTTGGGCAGATACCTAGCAGTGCAATTGCTGGGTCATAGGGTAGTTCTATTTTGTAGCTTTTTTAAAAAAAAAAATGTTTATCTTCTTTTTGAGAGAGGGAGAAAGACAGAGCATGAGTAGGGGAGGGTCAGAGAGAGAGGGAGACACAATATCTAAAGCAGGCTCCAGGATCTGAGCTGTTAGCACAGAGCCCGATGTGGGGTTCGAACTCACAAACAATGAGATCATTACCTGAGCTGAAGTCGGCACTTAACCAACTGAGTCACTGAAGCACCCCTATTTTTTTAACTTTTTGAGGAACTTGCACACTGTTTTCCAGAGAGGCCACAGCAGTTTGCATTCACTTCAACAGTGTAAGAGGGTTCCCCTTTTTTCCACTTCCTCGCCAATACCTGTTGTTTCTTGTGTTGTTAATTTTAGTCACTCTGACAGGTGTGAAGTGATATCTCATTGTGGTTTTGATATCTCTTTCCCTAATGATGAGTGATGTTAAGCACCTATTTAAAAAATACCATTTTTATAACTGTGTAGAGTTCAGATGTGAAAAAGAAACACAGTAACATCCTTAACACTAAATGTTTATAAATGTGACTCTAGAGACACATTTTTGTTCACTGCGCTAAGATGGCACACGTTTTCTTTCTTTTAATTTTGTTTGGAAACGAACTCCAAATGAATAAGATCTATCAAGGAGCATTCTATTGAGTGAGGATGAAGACAATTAACTGTATTCCACATTTACAGAGAAGTTTAAAAGATACTTTCAGATTCTCAGCCTCACCACAGATGTTCACTACATGTCCATTGTTCACAGAGGACGAGGTAGGCCCTCTAGAGTGAAAAAGGTTTTTCTTTTCTTTTTAAATATTGAATGTGAAGTGTGAAGTGTGTTTCCATATCACAGGATAACCATAGATTGGGTATCCCTAAAGTGATACAAGGTGGCTCTTCAATAATTAAACTCCCCGCCCTGAATTGCCACATTTCATTATCATAAACTGTGAATTCACACTCTCTAAGAAAGAAGTTTCCCATATACCCAAACTGTGAGTATAGTGCACTAACTCTAAAAGATGGAAAACAGTGCCAAGAAGCAGTTTCAGGTACCTAACTAAAGAACAGATGTGTCAATCATCAACTCAAGAGACCTTTCTAAATATGAGATCAGTCCTTCTTGTTTTTATTTAATCTTCTTAAACCATCTACAATTTATAAAAGCAGACCAGACCTACATAATTATATTCCAGACAAATACCAAAATAAGATTTCCTTCAAGGTGTCAATTAGATTATGATCTTAATGTAATCCAACCAGAAAGAAACACAAAGTATCTTCAGAGTCTCTAAGGGGGAAGAAAAACTAACAAACATCTAATTTGGTTGGCCCTGTTTCACATAGAAACCATAATAACCCCACTGAAAGCTGCCATTTCTGTAACTAAAAACAGAATAATATGAAATAGTCCACATTATATATTAATAGGAGTGGTTATTCAGTTATTTTGTTTTAACTGAAAATTAATCCAAAGCCTATCATTCTGTAGGACAGAGTGATTCAGGTCACCCGTTACTAAATTAAACATTTTCTGCTCTCACTGCATCTCATTAAACAAGCCACTGCAAGTTTAAATAACTCCACGCTTCCATCTGCAGTCACCCATTTTGTTATTGTTTACAGCAACCTAATTTGGCACATAATAATTCAGGCAGCATTGGCTTCATATTACACTGAAGTATTAATTTTTAATGCAATTGCATTCTTTCGTCTAACCAAAGCTAGATCAGTGGGGATTTTACTCAAGTGATTCTTCAATTATTGTACAAGGCAAATTCTTCTAAGACTTTGTACCTCTCTTTGCCCTGATTCATTTCTTTATAAATTAAAAACTCATCATAAGCTTATTTAAACTAGCTTATTTACCTAAACAACACAGTGAATGATTAGCTTGGCATAAAATATGTGACCTATACATCTTTAAAACACCTTTCTCCAAAGGACATTTGATTCATTAATTAAGCAAGGCATAGTTTCCTAGCACAATAATGTATTATTACTGAATCCCAGAACTTTTTCATTTTATATAATTATTGCCAAGGTTGTTTCTATATATTCCCTTCTATTGAGGAATAAATTAAAGATCAGCTAACATGTCATCCCTCGGATGTAGGGTAATCACAAAGATGTACAATGTACATACTTCAGAATAAAAAGGTGGATTGATTGAAAATAAGAAGGCCAAGCACAAAATATGAAATATGTTCACAAAACAACAGGATGGGCTTCAGTTAATCACTAAGAACCTTCCATTTTGTTCATTCTGTTTGTCTATCTTCTGTATAGTAGCTCATATTTATAATATGCTGACTTTCTGAGAAAGAGTATATTCTTAAAGCTAACATGTGTCCCTTCAAATCAGCATTTTTGTATCCACTGGATAAGTACCTAGTAGTGCACCCACTGGGTCGTATGGTAGTTCTATTTTTAAATTTTTGAGGAACCTCCACACACAGTTTTCCAAAGTGGCTATACCAATCTGCATTCCCACCAACAGCACCCCAATGTTTATAGCAGTGCTTTCAATAATAACCAAATGGAAAGAGCCCAAATGTCCATCAACTGATGAATGGATAAAGAAGATGTGGTATATATAATGGAATACCACTCAGCAATCAAAAAGAATCAAACCTTGCCATTTGCATCAGTGTGAATGGAACTAGAACGTACTATGCTACGCAAAATAAGTCAGTCAGAGAAAGACATATATCATATGATTTCACTAATATGTGGAATTTAAGAAATAAAACAGATAAACATAGAGGAAGGAAGGAAAAGTAAGATAGAAACAGAGAGGGAGGCAAACTATAAGAGACCATTAAACACAGAATAAACTAAGGGTTTCTGGAGGGGAGCTGGATGGGGGAATGGGTTAAATGGATGATGGGCATTAAGGAGGGCACTTGTTGGGATGAGCACTGGGTGTTATATATAGGTAAGTGATGAATCACTGGGTTCTACCCCTGAAACCAATACTACACTGTTTGTTAAATAACTTGAATTTATATAAATAAATTAAAAGAAAAATAAATAATAAAACTAACATGTTAAAATTTGAATTTTCAAATGCTTATATTTATGGTCACTAGCAGATAATTCAGAAAACAAAGTAATTATCTAAAATGTAAACTGAATTCTATAATTCTAAGACTTAGCTATACTGGCCCCTTGGCCAGTTCACTACAGAGCAGAATTTAGTATAAAGCAGGTCATTTTTGGACTTAATCTAAAGTGACTATGTTAATTAAAAAAAGAAAAGAAAAGAAAATATTTTGGGATAACACCTGTAAGGCAATGTGGAGGTCTAAATTTATAAAGGATCTTCTCCTATCAGTTCTTTTCTATATCTTATAAATCCATTTCCCAAAACATTTGAAACATAATGGATTACATTATTTAAAAAATGTATAAGAATTAGTTATTCTTATATGCAGTATATGAGCAGGACATTGTTTTCTCAAAAAAGACAATGCAATCCTTGAAACAGATATAAATTATAGAAACATAACTTATATTTAAAAATACCTGAAAATATAGAATTTTTCAATTTAATCCATCAGGTTTCCTATGTGTGTGAGTTTAATAAAGACAGACCAGCCTAAATTAATAAATCAGTAGGTAAATGACATTTTATAAACCATTATTTTTATATGGGAGTGCTGATGCATAGGGGCACATGTACCCCAATGTTCATAACAGCACTTTCAATAATAGCCAAATCATGAAAAGAGCCTAAATGTCCATCAACTGATGAATGGATCAAGAAGATGTGGTTTATCTATACAGTGGAATACTACATTGCAATGATAAAGAATGAAATCTGGCCATTTGTAACAGTGTGGATGGAACTTGAGGGTATAATGCTAAGTGAAATAAGTCAGACAGAGAAAGACAGATACCATATGTTTCCACTTATATGTGGAAGAGGAGAAACTTAACAGAGGACCATAGGGGAAGGGAAGGGGGAAAAATAGTTAATGAGAGGGAGGGAGGCAAACCACAAGAAATTGTTAAATACTAAGAACAAACTGAGGTTGATAGGGGGGTGAGGGAGAGGTGAAAATGGGTCATGAGCATGAAGGAGGGCACTTGCTGGGATGAGCACTATGTGTTATATGGAAACCAACTTGACAATGAACTATATTAAAAATAACAATAAATAAATAAAAATTAATAAAATAAATCATTATTTTTATTAATCTTGATTTCAGTGTAAACATCCATGGGAATAACAAGCTGTGGTGTTGTAAATTATAAATTTGGACATTTAGAATCAAAAATAAAAATTCCAGCAAGCCAAGAGTTGTGAATCTCAGTGGAAAATGTGCCCTTCTCTAGTTAACACTTGACTCACAGGATAATATAACAAATCACAAGTCAAAATTTTTCCATTAACTTCTTTAAGTTGACCTATTTGACAACAGGACAAGGATTTAATTATGGCTAATTTCTCCAGAGATTTTAAGTTTGGGATAAAGATGAACAAGTCTCCTTCTCAAAGTCCCCTTCTCACATTTTACCATTATGAAGGAAATGCTTTGCATAATACACTTTGAGCATTCACCAATATCACCAACATCATCGTTGCCTCCCAGACTTGATCCTAGCAGGGACACCTACTTCATTGCCCTTCTCTTTGTATCCTCTTGTGAGACCTGATTAAGCAAACAATCTTCTGTGTCTGGTTGTAACCAAGTCAGAACTATTTTAAAAGCTACTACCTACCTAAAGGCCCTGTATTCCTTAGTTTAAGACTTCATTCATTCAAAACATTTTTGAGGACCTACTGTGAGCCAAATTACCAAATGTCTTGGAGAGACAAAATGAATAGACCGAGAAGCTTGAAATGTAGGGAATAAGACATATACATTCAAGGACAATTAGGACATCGGGTGTAAACGCTCTAGCAGAGGCAGGCACTGGTTGCTATGAGAGAAGAACACTTAATCCAAACAAAAGGGAATAAGGTAAAACATTACAAAAAAGAGCTTTAGGTTAAATCATTAAGGAGCTATTTAGTCAGATGATTCAAATAGATCATTTCAGGCACAAAAATTCAGGAACAAAATAAAAGGAAAGGCACATAAGTATGCATGAGAGACAGAAACTCCAATGAGGTTGGAGAGGTAAATCAGGCCTTGAGTGTCATGCTAAGAAATATGGAGTTTACCCTGAAGGCTATGGGAGCTACTGAAGAATTTTAAGCAGGAGAGAGACATGACCACAGAGCAGATTTGAGTTTCAGAGAAATCATCTTGGAAACAATATGCCGGCCGTCTGTTAGGAGATGACAGCAGTAAACAATGTGAGAAATGATGAGGTCCTCAACCATGGTAGTGGCAGTGGGGATGTATGAACAGTCATTTAGTCAACAAATACAAAGTGAGAGGCTGCCATAGTCACATGCTGCTTCAGGCATTAGGGATACAACTGTGAACCAAAATCTCTACCTTCATGGAAATTATATTCTAATAGCATAAACAATCTATAAACAAGATGAATGAATGAAATAACAGTACTGCAGGTAGGGAGAAGTACAAAAGGGGAGAAACTAGGAAAAGGAAGAGAATGTATTAGAGAGTGGGGTTGAAATCTAATCAAGAAGTAAAGTTTTAGTAAAGATCTAAAGGAAGGAAGTTAAGAAGCGTGCTGTGAGAATATCTGGGTCCAGAGCATTTTTGTAAGAAGAAAACCCAGTAAGCAGGACTATGTTGGCCTGAGTGGTAGGAAAGGGAATGGAGGAAGAAGAAAAGAGGTCACAACTACCTAAATGCATATCACCTGGATAATTAAATAATTAATAGTTTTTACCTAGGAGAAAGAAACAATCTCTGAAATGCCTGTAGCAAGATGCTTCTATGTTAAGAACTACCTAAGTGAATAGAACCTAACATTTATGAGGTATGTCTCCTTATATGATATTAGATACACACCATATCTCTATAATACACAAGTACAACACTCCAGAGTACAAAATGAAGATGTTTCATAATTTAAGTACTCCTTCTGCCTGAGGTAATCTCATTGTTCTAAACCAGAAGATCATGTCCAATGTAGGAAGGACGTTGGGAGGTGCCACTGATATCATGGACCACTCTCTACTTTGTATAAGCTTTCTGACTACCTATATCCTTGACATCATTTAATAGAGTAATACAGGTTAAATGTATTGATTCATGTTGGTCTCATTTGACAGTCTGGTCCCATATGTTTGCTCAAAGAGGGAAAACAAAGTGGCTAGTGAGGCTGCCACCCTGTGACTGAAGGAAAGTCATAGAAAGATGAGTTGAGAGTGGTTTAAAAAAAAAAAAAAGGTGGATATTATGGTGCTTTATTAGCGACTGTAATGCCTTTGACTCTTACCTGAGAGAGATAGGAAACCATTGAAGGGTCTGGAGTAGAAAATTGACATGGTAATTGTGATTCGTGTTTTGAGAAAAGGCTATAGGGTGCCATGGGCAGAAACAGGGAGGACACTTAGGAGGTCCTTACAAAAAATAGGTAAAAGATGATGGTGGCTTGGAGAGGCAGAGGTAATGAGAAGTAACCTATATTCTGGATACATTTTGAAGATACAGCCAACAACATTTGCTGAGAGATTAAACGTGAAGTATGAGAAAAAGAGAAGAGTCAAACATAACCCCAAGTTTTTTTGGCCTGAGAACCTGGAAGGATGAAATAGCCAATTACTGAGATAAGGACTATGAGAGGAGCAGGTTACGTAGGAATGACCAGGAGCTAGCTTCATATATTAGACTCCAAATCTAATTAGACATATAAATAGAAATGAGAAGTGAACCACTGAATAAATGAGTCTGCAGTTCAGGAGAGAAGTCTAGACTAAACAGACTAGTCTATTTAGGAAATATCTTCGTATAGATGATTTTTAAAACTATGAGCCTGGATGAAATCACCAAGAGACTTAGTATTTGTCAGAGAAGAGGCCCAAGAAATGAGTGCTGAGGGACTCCAGTTATTAGAGATCAGAAAGAGGAAGAACAAAGAAAACTGAGGAGTGACCAGGAAACATGAGGAACACCAGGAGAGCATGGTTTCACCGGACAGCAAGTGAAGAAACTTATTCAAGATAAAGGGAATGGTCATTTATGTCATCTTAACTGATGGGCACAAAAAATGAGGGTTGACTTTTTCACTGAATTTAGCAAAATGGAGGCTTCAAATGACCTTAATAAGAACAGAAATTTAAAAGGTGGAACACATAGGTTTTTAGAGATTTTAAAATGATTCCCACTGTTCTGGCTGGGGTGACTGGATGAGAGACAGTATATCCACAGACAGATACAGGGAGTATGGTTATGATTCTCCATGCTCAGCTTCAGTGTGTAAGAAAAACCCCCAATTGCATTTTTTTTCTTTTTTTTTTTTTTTTAATTTATTTCTAGGAGAGAGACAGCATGAGCAGGGGAGGGTCAGAGAGAGAGGGAGTCACAGACTGAAACAGGCTCCAGGCTCTGAGCTGGCAGTCAGCACAGAGCCCGACGCGGGGCCCGAACCCATGAACCGCAAGATCATGACCTAAGCGAAAGTCGGACACTTAACCGACTAAGCCACCCAGGCGCCCCTCCCCAATTGCATTTCTAACTAATAAAGTATTAACACCTAAAATGAAATACCAGCATATTAATACTTTAAGTCTCAAAGCATAACTAAAATCCACTGTTTTTTTTTTTTTTTACCTGTTTCTTCTTAAAATGAGATCATGGCTATCACTTGAATAACATCACTAAGCTCATCTATCATCAAAATTATTTAGGATTAAAAGGCTTCACCCTTCTAAGAGAAAAGATCCAGATTTGAGTCTATGAGTTTGCCCAACAGAGTCTAATCCTTTGGGTAGGAAAGATGCTTCTAAATCATTTCTGCTAGAAAGAGCAGATGGAGATTTTGTTTATTCTGTTTTGTTCTATATGTACCCTTTTGGCAAATTCACGTCTAGAAAACTTACCCAGAAGAAACTCGTCCTCTTAGCAGGAATTTTTTTTTTTTATTTTAGGTTTCTGCCCAAAAGGAATCCAATCTATGGATGGGAAAACTTAGGGCTGAATACCAGCACTAGCCGCAAATTGACTGTAACTGAACAGACAAGAAGTTAACTGAGTAGTTAAAACAGGAAAGATTAGACGGTAAGGTCAGCATCCATGGAAAATTCACATGGCCAAATGGAAGGCTGCCCCTCCACCCCAATGCCAGGGACACTGCTTATAGAAGCGGGTGTCTATTCCCATACTCTGTTCACTAATGAAAAAGTAGCTCCTTCATCATGGTCAATGTGGATTTGGGTGGAGAAAACGCTAAATTTTCCAGAGGCAAGTCTTTGGTACCACAGTTGTACAGCATGGTACTCAGGGAAGAAACTAACGGTTAAGGACATTGCCATCCTGAATTGACTCTATCAACTTCTAATCCTCTGTTACTGGAGTCTCTTATACTAATAAGTAAATGGGTTAATTGCTTAAAGTAAGCTTATTTACAGATCACTGGAAACAATTATTAATTTGATGAGCTTCAGAAAGCTGTGGGATAATTCAGTGCTAACCTAAAGAGAGAGACAACATTTCTAAATGTTGCTTATTTTAGCAGAAAACAGTTTAAGGCAGATTCATTTCCACACAGCTCCGCTGACAGCCAGCTTCCCACATCAATTCACGTGAGTATTCTCTCTCCAACTGTCCCTCAGCATAGAATGGGCAATATTACTGAAAGCCTCTCCTTGTTTGAAATATACACTATTAAATACTTTTTCTCCTATGCCTTTGGCTACATTTTCATAAGCAGTTTTTTGAACCCACATTGAAATCTCAACTTTATGTTGAGATACCTAATTGTCAGTGGAATCTGGTAAGTATCATTTAATTTGATTCAACACACCCTTATGGAGCAGTTACAGTGTGCCAGGAACCATGCTAGTAAAGATGAGTAGATGATCAATTATACCCTCAAACTGCTAACTGGATTTTTCTCAGGGAGGCAGAGAGGGGTGGAGCAGGAAGGGATCAGAAAAAACTTCACAGAAAGGTAAATTATTTGAGATTAAGTGTGAAGATAGCCAGTGTTTCAACTGGTTAAAGAGCATTCCTAAAAGAAGCAAGAGTGAGGCAAGATGGAGAGGGGGACAGGCAAGTGGCCTGGCTAAGCAGGAGGAGATACAGGATGGAAGAGGAGATGTGGCCACATGGAAAGACTTGAATGTGCTGGTCAAGAGGCTGTGTGGAAAGAGGATCACTGAAGCTTTCATAGGTGGGAAGTAATAGGATTCTGGTTTGATTTCAAAACTAAGCTGGTGGCAAGATAATGGATGCCTCACAATAAGGAAGAGAGGACAGAGAGAACGAGACAGTCTGTGGTCAGGAAGAGACACGGTGGGAGCTTTCAAATTCCATTAGAAGGAAATGGAAAAAGAAATACAGATGTGGTAGACACTTTAAGAGTAGATCCGACATGACTGGGAAAATGAGTGATTACCCACTGAGGTCTTCCCTGACCACTGTATTGAAAATCACCACAGCCCACTCACACATACACAACCCCATGCCTCTTTTCCACTTCACCTTTCTCATAGTACTTACCCTATCAGACATACTTTAAATATATTTAGACATCCTTTAAGCCACATCTTACTTATCTAGTTTGTCTGTCTTCCTCAACTATAATGTAAGCGTCATGAGGGGAGGAACTTGGATAAGTTTTGTTCACTGTTGTACCTCTACCAGTGCAAGAACTTAGTAAATATTTGTTAAATGAATGAAGGTAGAAATATGATGGTGTCATTAATAGAAACCAGGGCCAAGGTTTTCTTTTCTGAGTCTTGAGGCTATAGATTATCATACAAAAGCATTCAGGCAGAGTCAGGAGAACTGAGTTCTATCTACAGCTCTGATTCTAATGATATCAGTTTAGAAAAGTCATTTTTCTTCCATAAACTCTATTTCCCTCATCTGTAAAATTAGAGATTAATTGAGTTTACATACATCCACTGAAGGATTACACAAATCCCAATTTAATTAGCCAAGGAGGTAGAATCCTCCTGCCAGATCTGTGAAATGACCAAATGCTTGTCACACCACTGGCCTTTTACATATGTGGTTCACTTACCCAGAAAGAACTTATGTGGCCACAGACATGCTTCCACTCAAAGGAATGTTTACAAACAGCAGCTCTTCTAGTTGTTAACTCAAACTCAGCATGAGCAAGGTCACAGCCCCCATCCATATGGAGAAAGCAGAGTCAGGGCCTGGGTGTCCTTGGTCAATTTCTCTGCCCCTGGTTTCCAATGTTCCAGAAAGCTTGTTTCTCCAAAGGCTATTATTAACTGATTTAAAACCCTGTTATCTGTGCAGTTTTGATAATGAGTTTGGTCTGGAGATCTCAGTTACAAATTCGCTTCCTCCCAAGCTCCAAGATTCCTTTTAGTGCTAATATGCTATATTTCTATAAACTTTTATAGGACCTCACGCAGTTGTGAGGCTGATAACCTTTCTCCCTTCGAAATATAAATTTACCATCAGAGTATATATGGTCCTACCAGATAGCTATTTCTTTAAGCACTGAAAAGAAGCATAGTGATTTTGAATTAGAGGAATTTTAAGTAGTTTGAATGGGTTATAAATATAACTTAGAGTCCTTTGGAAACAGAAAGTTATTGAGATATATTCAAAGCCATGATTTCAACACAGCCTAATTTGTTATTATTTAACATTCGCATCCCACTTGGGTAGCATTATGGCTCATGAGCTGTAGGGTGATGGGGGAAGCATGCCATCTGCTTCATTGCTAGGAGCTGTGGTCTCCTGAGGTCACTAACAGTGATTATTAACATAGCCTCAAAGGAAACAGTGACTCTGTGCCCAAAGAGGCCAGAAGCTCAGATGTTCTTATTCCGATTCTCTTACTGATGAACTAGGCAACTTCTTAGCAGGAGACCCTTAACCTTGAGCTAGCTCTTTAACCCAATCTTCAACAGATTTGATAAGAGTGGTATTTTGCCCCCTCTCAAGCTTTTAGAATAGATTACATTTTTTCTATATACTGTACTCTAGGGACAATATCACTTATCACACACAAAGGTGTTAGCTAGGTTAATTAAAATATGATTCCAAGATAGACCACAAATTGAAATGCTAAACAATGATTGTTCCCTCATGTCTGTGAGCTCAAGAGCCATTGTATAAAAATAGTCTCAGTTCATTCTTTATATCATTACAGAGTGTCTTCTTCGCAGAAGAGTAAGGAAAAGTTGGCCCATTCATGCCCACATATTATATTTCAGTATGATAATTCAAGGGATTTTTAATTGGCACTAATTATTAATAATAACCCCAATTTTTCAAAAAGAGCAGAGGAAGCAGTCATTTAGAATTTGTTTTAGAATTAGAAGGTCTTTCCCCCCTATTTTCTCACTTGCCAATACCCCCAACCCTAAAGCTTTAAATTCTGCTGTTAGAGATGTTACTCTCCCCAACTCCACCCCCCCCCCCACCAAAACAGTTTCTCCAAAAGTTTATATCCCTGGAAGATGTAGGATATTAAGATGCAATCAATCACTAACACTGTGTGAAGCCCCACGGGCAGAAGGAACTCAGGAGTATTAGATGTTTGGGGTGGGTGGGAGGAGGGCAGAGTTAGAAAAAGAAGTAGCAGATGTCTAAGACAAACTTCACCTATTTCACGTTTTGCCCAAGGCAGCCTTCCAGTAATAGGCTTTAGCTCCGTGGTGGTAGCAATGGGAAAACACAATGGCAAAAAGGTAAACTTGTTGGTTTAAAAAATTCAACCTCGACAAAAAAAACAGAAGATGAAAAGTGTACCCCTAGGGTAGAGATATGAATAAAACCTCACAATTCTCTACAAACTACTATCTTTGCTGGTCCTTGGTAACTTGGAGGCATCTGCAAATATTGCCCATTCTTTCCTGCCTCTAAATTAAGCAGAGCCAAGCCCAGTGACCATGTAAGACACAAAAGCGAAGCTCACCCAGGGAGAGAGGACCCTGGGCTCAGGATGTGTCAGGATGGCACAAGGTCTGTCAGCAAAGCTGGCAGCATCTGAGATTACATGCCCAGGCATGATTGATCAGGCAGAGGAGAGTTGTGGAGATGAGAGATGCTTCCATGAAAATTTGTGTTAAAGGCACCATCTTCCCTTTAAAAAACACCTTTATTTGACTCATTTCCATGTCACAACAAATATCATTTTTTTAAACTTTTTATAATATTACATTGTCTCATCATGCTCAAAAAACATGTAAGTAAGCATTAGGAACTGCAATATGTATAAGGAAAAAAGTCATTCATGGGGAAGAATAAATAAATGACAAGATTTTTAAGCCAAATCAGGCCTATATTATCTTGAAAAACATGTAAGTTTACAAATAATTGCATATGTAGCAAACACAAAAACTATGCGTGTTGGCTATATACTATGGCCTATCCTTTCAGAGAGAGTGTCATTTATTTCATTTTATAGTTTAAGAATAAAAAGACATACTTTTAATCATTGTGTTTTAAGTATTAAACATGAATAAAGTATTTTCTATGTGTATGATGTTAATACAAATTGTAATTGCTGATATATGTATTACAGTTTGAAACAATAATCAGTGTTCACATCATGCAAGAAAAGGGAGCAAATTATAGAATTAAACTATCAAAATCTGGAATCGTGTGTGTAAATCCAACTAAGCCTCACTAACACACATGGAAGAAGACTGAGAGCATACAAAGACACCACATGGGAATGCTTTCCTAAGCATTTCCAAGAGCCTCCTTAGAAATTTACTTGGAGCTACACCATTCTTGGCCACTTGTTTGTTTCTCTCAGAGGAAACAAATCCATCTTCTCTATCACCAACCCACCACCTTGGTGCAGGATTCAGGATTCCAGTCATTCTGCTTCCCTCAGGGACTACCATCCATCAGTTATGCCTTCCCTCTTCTGCATCTTTAATCTCTTCCTCTCTCCCTCCCTCCTTATCTCTCTCTCTCTCCTGAACTTTTACCTAAGCAAATAAATAAGCTCAAGCCTCCTACAACTTAAAACTGCTCCTCTCACACATCACCAAGTGCCACCACTCTATATGCCTTTTTCCTTTCTTGCTCAACACACTGAAGAAACAACTATATCTCCCAACTCGAATTCTATAGTGTATAATTAATATTCAGCTCTCAACAGTCCCACATCTGCCTACCTTCACCAATGCTATCAAAACTACTCTCTTCACAGTGACTAGTGAGACTCCCTTTGGTGAAACCCAATAGAGAATTTTTAGTCCTTATTCAGTTTGTCTCTAACATGCTACACGGCTGGCCACTGGTTCCTGTCTGAAACCCCTCCCTTCATTGTGAGGCATGCATGAATCTAGAATAGAAACCATGTTCTTCTTACTCTCCTATCTGTCTGATCAATGCTTCTCTGTGACTTTTCCTGGATCTCTTTTTTCCCAAATCTACAACATTTACAAGCATCAAACTGTGTTTGATAAATAAAGAAATGAGGAAAAATGCTGGGAGCCACACTGGCCTTTCTGGATGACAGTCACAGCGAGGGAATGGTAGCGTTTGCACAGCTCCTGCCATGAGAAACGAAAACTGGTATCTCCTTCTGCTACTACTGGCTCATGTTGGAAATGAGCCTGCGGGTATTGACCAGGCCTCACAATATTCCAGATCAGACCAATATTCCCCACACAGATTGCTCATAAGGAAAAGCATATAAGCATATCCCTTCCTTTTCCAAAGAGATTTCAGATGAAAACATTGTGGATGATTGTTAAAAGGCTCTTCCTAAGGGCCTTGCAGATCCAAGATTTACATAATAAAGGGGGCTTGAGTGTGGCCCTGAGGCAAAGAGCCTAATTTAGAGTTAAGGGCAGATATCTACCCCCACCCAATTGTTTCTGCTTGGAACGCTGGCCGCCCCCCCAACCCCCAAGGAAGGCATTTGTTAGCAAGTATTTGGAGTGACTTATTCTGGCCTTGAATATGCTGATTGCTTCCCATGAAGGAACCTATTGAGGAACTTCTTTTGTGATTATGGGAGGAGAGGTGTTTCCTCAAAGACCTGTTTGACCCCTCCTCACAAAGAAGTAACTTCACCCTTGTATGCTGAAAACATTGTCTGGTATGCTAAAGATACCTTCCTTTCCCCATAGGATAAGCATCTAAATCCCCTACCTCAATCACTATTGATAAAGGTTATGCAGAAGTCTTCTACAAATCTATGTTCTGGGAAATTCTTACATATCAAAGAAGTATGTTATCAGAAAACAATGTCTAAGGCAAATACCACTTCTGTGCAATCCCACAAACACTTAATAATAAAATAAAGTTGAGCCCCAGTCAGAGTGGAGATGCCTGCCTGGTGACCAGAAAGACTCTCGGGCCTCTCTCATCCCTCCCTCCCTGACACCGTCCATCCTTCAGGGACCCCTGGACCCTGGCCGGAGTCGGTCTCCGACACAAAAAGATAGTCAGACTTCTCATTTGAGGCCAAAACCTGGGAGCCATCCATGTCTATCTCACGCTTGTCCCTTCTTATATACTAACAAAATACTGTGCAGTGATCCTTCTAAAATGAAAAGCTGAGTACATGACTTCCCTATTTAAAATCCTTTTACATAGCAACCCAAATTCTTCAAGATAAAGGTCAACCTTGTTAGCTTGTACAGGAAGTTGTTTGCAATCAGGTATCTACCTATTTCTCCAGCATCACCACTGCATCTCCTTCTTAAGCACCCAATAGTCTGGCCATACTATCTTGGACAACCTATACTTCCTAGAACATGCACCATGGTCTTTAACACCTCTGTCCATCTGCCATTTCCACATACTGTGTTGTGATTCTAGAATACTTCTCACCATACTGACTAACTATGCTGGCAGCTCAAGATTCAATTTAGGCATCATTCATTGGTATTTGCATGTTATTCACCTTTGCAATTCCTACCCAGTACACTACCAGGTGTGCGTGTGTGTGTTTGCGTGTGTATCTTTCCCACTGATCTGAAAACCATCAATTTGCTTTTTCTAGTGCCTACCATGTAGCTGCCCATTACATGGAGCAAGAGGAAATGCTATAATACCTTTTATTAAAAAATAAAAAACACTACTATGTTCAGAGAAAATGTGTCAAGTGAATATACTATAGCATAGATTCTATTATCTGAAAGTTATCATTACCTGCCTCCCATTATGATAAATAAACTTCAGCGTTACCTTAAAGAAACCTCTCTACTGATCTGCTTTTCACTTTTTCAAAATGTTCAGTATTATTCTTGAGCACAGTGACAGAATGCAA
The DNA here is from genome assembly GCF_003009895.1 of Hyaena hyaena. Classification (NCBI taxonomy): domain Eukaryota; kingdom Metazoa; phylum Chordata; class Mammalia; order Carnivora; family Hyaenidae; genus Hyaena; species Hyaena hyaena. The sequence continues at coordinate 1,676,957 of NW_024080978.1, forward strand.
TCTCCAGACCGAAAGTCTAAATGCATTCCATTTATCATGAGTATTGTATTTAGCAACTTGAATTCTTCTTATGCAGATATAATCCATCAATTATCTCATATTTATCAGAGTTCATCATAAAGGAAAAAAATTTTTCTCTTTTCCAAAATATGAAGCACAAGAGAAGAAACCTTATGGTATTATGTGAGCAAATTAGCTGTCAAAAGCAACTTTTAAAAGGCTTACCAAATAGCATCCTACCCTTTAGAAAGTAGTTTCCAAGGTAAAGAGTTTAATCAAAGCAACTTCTACATGATACCTATGTTTCAGTAATTTACAGACTGCAACTATGACCTGAAAGACCTCCATCTAATGAAAATACAAGTATTTGTCTGCTTATTTTCTTACTCACGGAATTTTTTTCTCAGTCCTCTGGAAAGAAACAATTGGATTTTTCTGATGTTATGCATGTAAAAGAAACATCTCTAACAAGAACACTTATCCTACTTGAAAATACCCTTCCCAAATTTTCTGTGCAAAAAACTTATCTCAAATAAATGGCTCTACCATGTAGCAAGTTGCTCAAAGTTTACAAGTCACCCTTAACTTCTCTCTCTCTCTCTCTCTCTTTCTCTGGCCACATCTAATCAATTGGCCAACACTGTCTATTCCTTTCCTTCACATCTTTCCCATCTATTCACTGGCTTCTTTCCCACTTTTTACCCTGATGTAGCCAGCATCATCTCATGCTTGGGTCACAACAATAGCCTCTCAACCAGATACTCCTTCTCTACGCCCCCGACCCCTGTCTATTTTCCACAGTGCAGACAGAGCAATCATTCTAAAACATGATGAGGTTAAAATCAACAATGACTCCTACATCGTTTAGAACAAAATCTAAAAGCCTTAATGCAGTTTCCAAAAGTCTCCAAAAAGCAGCCTCTACTATATCTCTTCAGGCTCATATAAGTGTAAACTCTCCCCCAACCATGCTGGCCTTCTGCCACACTCCTCTATCCTACCTCGGGATTTCTGCTTAGGCTAATGACCCTATACATTCTCCACTTTACTTTTTTTCTAGCAAAGTTCTCATTCTTTGGCCCTCAGCTTAAATGTCATGTCTACTACAAACTTTCCTTGATTCCCCAAAATAAATTAAATTGAAACTGTCTTCTCCCCAGTTGCTGCACACTGCCCCTTTAGTGTGATTAATCACATTCGAAATCATTTGTCCATTGTACATCTGCCTCACTAGTTAAGAAACACAAGGAACCATTACATCTTGTTCACCACTATAATCTTGAAGCTTTGTCCAGTGCTTAACGTGTAGTAAGAGTCCCAGAGAAATCACTCACTGGCTGATACATATGCAATTGCAAAAATGTTGATATGTTAATAGAAATGGGAAGTAAACAAAAGTAGAAAGGGGCCAGCCAAGCTTGGTGTAATGTCGGGCCCGGGCTTGAACCCACTGCAGAGTTCTGATCTTCTCAACAGTGCTCACTTAGCTCTCCTCTTTGTGCCTCTTTGTGCCCACATACCCCAGAATCCAAGAACAATTCTGGCCACTGGCAGGAAAAAGATAAAGATCTGTCACTCAGTTTCTATTTGCTGATTTGCTCAGCAAATAACCCTAGATTATTTGCACCTTCTAAATAATCTAGCCCAGCTCCGCAGTAGTCAAGCTTCTAAAGAATTAACCTGTAACCATTCCTCTTCTTCTCCAGTTATCCTCCAAGATTTCAGCCTGAATTCCCCAGTAAGTGCTTTTCTGCCTCAAAATCCTGGAAAGCTCTGAATCCCAACTAAATAAAGATGAAATCCAGGCTAGCCCTTTAAGGCCATTCCCAACTATAGCCACCAATCGGAAGCTTGAAAGGTAGCCTTCTCTCCACATAAGCATCTACCTGTCCCAAAGGGACATTTATGCAGAATTAATATAGGCCTTCCACAAGAGTTACATTGCTAGCCCTTATCCCCACAGACTCATCCCTTAAATATGGAGTTACCAACAGAATATTTGCTAAACTCATATCTTGACTTTTCTCCAAGATTTGTATTCCTGGCTTTTCTTCTTATGGCCTATGGGATATTCGTAATCTCTGCTCTTCCATCCATTCATTCACACAGTTACTGAGAATCTATTGTGTGCCAAATACAATGCTAGAGCTTAAGGAAACAATCATCAATAATAAATAACTTTTCCTGGCAAACAGATCACTAAGATTATAGTGTATCTAGGAATATAATATACCATAATATACTAAGAATATAATACAAGTATTTATTGAGATGCTCTAAGAGTCTAGAGAGCAGCTAACTGATCTAGAGGCCTTCCTGGAGAAGGTGACAATGGAACCTTGATGGATGGTCAGAAATTAATCATGTTATGAATAAGAACAGTACAAGCAGAAGGAACACCTTAAGGAAAGTCCCGAATCATAATATATCAAAAGCCTCATAGTGAAATAAACTTAGTTCAGCACTACTGGAATATAAGCTATGAAACCCCAAGTTAGTGGGAATTTGGGCTGCAAGGAAAAAACAGGAGTAAGATCACAGACAGCCTTTTAAAATTTGTCACCCTAAGGAGACTGCACTTTATTCTTATGGCAAATGACACCTGTGGAGAAGACTAGCCTGGTCAGATTTAAACTCTGATAGATACTTCTAGAGGATAGTGTGGAGAAGAGACTCAAGGGTACAAGACTGGGGAAAAGCACAGAGGGGTTAACTGCAGCCATCTAAGAAAGATAACAAGGACTTCCACCAGCACAAAGGCAGTCGGAATGGAGAAGAAATTCATGTGAGAAATTAGAACTCATAGTCTAACAAGGAAGATCTGGAAAACTAAACGTAATGAAGAGTGATGTACTCCAAGGTAAAGGAAATGTTAGGGAACAAAAGAACAGTTATCTTATCATGGGAAGTGGGGTCATGATGAATAGGGTAGATAAGCTTCTGTTCTGAGGTTACAGGAGGTTCACATACACTTTTGGGAGACTTCAGAGATATGGGGCATTCATTCCACCCAATTAGGGAGAACTTCTGAGGGTCTGGATCTGAAGGGCTCATAAGCTCTAAACATACATCCAAGACTTGGGGGAATATCATGCCCCAAACTTTGAAGGTGCATGGAACATTCTGAGAACTAATAATTATGCTTGGATGGAGCACAGGTGGCATAATGGGACAGAGTAAAAAGGGACTAGAAGTAGGTGTGACCTAATGCTAGAAGGGTGCATCTACCTGAGTCATCAGCTTGATGTGCAACATGCTCTGCTTGGCTTTGAGTACCACATATATATGGTTCGTTGACATTTTTGAAAAATAATAACCTAAAATTTCTTCAGTTAGCTTCTGAAGATCTTTCCATGAGACAGATATGTGCTTGTCTAACTTTTCCTTTATTTACTCGGACAATACCACCCCAGATCATTACCTGCACCTGACTTTCAGCTACACCTGTGTTTTCCCTAGAAAACAAAAGAAAATTAGCCTAAGTCAAAAGACAACATAGCAGGGAGCTCTAAGCCTTCAGGTTAGTGAAAACAGCCCTGCAATTCCTACAAGAAAAATTTACAAGTCTCTGATCTGGTATGGTAGCCTTTTAAGAAGCAAAAAGTCATCATTACATAATGTAAAACATTAAAACTTCCATTAAAAGGAAGGTGAAAATGAGCCTAAGTAAGACACACTCTTATTAAAGAATTTTTTACAGTAGCTGAGGAGAACCTTAGTTATTTTACTTACTTTGCCTGAACCTCTCTAAAAACTTTATTACCAGTAATTTGGGCTGATGAATGTAGTCAATAAAGAAGAGCCTTGATTTTAACACTCCTCCCTCAAAGCTTGTCCCTCTTGTGGTTTTCCAATGGGCTATTGTTAGATTCATTTACAGTAAAATAATTACCAGCTCCCTAAGCAAGACACATAGCAGGTTATCTATTGTCCCTTAGAGGACTGTTGGACTATTCTTAACAAGCATTCTAAATTACAATAGCAGCTCTATTGCAATTAACAAACAGACACGAATCACCAATCCAGTTATATCTCAAAAGAGAGAAGGGTTTTCTGAAATAGACTGCTGTGGTTGTTTTCTGAACAACTGTTTTGCAACCCTAAATTCAAAAACCAGTCTTGAAGCAAATAGGCACATGTCCCAGGAGCAGGGAATACAGAGAGAAGAGCTTTTCTTGCCATTCCCAACAGAAAGAGTAACAGTTTAGTGGTTTAAAGAATTGAGAGAGTGCTGGCATGAAAAGATGCCCACATTCCCCATCTGTACACACTCACACACTAGCATTGACAGCTCTGTCTGCGGGACATCCTGCAGTCCTGGGTCCCAAAGCAGTAGCCACAAGGCACGACTCTGACCTTCCATTTACACAGAAATTCTAATCTTGAGATGTGTCAAAATTAAACTTGGCAAGTTTCCAGCTTATTTGAATTTCTTCATGTTTTTAAAAAATGCAATTGCACTATGCACATTCATTGGAATCACAGAGAAGATCTCTTCACAGGGACTTAGGGTCTTCAGGTTGTGGCCTGTAAGTCAATAAGCTCTCAGTGCCCACTGATGTGGGGGAGCCCTCGAACCAGATATGGATGTGGCCCAAATGACTCTTTGTATGCAAGTAACATTCTTATATAAACAGTAACACTAATAGTAAAACAATCTTCTATAAATATAGTTCAAACAACAAACTCAAATATTTCCTAGGGAAATCAGCTTGCTACAAAGGTAGTTTATGTTCTAGATTGAATTCCTAATGGCTTTGGACCCCAATAGCATCTCTCTAGTTCAGCTAATTCCTATAACTGCCCCTTCACTCCAGAAACAGTTGTGGGGGAGTTGGCAGAAAAGCAAGTAATTGTATTAAAGTTTTAATAATAAAAATTCCACTTTTAACATATCACATAGATCTTACTTGGACTGGTGTGTGTGTATGTGTGTGTGTGTGTGTGTGTGTGTGTGTGTATGTGTGTTGTGCCCATGAGTTACTCCAAGGCAAGACTAAACTTTATCATATGTATTTTGCAAGTCTTCCCCACTTTTTCTGCCCTGGGTCACAGAGACAAAATTGTGGCCTATGAACATGAGTAAATATGCAAACATGAGTAAAGATGAAACAGGAGTAGACATGGAAGTCTGCTTGTACAGCTCAACCTCAGCACAACCACTGTCTTTATAAAATGACACATTTATAGTTCAATCAGAACTGAAGATTTTAAAAAATTAAAAAAAAAAACAACACCTGAAATCCCACAGTGCAGAGATAACCATGGTGAATGCTTCAGTAAACACTAGTCCATTTGTGCCTTTAGGCACAGACATAGACATATGAGTTACACACATCAAGCATGAAGCTCTATAATCATGTATAATTTATACATATTTGTATGAAATCTCCAACTGAATACTTTTTAATTGTTAAGCTAGGAATTTGAAGATGAAGAAGGAAAATCTAATGAAGTATAGTCATTTATTTATAACATATTTTATGATTTTCTAGTTCATATTCATTGTGCTGTTCTGCCTTTCTCATACACATCAATGATCTGGTTTTTTATGACCAAAACCACTTTCCTAGACTCTAGGTCTAACTTACATCCAGCAATGAGACTCAAGACTCTATCTCTAGTCCAAATTTCAAGCTATCTTATTCTTCAGAACAAAATCCAAAATAATCATTTTTATAAGTTTCTGGGGCACTAAAATAAATTTTAATGAGAATGAAATGTTTTTCCTAATCATTAAGGAATGAAACATGGAGGGAGGTGGCTGGCTGGCTCAGTTGGTAGAGAGCATGCATGTAACTCTTTATCTCAGGGTCATGAGTCCAAGCCCCACATTGCACATGGAGCCCACTCTTTAAAAATTAATTAATATTTTTTAAAAAGAAATGAAACATAGAGAAGGAAACTTGAACTATACCTGAATAATCAATAAAAGGCAATGTACAGAAGTAGTCTATAGGGAACAAGTCTGCTGTGCTATTTTTATAATCATAGGCATTCAAAAATATTTTTGTATTTGACTTTACTAGAGGAAGAGAACAAATCTTTCAGAATAAGAGCTACTTTAGGGGCGCCTGGGTGACTCAGTCGGTTAAGTGTCTGACTTCGGCTCAGGTCATGATCTCGTAGTTTGTGAGTTAGAGCCCGGCATAGGGCCCTGTGCTGACAGCTGAGAGCCTGGAGCCTGCTTCAGATTCTGTGTCCCCCACAGAGTCTGAGTCCCCTTCCCCACTCATGCTCGCTCTCTGAAAAATGAATAAGTGTTAAAAAATGTTTAAGTAAGATCTATTTTATGGAAGTGGTAAGACTGAAACCAGACTTTTAAAATTGGCCAATATTTACAAAATATCAGAATAGAAGCAAAATCGGCCTTAAGAGTGGTCTTGGCAACTGGAGTAAGCTGAATGGTGACCACTGCAAACAATAAAATTATATGCCCATGTCCCAACACTAAGAAACTCTAAATGTGACCTTATTTTGAAGAAAAATATTTATAATTAAGACTCTTAAGAGCATCCTGAATTAAAACGGACCTAAATTCAAAGACAGTCTTTTGAAGAAAAGGGGAAGCAATCAGGAAGACAAGAGTGTGGCCACATGAAGAAGGAGGCAGACATTGGAGTGCTCCTTCTACAAGCCAAAGAATGCCAAAGACTACTAAAGCCACCAGAAACCAAAGCAGAGGTATGGACCAAATTCTCCCCCATGGCCTCTGGGCAGAACTCATCTTGCCGATATCTTGATTTCAGACTTCCAGCTTCCGGCATGTGAAAGAATATTGTTTTAAGTCATTCTGTTTGTCACACTTTGTCAAAACAGCCCTAGGAAATGAATACACTAATCATATATTGGGCAACTTACTATGGCCAAATGTTTTCCAAACACTTTAGATGGATTAATTCACTTAATCCTAAAAACAATGCTATGAGTAGATATTATAGTCTCCACTATATAGATGAGGAAACTGTAGTACAAAGAGACTATGATGTGAGATCATACAGAAAGGGACAAAGCCAACACCGGAACCCTGAAAGTCTGGCACCACAGCATGGGCTTATAACTACTATATAACACTCTCTTTTCCCAGAGGAACAAAGTGTAGCTTGAAGTATAAAGAGAGATAAGCAGACATATAAAAAGTTCAGGTTACAGAGACCTTGAAAAAACAGACAAAAGATTTTGCCCATGACACAGCAACAAATGGGTTAGGCTTTTAATGTATTGCCGAGTCCACTGGTTCAACCTTCAACATATATCTTGATCTACCTGCTCCTATGTAGGGGCAAAGTTCTACCCTTGCCCATTCAAACCATTCTCCACACAAGCCACATCTCCCTTTTAAAAACAAGTCATCTCACTTATCTTGAAATCACCAATGACTTCCTAGTGCTCTCAGAATAAAATCCAAAGCAAGGTCCTCCATGATCTCACTTCCTCTTCAACATCATCTCATATCATCACTCTCGTCTTTCATTATCCTCCAGTGATAATGGCCTCCTTTCTGTTTTACAAACACATCAAGCCCTTCTCTGTCTCTGGGCCTTTGTAATTAGTGTTTCCTCTGCAAGAAGTCATTTCTTTCCCATTCCTGTGTGACTAGTCCATTCTCATCCTCCAGATTCCAGCTCACTTGGCATGTCCCAAGAGAGGTCTCTCAGGTGCTGTCCTGCAGTTACTGCATCATTGTGTTTATTACTGCCATAGCACTTACCACAATGGGAGAATCTCATTTATTTACTTGTTTCCTATCTATTGTAACAAAGAGCAGAATGTCCAAGAGGGCGGGGACCTTGTTTAGCTTTTTTACCACTAAAACACAGCACCCAAAACAGTGACTGGCACATAACAAGCACCAGGAAATATTTGTCATAAGTGTTAAGGAAATGGCATGATGGATTAAGAAACTTGGTCCGTGTAGCAGAGTTTAGGATGGCTTCTAAAAGGGCACGGACTAGAGAAAGACACAGATCAGGAGGCTATTAGTACAAACTAATGGTAAGTGTTTGAAGGCCTGGATAAGAACTGCATAGGCAAAAATAACAAAGAAAGACTCAAATACAGAGACCTCTAGGAGATAAAGGCAATAAAATTTTGTGACCCATTAAATACACAGGATACAGGAATAGTAACATTGAAAGCCAAGAATTTTCCTGAGGCTTGGAGCTCAGGTTCCATGGAATACTAACATAACATTTAGTCTATACTTCATAATTTTGGTTTTGGTCTATCCAACAGTAATCAAACATAAACTAAGAACCCAGCGCAGATACTCAGGAGGCTGACCAAACTTCACAGAAGTTTCACCCAGCACAACTAATGTGAAAAGCATCATTTTTGCCAAAACCAAACAACAACAATGTAAAACCTTATTATATCCATGTTTACCAGAAAGAAGGCTGGACTGAACAACTGTAAAAATATTATTTTTAATAATAATTTTTTTAATAAATATTTTTAATTATTTTTAATTATATGTAAAAATCGAATACATTAGGGGACTCTGCTGCAAGTCACAGATAGAATTTGATGTCAATGACACTAAAACCAAACAAAAATCAAACAAACTTGCTTTCATAAGGTTATAAGGCAGGTAAGTCATGGCAACAACAATACTCCTCTGAGCATGACAGGGCACTGGCTTTTCTCCTGGAAGGAGACCACAGGGATGGTGGACAACTGTGGTTCTTTTTACAGGCATCATAATGTGGTTTAACTGTAACAATAAATGTGTCATAATTTTTGCAAGTTATTTAATGTTATTTTGGTCATTTTAATGCCTTCCAGTGATCCACCAAAATTTTCAGTATCCAAAACGGTCTCTAAAATAAAAATTATTAGTCACTGATCTGCAATATTTCAAGCATCATACTAAGTCCTATGCAAATAAAAGTGATTAGATTCCAGTCTCATAAGGCTTATAAAACTCATCAGCTATTAAGGAAAGGAAACACATACACACACAAATTACAGAAAGAGACATATGGATCAACTTTTGGCATGATAGCATGAGGAGTTCCACTAATTGGTATAAAACTAGGAAAAAAAACTGGTGGGATTATTAAATACTGGTGAAATTATTTTTAAAAATTTAAAGTTTCTTCAAATGGTCCTAATGACAAACAGCAAATGAAAAAACATCTATTCAAGAAAATCTATGGAAATCATGCAAGAAAGGCAAAACTATAGTATTTGTATGAACACTGCTCCCTCTCTTCCTGCTCCTACTCAGAGGTAAAGAGGGAAATTTTATAATGATAAAAGAGTCAATTCATCAAGAAAATTAACAATTATAAGCATATATGCAGTCAATAACAATTCAAAGAAATATATGAAGTAAACTCAAAGAATTAAAAGGAGAAAGATAATTCTACAAAAATATTTTAATACTCTTTCAATAATGGATAGAACATCTAGACAGAAGATCAACAGGGAAATAGAAGACTTGAATGACATTCTAAACCAACTAACTCAACAGATACCTATAGAACACTCCACCAAACAACTGAATATATAGTATTTTTAAGCACAAAATAGAACATTCTCCAGAACAGAGTATATGGTGGGGACAGAAAAGATAGAAATAATACAATCTATTTTCTGCAACAACAATGGAATGGGATCAAAAATTAATAACAGATACATTTTGGGAAACTTATGAATGTGTTTAATGCCTTCCAATGCTCTACCAAAATTTTCAGTATTCAGAACGGTCTCTAAAATAAAAAAAAACCAGCAGAGATACTCAGAGGAGGCTGACTAAACTTCACAAAAGTTTCACTCAGTACAACTAATGTGAGAAGCATCATTTCTGCCAAAACCCAACACCAACAACACAAAACCTCTTATATCCATTTTTACCAAAGAGAATGCTGTACTGAATAGCTGTAAAAATACATTATATATAAGAATCAAATATATCAGGGGACTCTGCTACAAATCACAGATACATACTCCTTGTTATGGACTGAATGCTTGTGTCCCTCCCACCCCCACTCCATAAAATTCATATGAACTCCTAACTCTCAAACTGATGGTATTAGGAGGTGGGACTTCTGGCAAGGAATTAAGGCATGAAGGGGGAGCCTTCATGAATGGGATTTGTTTCCTTTTAAGAACATAAGCTGCTCCCCTCTTTTTGTTCTTGAACATGTGAAAATATAAGAAAAGGGACATGGGCACATCAGGCAGTGAACTCTCACAAGAATCCAACCATGCTGGCACCCTGACCTTGGACTTCCAGACTCCAGAACCATGAGAACTAACTTTGCGTTGTTGAGAAACCACTGAGTTTATGGTATTTTCTTATAACAGCGTAAACTGACTAAGATATTCCTAAATAGTCAATGGGTGAAAGAAAAAACTAAAAAGGAAAATCAGAAAAGGAAAAAAAAAAACAATGTGGCAAATGATAGAAAGGAAGCTAACAAGGAAATGAAAGAGCATATAAAGAGTAAATACTAATTCTATCTAAGAAAACTAAGAAAGTTCTGCAGAAGAAGCAACATTTGAGGTAGGTCTTAAAAGATGAGATTGAATTTATCCGACAAAGATAGAAAGAGAATAAAGCTAAAATTTAATAATAATAATCATAATAATATAATAATAATAAAGTAGCTTACCAAAGCAGACAGGTATTGAAGTAGATGATACATTCTGGAGTAATAAGCACATCAAAGTGACTGGAGTGTAGGGCATGTGGGAGGCACATGCAATGGAGGAAGATGATGCTGGAAAGGGTGGTTAGGACCTAGTGGTTAATGAGCAAGCCCACTAGTCCGTGGAGCATGGACTCTATTTTGGGCAAGAGGACATCACTAACCTTTGTTAAAAGGTTGTGTTTTTTATCACATTCTATATCACAACATTCATGTGTATTACCATTTTTTTCTTCAATGTATAGTACAAGTTTTTCAAGTCAGATAAAATGTCCTGTACCTCCTCTGGCTCCGCCAGAGTTCCTGGTGCAAAGCTGGAGACACTGAAGCAATTTAATAAAATCACTTTTTACTGTGCCAAGAATACAAAATTCCTAGAGATATTTTGCCCATAAACTAACAAACATTTCTTTGATTTTTTAATTCATTCAGTTTTGTTGGCTATCCAATATAACTGAACAAATTATAAATGAATTGTGCTTCTTTACTCCTTAATGCCACTAGGAGAGAAATCTTTATATCCTCTTTTCTTTCTTCTATGTAGCAATTTTTAAAGTGACAATGCTTAACAGGAAATGAGACCAATTAAGCACCAGATCTTTGTTACTGTGGTTTATATCCACAAGAAGGTAAAAGCCATCTGCAACTAAAGACCATAATAAAATCTGCAACACAACAATGTGCCAAATGTATTAAGTTTATTGTAACTATTCTAGAGGAAAATTGTAATGAAATAAAAGCACGATGATTCAGAAACCTACCAGCAAATTTAATCTGAAAGCATAGATCCTTACCACCATTCACTACGAAAAGACTATCTCCCACCTCTCCTAAGAAATTAAAATGGTGCACATAGGATTGAGTACTACAGTAAATGTGTAAAAGGACAGTGAAGTAGAAGGGAATATCCAGCTGAGGTGATAACGCCAAAAATATTATCTGACTCAATCATCTTTGTTTCATATTTTCCAAAAGCAAAGCTTAAGAGCTTGAAAACAAAAGCAGAGAAAGCAGGGGGGCAGAGACAGTCTAGGGTTGAGAGGAATACAGTAAAAGCCAGAGAGCCTTCAAAGATGCTAGTAAAGACATTGTTATGACTGCCCATGGTGGTGATGGAAGTCAAGGTTTGGGTGGAGATGACCAGAGTAAGAAAATGAGAAGAAAGGTTGTAGTTCACTGAAAGGAAACTTGAAGGGAAATTCAAGATTCTTCGAAGGAGGAGCTTGGAGAGGGGCCACCTGGAATGACGAAGATGACTTTACTCTAGGGTAGCAAGAGTGAAGAGGAAATAAAGGTAATACCACTGAGAATGCCTGTGACCTGGGGCATTAAGAATACAACAGACAAGAAAGGTAGCAGGCCTTGAGAGGAAGAAGAAACCTGAATGAGAAGCCACCACCTAGGACAGAGGGAAAATGCCCAGAAGAACAGCAAACACTGGGCACATGGCAGGGAGAATGAGAATCAAGAAACAAATGCCAAAGGAGACTGTTATCTTAAGAAAATCTGTTAAATAATTTCATAGAGCAATGCTCTGGAAATCATATGAGTAGGTAAAAAAGGTTTGACAGACTACTCCTCTGTGTTTATAAAAATAAGTGGGAATAAAAGAATTATCCACGAAATAGTCTGGAGAGAAGTAGTCAAGGGCAAATGTCAGAAGTGTATGTAATTATTAAAGAAGTGCAGTAGATTCCGCCGTTATGCATTTAGAGACTGTAGCCATATTTACAAAATCGGTAATGCTCTAGCTAAGACTACTAAAGAGGCACCTGAAAAAAAAAGAAAACATTTATTCTACAACTAGAATTCAAGTTAAGCAGGCTTCAAGAAGATGGTATAATGTAGATCAATGCTTTTCGTATTTTAATGTTCATAGAAACCACCAGGGGATCTTGTTAAAATTTAAATTCTGCCTCAAGAGGTCAGGGTTCGGACCTGAAAGTCTGGATTTCTAACAAGCTCCCAGGTGATACTTATGCAATGGTATGCAAGCCACTAATAGGAACAAGGACCGAGCTTTCACTACCTTCAAAACATGTGTGATGGGTGTGTGCCTTTAAGGAACGTTTCTCAAACTCTAGTGTGCATGTAAATCACTTTGTTAAAATGCAGATATGGTTCCGCAGATCTCAGGTGGGACCAAACATGTCACATGTCTGAACATCCCAGGTGCACAAATGCTGCTAGTTCATAGACTATACGTTGATCAGTAGGGAATTATGGAGAATACAATTAAATTCCAGTTTTGCCTAACATGATTTATGCTGTCAGGATATACTTTCTATTATCCAAAATCAATTGGATAAAGCAATACAGACAGAGGTTTCTCCTAACATTTTTCAAAATATCAACATGTTTGCAATAAAATAATAATAATATAACCACAATATAAAATTATTTGTCTAATTATATATCGCATGGGGGAGACATGATTCTAAAATAATCTCACCCATAGGGCTCCAAGACATTGTCTATCTTTGTAAAAATATCAGGAGAGCACGAAGCATCCCACTATCAGTGAGAATTAAAGTCAGGAATGACTTGTGGAAAGCAAGTGTAGGAATTATTTTAAGAATTTGAAAACAGTCCCTGCTTTCTAGCTTGCTGTCAATTCCCACAACTATATAAGAATTTCTTCTGATTTGCAAAATAAGTGAAGGCAAGAGATAGAACCAGAATATTAAATAAATTTGCACTTAGGTTTATGATGAATATATAAGCAAAATTCAAAAAATAATTAGTAAACATTTCCCTATTCATAAATATGATACACAACCATAGCCACCTAAGGACATATAACCTCAGGAGGGAAAGACCTGACTTTCACAAGGAAACATGACATCTGAACAACCTATTTGAATTTCTCAAAGGGGTGCTCATAGACAGAGAAACATCTGGTCAAATTTAACTCTAAAAAGATTTTTTAAATCAAGTTAATATGGGATTGGAAGACTTTAGAAACATACAATTAGGTAAGAGCTTTGCCCAACATTCTTCAGCAAATCCAGGATATAGTTCCAAACACCCAAAATAAGCATGATAAAACAAAATAGGTTCCAAGTTTTTTTTAATTAAAAACTTTAAATTTTCTGCAAAAAATCATTTAATAGCATTTGCCTAATTTTACATTAATCATAGATAATTTATTAAGGGAGAAGAAGAAAAGAGAATAATGAACAAGAACTTCTCTGATCAAAGTAGCTCAGAAAACCTTTCTAATAGAGTGGTTATTTAACGTGTTTATAAAGACGTGTAGAGTGAAATCTCCAGCTCAAGCATGACAAAGGCTCTGTGAGGCAATGAAATTTCAAGAAGTCTGTGATGGAATGCAAGATTGTGCATCTTTATGGTTAGACAGAAAATTGCAAAGAGAGAAACACACTCCATCTACCAAGCATTGGAGAAAGTTGAATAAAACACAGCAGTGGAATTCTGGGAGCTTAAATTTTACAGAGAGGGAGAAATGAAAATTATTGTTTGCAATCAATGAAAGGACTAATGGAGCTGTGTGCTTAGAGTCAAGAGGTGAAGGGATAGAGTGACTGGGTTGGGGGTTCATGAAAGGCTTTGCAGCATGACAGCATCAAGGAGGATGGGAAGGAATTTGCATAGAGAGCATCATGCAACAAGGCCTTCCAGGGAAAGACAACAGTTGACCCTTTGACATGAAACTATGGCTTAGGAGAAAGAAGTGAAGGGACACAAAGTTGGAAAGGTCATCGGGATGGAGACCACAAATGGCCACCGCCATTAATATAGTGCCACAGCCCAAAGAACAACCTCAGAGGCATCTTCTAAATTAAGACACATCATGCAGAAAGTAAAAACAAGAATTAACAAATTAAAAAATCATTATTTACAAAACCATGGCTTGAATAAGGTTTCCTTGGAAAGATCTAATAAGCCTTGAGAAGATCCAGATAAAAGCTTTTAAATATTCAGAAAATGAAGGGAAGAGGTTAATATATCATGACAAATTGCAAAATTAAGGCTCTAAAGTTTGGACTGGAGAAGACGGAAGTGTATAAAATCACGACATCAATAAGGTCTTTTTCTCTAAATTTCAGAAGACTAACTTAAAGGAAAATCCTTGCAGCTTGAGGGAAAAAAGGTGATTCTGAAGCATATAATAGTATAAATGTTCACCAATTCAACTTTCAATGCTAAGAGTGGATTTCCCCAAGCCAGTCTTCCCCTCGTAAAGTCTTACTCATTGTTCCAGACCCACCTTAGTCACCACTACACCTTCACCAATCAGAATTCATTTTTCCCTCTCGAAGACTTCCACATCATATGACACCTCTTAACACAGCCTTTCTTCTGTCTCTACAAACTGTAACTAAATTTCCTAAGGCTAGGCGACATAGTTTATTGATATTTGTATACCCAACAGTACTCTGATTCAATAAATGCATATTCATTTAATGGAAAAGTATTCATGGAGAGCCTATTAAACTCAAAGTACTGTATTTAATACTTCTATACAAAAAAGAAATGAGAGACACAGTTTTTACCCCAAAAGATCTCACATCTGGTAAGGGAGGTTAGATAAAGAAATGTTTCTTTAATACAAAATCAATGAAGAAAGTACAAAGGATTCAGTTGTATAATTTTTTCTCATTCATTCCTTACCTCATTCTGAAAGGGTTTTTAACCACTTCTGGAAATACAGCATGACACTAAAAAGGCTTGCTATTGCAGTAAAAGTAAAAATAAAAAACCAAGATGGAGTCAAGGCAGACGAAAGTCTAACATACTTTTTATTAAACAGCAAAATCATGAGTTAGTGATTTAGTGGATTCTCAGCCATAGTTGTTTTGAAGTTCATCTTTCCCTGACAATGAGGCCTATAAACACTTTCTTCTACGGATGTTCATAAAGCAAACACTGTGTGTTGTATGGACCAACTCCACTGTGATGAATACAATAATCACTTCCCTTAGGCTGCTTATGCATAATGACCGTTTATCTGGCCAAGACCTAATGCTACAGTACAATTAAGTAAAAGCTATTCTCAAGGGAGGCAAAACATAGTTCTATGATGGTCTGGCTTTAATTAGGTAAAAAAAAAATTGAATCTCTAACAGAATGGATGTATTTCATATTCCTTGGGAATCTTCCACAAATATTAACTTATCATGACTGAGTTTCATTAAGGATAAAGCAGCACAGAGTTAGAAACTATGGTCGCTGAGAAGAAATAAGACTAAAGTAAGGGCATAAGGAACTTTGCTAATCAGCTGACCAGACTGCATCTCAGGAAGACTAAAGCTGCATGTGAGTATTATTCCACTCTTAAGCAGAGGAAGACTAGAATGTCTCTCAGAAAAGGTCATGGGTCCTCTTTAAAACTCATCAAAGGGTGCTTTAGATCCTAGAGACTGGGGGCCTAGTCACAATGATTTTAGGAAACTCAATTTTCAAGGTCAGCATTCCCAGTCACCATACTATAAAAGAAAACACTTGATAAGACATCTTTAGAATAATTAACATTAGGAAATGTTTCAAGATAAACTGGCTGCAAAATGTACTCTCCCTAGGTAAGTGAGATAATTTGCTCTCTGCGGCTGTTAGCTACAAACTAATAAAATGCTAAAGGATGTCTGCAATTGATTTTAGAGAATGTTCTATGAAATAATTCTTAATGACAATAATTAGAGATAAGAAACAATTTTTTTAAACATCACTTCTAGTTTGTGGTAATAAATTCCAAATACCAGCATAATAAAGAACATTTTTTTTCTTCTTTAGGTGGGAAGAAATGTGAGAAGGGACACATTCCCTGCTCACTTAGTAGTAAATCAAGCTATTAAGACATAAAATGGAATTCTAAACATATTCCTGCTTTACTTGCTCAAAAGTATTTACTGAGTTGTCAGGAAAACATTTAGAGATTCTGATTCTGACTGTCTTATTAGGCACCATAACTGTTACATGAAGGCACCATTAATTGCATGGAGGAGAGAGGAGAGTACCTATATCATAAATTGGACACATCTTAGAGTCTTCGGTTCCACAAAATCAAGACTCCCCCACCAAAATAATAGTAATAGTGGCAGCAGCAGGAGTGGTAGAAGTAGTAGTGGTGGTAGTAGTAGTAGTAGTAGTAGTAGTAGAAATGATGATAATCATAATAATAATGCAAAGATTTCGTTGTTGGAATGAGACGATATTTCCTTCATGGTATTGAATATCAAAAAAGCAAAAGCTGCTTGCTAGTTTTTTTCAGAGTTGCTATGAGCTTAAAAGCTGCCAGAAATTCTGATTTGAGTTCAGTGTTGGGGTAAAGATGATCATTCTTTTAAAGAGGAGGTGGGAGGTGTGTCCAATCACAGAGAACCAGAAATATACAGCCAACAAAGGTGAGGAATAGAAGCCAGGCCTTTGAAATGGTCCTCAAACGGTTTCAAAGATGGGAAATTAACGGGGCCGGTTCTTACACAAGTATAGTTACATGAAAGCAAGAGAAGGAAGTCTTGAGGTCTATAAAGTGTGCAATATTTTACTTTGGTCCATAAAGCTAAGAAATGTAAACCACACAAATGTCAACCCAACAGAATATAAATTTCCATAAGTGTAATAATTGAATTCATCCTTCAAATAAACATCAAATTTCCCCACCATATACATCATAAGAGTCACATGAAGATTGTCTTGCAATTTGATTTGGACTTCTTTTTCTTCTTCTTCTTTTTTTAAAAATTTTTTTTTTTGCTTGTTTTGGCTGTTACTGTTGTTTCTGAGGCACTGACATACTTATATTAAACAAAGTGCTTGCATGAATTCCAAAAAAGAGAGATATCACATCCAATTGTAGATACGTGTAGGAATAAAGACTGTCATTGCAGTAGGGTAGGACAATCTTCATCAAAAGGAATTAAGTATTCTACAAGAGGCTATTTCTCTTTGCCTTGGGAATTTTGTTTTTTGTTTTTTGTTTTTTAATTAAGACAGGGAATTTTTTTAAGAAGTAAGAAAAAGCCTATAAAGACAAGTTGGTTGGAAACTCTGAATGGGCTTCAATACTGAGACAAGGTTTAAGCAATGATTAAGGTGTTGAATGGAAACTGGACGTGAAATTACAACTCTGGGCAAGTATCCCAGGTTATTTTTTCAGTGATTTCCAAGGGATATACAAATCACGGGATGAATTCTAGGAATTTTAGGAAAGAGATCCAAACTATTTTGGAGTTCCAGAGGGTAACTTGAAGCATCCTCCAATGGTTTTATTCAAAAATCATAAATATAATACCTTCCTTATCCTTGACTCTTTTCTCTTTGCATTAAGTGTTCTGTGCCCACAGAAGAATTGATGCAGTCCCAGATCTTACATTTTAAAGATCTTTACCATTTGAATTGGAATTTTATTAGTGAACATGATAAGTATTAGTACAGTTAAATCTCTCTTAATATCCATCACCTCAAAGGGAGATCCTTGAATTGGGCCATACCCTATTCAAACACACCTACTGCAAATTACTAACTTACACTAGGTTAGACATTACTGTAAATCCCCAAATGGCACTTATCATTATTTAATACACTACGTATGTTGTTTTTAAGTTTACTTATTTACTTATTTGAAAGAGAGATTGAGATTGAGATTGAGATTGAGATTGAGATTGAGAGAGAGAGAGAGAGAGAGAGAGAGAGAGAGAGAATCCCAAGTAGGCTCCGTGCTGTTAGGGCGGTGCAATGGGGATCAATCTCACAAACCATAAGATCATGACCTGAGCTGAAATCAAGAGTTGGACGCTTAACTAACTGAGCCACCCAGATGCCCCTATGTACTTTTTTTTATTCATCTCTCCATGGCAGAGATTTTTGCCTGTTTTATATCCCCAGTGCCTAGACCTAGCAGGATTTCAGTAGCTATTTGTGGGAGAAAAGAAAGGGAGGAAGGGAGGGAAGAGGAAGTTAATCCAAATAAAGATCCTATAGGAGGTATCGTCTGCATTCCATACCCTGCTGTGTCACTTTAATTAGAAATCAACTCTTCCTTGGAGCCCAGGGTGGCTCCATCAGTTAAGCGGCTGACTCTTTCAGCTCAGGTCATGATCTCATGGTTTGTGAGATCAGGCTCGGCACAAACAGTGTGAAACCTACTTGAGATTTTCTCATTTTCTCTCTATCTCCCAAAGATGCATAAATAAACATTTTTTTAAAAATAGAAAAAAGAAAAAACCCTCCCTTAAAACTTAGATGAGACCAACTACTAAGGAAATGAATGTTTTTCTAGATACAAAGAAGCAATGAAGAGGCACAAATAATAGTATCCAATCTGGGGAGATTCAGTCAGAAGAGAGTTTTCAAAGAGCAGTAATGAAAAAGCTGAAAAAGAAAATAGAGAGATCTTTGTAGATGACCAGTGATCACACCAGCTCACATCATCCGAATTGCCTTTCTCAAAAATCAGGACCTTCTTGGGCTTTGTCCCACAAGTACCTCAGAAAGTGTCTGAGTGGCTCCAACCAAACTGAACTAGGCTTAAATTATAACATGAAAATGCCTATCATCCAGCCTCATTTTTGACAGGTACTCTCATACTTTTATAGAGCTTAGAGAGAAGAATCTCCACCAGCTGAAAAGTTCTTCTTAAATCACTCCTGTGGTGATTTAAGCTCTTTCTTGCTTGTCCCCCTGCAGCGAAGAAAGAACAGCTGCTCATCATCACTCATAAAATATCCTTTCACACGTGGTGAAAACCAAGAAAACAACCATATTTGAGAATGCCTGTCAAAAGACAATTCTCCTGAGAACCACTCATGGCCTCTGTGTCTATGATTTCACTGAACCTGAAGACTGTAATTAAGTCCCTATTCAGACTTCGCTTCTCTAGGCTAAATAAACCCAGTCCTTCAGACTTTCATCACAGAGCAAATTTCTCAAACCTTTTAATATTTTCTGTTGGATTCTTCTGGATTCTCTCCAAATTCTACATAATTAAGTCATGACTAGGGCTGCAGGAGAAATGGAGAATTGCCTAGTAACTCTTAATCTTAAACTCTTGCATTTGTACAGTTTTTTCTCCTTATGTGAATCACCTGTGTATATCTCTATCAACCTATGCTGTTTACATTTACTAGTTCTACCAATTTGCCAGGATTATCTTTGAATTATAATCCTGCTTTTCTTTTGCAGAGTACTAGAACCCTAGCCTGGTTTGGTGATATTGACACATCATATGACAACACCAGGGTAAGAAATATCATGAAAGTATTATTCGGAATGCACTTTCACAAACTTCCCAGGATAAGCCTAAAATACAGTATGTCAGACACACTTGGGTTAAATTTCAACTCTGCCATCTACCAGTTTCAGGACTGTTTGGCAAATATTGAACTTTTCTGAGGATAATAAACCTAATTCACAAGGCAACCATGAGAAATGAATTCAGTTAATAATGGAAAGAAATGGTAGAGTGTGATATATATTCTACCATAATCCTGATATGTACTTAACTGTTTTACCTTCTTTTTTTTTTTTGTTTTTTTTGTTTTTTTTGTTTTACCTTCTTTATGGAGCAACCATCCTTGCCATTTTGAACTACTTTCACAGAACAATGGCAAAGGTCAAGAAGGTTCATTCCTCTTCAGAATGAAACTCAATGTGGAGGATGCAAGGCTGGACAAAATAATAACAGTAAGTCAAAGGACTTAACTCTCAACAATGCTCTGTTTATCAGGAAGGAAGGCAGCTATGACATGTAGAATGGAATATAAGAGATGGTGCACAGGTTAAGTGCAGGGGAACTCAGAATACCTAATAGAGGCAAAATAAACTCAGAAACCAAACATCTGAATGTGACTACTTACCTCAGTTATTACTGAGAATTAGAATAAAAGACTATTCAGATATAAATTTAACATTTCATTTTAGAAAAGATAATAGCTTATTATTTCAACAATAATGAAAATACTAAATGCTTTTCACTTCTGTGAAAACAAGTTTTTATTCTAGTATCTCAAAATGGCACGTATGTTTGAATGTCACGAGGCTATATATTATTTTAAATAAAAAACAATATTAGAATGTGTCTATATTTTAAAAGATTTAAGTTAATCCCCACTAGAACAGGGCAGGAAATTCCAAACTACTGTATTTTCCTTACAGATTTCCCTGACATTTGACCTCTTGGTGGCATATTAACTCAGCTGGAAAACCTGAGTTCCCTGCTTCACAGGACTGCACAAAAACGTAACCACTGTTTGGCTGAGCAACTATAGACAGGCTTCAAAACTGCTGGTCTATGGGAATATAATTTTATCTGCAATTTTAAGTGATTTCTGAATACTGTGGTAAAAGCTTTTAATCAGTCCTATGCTATGTCATATAATCTTTGCATTGGAAAATCATGTTTATAGCATGAACACAAAATGACAGACATGCCATGAGGTCTTCCACATACCAAGCACCACATGAAGTGCTTTATATGGCTTATTTCTCATTGAACCCCCACAACATCTTTAACACAGATGGATAAGGAAGTTGAAACTAACAGAAAGTCAGTCACTGTTCAGAGGGTCACAGCTAAGACAGATACTCAAGAATATCTGAATCAAGATATGAATCTGAACCCAGTTCTGGTCATGATATCAATTTAACAGGTGATGACTAGCATTTCTTTTAATAGGATGTAATAGGATAAAACAGAATAGGACCATAAATAGTAAAATAAAAAATAAACATTTTCGGAAAGGAGCTTCACTATACCACTGTTATACTAGAACTAAGCATCTGGAAATAAAACTTTAAAGCTTTGAAGAATATTCAGAGATCATTTAGTCCTACTATTCTATTTCACTTTGTAGATGAAGACACTCAAAAGAAGTTCAGATGACTTTCTTTACCCATAGTCATATGGCTAGTTGGAGGCAGAGTCAGAACAAGAGCCCAGAGTTGTTGACAGTAGACTATTTTAAGAAATACGTACATTATAAGGCATATTTCATTTTGGGAGTAAAAGAGGATATTATAAAGAACTAGATCAGAAACATAGGCATAAACCTGAGCTGTCCTAGGCAAACCAGAAGGCATTGAATATGGCTTTAGAAATAAACAAAACTTGTCTATCAAGTAAACATAGTTGGAAAAAAATTATTTAATAGAAGTTTCTCTCTCTCTCTTTCTCTCTCTCTTTCCTTAAGTAAGACAGAGCAGTTGGAAGTTAAATATAAATCTGTAAGCAAGTAATAGCCTTATTTCTATGCTGTGAATTTTTTTCTTTTTTTTTTAATACTTCTATAATTTAGATACTAGGCTACCAGATAAACAGGATGAAAAAATATATATACACTCTATGCACACATAGTAAAGGAACTATTAAGACCTTGTCAGAGATGAACAAAGATTTCTCAGTATATTCCAGTTTTGATACCAAAACTGTCAAGGACAGCAACTACATTGCTGATACTGTAAAATAATGCTCACCAGATGCAGACACAGCACAGAAGCAAGTAACAGCTTTTATGAATAGAACTCATAACTAATATTAATAGTCTAAGAACTTAGTAAAGAAAACTAAAAATAGGAATATTTTATATTCACATACAATTTTCTCAAAACTTCAGGGTTAAGATTAGTACAGGTATTTCTTACCCCAACTAAGTGTTATGTAACAATGAATGGACTCTTCAGTGAGAAGGCAACTAATACTTTAGCTTATAAAATCATTATGTAAATTTAACTAGTTTATACTGCAGCCCTTATGACTTTAAACATCTGTTCAATACAAGTTTTTCTTATAATACATGAAGTTTCAAATTGCATAGTACAGCAGTTTGTGGCATATTTATACATGATGGTTTGTCCTTTACTAGATAAGAGACTTTTAAGGTGTGACCTGTATTGAGGTACTTAAGTTATTGCTCACATCACCATCTGTTCATATATATTTTCACCTAAAATTATATGGCATTCATAACTATATTGGAATATTATCTTCACACAATTTGGTGCTTAATTATATGTATTAATATTTTACTTACCTGAGGTCACCAATTCAACATCATGAAAAATAAGGACCAAAGATGAGAACCAAAAAGGAGATCAAAGAATGGTCAAGTTGGCAACATACATATCATAATGCCTATATACTAAACCAATGGTGCAGCCCAAAGGCCTTCACACTCAGCCTCTGTACTCATAATTTAGATACAGGTCAAAGTAAGAGTGCTAATTTTCCCATCCACAAAATATTATAATAACTACAATGGAAAAGAGCCGTAAGAATGTCACAGAAAAGTATGCTGAGAACAACATAATATGGAATCAGAGTTTGTAAGCAAGTGAATACAAAGAAATCTTAGTATATAATTATTTATAAGAAGTCAAAATAAAGGAAACAGGAACTTTCCTGCCATGCCAAACGTGCACAACCATTGTGGATAGCAGGTTGCATACATTGAGTGAGATACTTTTCTACATAGCCCCATGGAGTCAGGTGTGACAATGTGTCATCACTGTTATTTATGCTAGTCAACCTAGTAACCATTTATTTCACCAGGGAATTAGATAAGAATGTGGCACATGAACAAAAATTAACTCTAAATGGACTTTAGACCTAAAGATAAAACCTACGACTATAAAATTTCTAGAAAAAAATGTTTATGGCTCCTAAGGAGACAAAGATTTGTTAGAAGGATATAAAAAAGCACTAACAATAGGGGCTCCTGGATAGCTCAGTCAGTTGAGTGTCTGGCTCTTGATTTTGGCTCAGGTCATGATCCCAGGGACCTGAGATGGAGCCCCATGTTGGACTCCGCACTAGGTGTGGAGCCTGATTAAGATTCTCTCTCTCTCTCTCTCCCCCTCCCTCTCTCTCTCTCCCTCTCTCTCTTCCCATTTGTGCACTCTCTCTCTCTCCCTCAAAATAAAAAAAATTAAAAGCACTAACAATAAAAGAAAAATGGACAAATTTAAATTCATCAAAATTAGAAACTACTCCCTTAAAGAAATTATATAAAAAACGAAAAAAGGCAAGCCATACAACAGAAGAAAATATTTACAAAACAGGTATCTGACAAAGCATTGGTATCCAGAAGAAATCACTCTTCTAACTCTCTCAGACAAATAAAAGTATGCAAAAAAATTCTGGACAGACACTTCACATATGTAAGGATGGCCAATAGAGACTTGAAAAGATGATCACATCTGAATTTATCAGAAAAAAAAAGAAAAGAAAGGAAAACCACAGTGTGATACCAATGCATTCGAATAGAATGGCTAAGATTCAAAATTGGCAATAGAACACATGAACAGACATTTCACCAAAGAGAATATACAGATGGCAAATAAGCATCTGCAAAGATGTTCAACACCATTAGCCATTAAGGAAATGCAAATTAAAACCAAATGGGATATTATTACGCAACTATTAGAGTGGCTAAAATAAAAAGTAATGACGATGGCAAATGCTGGCAAGGATGCAGAGAAAGTGGATAAATCATACATTGCTGGTGGGAATGCAAAAAGACACAACCATTCTGGAAGATGGTTTTGAAGTTTCTTTAAAAAGATAAAAAGAAAAGTTAACATACACTACTGGGCATTGATCCCAGAGAAAGTAAAATTTACGTCCCCAAAAAAGCATATACACTCTAGTTCACAGCAGCCATGTTTGTAAAAGTGAAAAGTGGAAACAATCCTAATGTCTTTCAATGGGTAAATAGTTAAACAAACGGTGTTACATCCATGTCACCCAGTAATTAAAAGTAAAGAACCAGGGGCGCATGGGTGGCTTAGTCGGTTAAGCATCGACTTTCGCTTAGGTCATGATCTCGCGGTTCGTGGGTTCGAGCCCCGCGTCGGGCTCTGTGCTGACTGCGAGCTCAGAGCCTGGAGCCTGTTTCAGAGTCTGTCACTCCCTCTCTCTCTGACCCTCCCCTGCTCACGCTGTCTCTCTCTTAGAAATAAATAAAAACATTAAAAAATTTTTAAAAAAATAAATAAAAGTAAAGAACTATTGACACACATAAGACAATACCTTGAATGGATATATGGATATTAAGGGCATTATGCTGAGTAAAAAAAAAAAAGAAAGAAAGAAAAAAAAGCCAACCTCAAGAGTTATATATTACTCCATTCGTATAACATTCTTGAAATGAAAAATTACAGAGATGGTGAAGAGACTGTTTACAAGAGCTTCACAAATGGAACAGTAAGAGGTGATGGAAGGGAGTCAAGAGGGATGAGTGTGAATGTAATAGGCTAACATGAGGAATCTTTGTGGTGATGGGACAGTTTTAGATCCTGATTCTGATGGTGGTTACATGAATTTCTACATGATAAAATTCCATAGAACTATACATACACGTACATAGAAATTAGTGTGTGTAAAACTAGTGAGATCTAACTAAGCTCTGTGAATTTTACCCATGTCAATGGTTTGGTTTTGGCACTGTACTAAGGTTACACAAAATATTACCATAGTGAGTAAACTAGGTCAGGAGTATACAGGAACTTCCTGTATTATTTTTGCAACTATTATTCTATAATTATTCTAAAAGACGAAACTATTCTAAAAAAGACAAACAATCCCAACAGTTGCCAAGAATGTGAAGGCACTCAACTCTTACTCATTACTAATGAAGTTTAAAATGACACAAGCACATTGTAAAATGTGTTGTAAGTTTTTTATCAGTTAAACATATATTTATCATAAGACCCAGAAAGTCCATCCCTAGGTATTTTCCTCCCAAATAAGAAAACATATCTCAATACAAAGGCTTGTGTACAAATATTGTTTCCAGCTTTATTCTTCATAGCCAAAAACTGGAGACAATCCAAATGTCCATGAACAGAAAAATGGATAAACAAATTGTGGTACATCCATTCAATGCCAAATTGCACAGTAATAAAGACAAACTACTGATTCAAGCAATAGCATGAATGAATCTCAAAAGCATGCTGAGCAAAAGAAGCCAGACTAAAGAGCACATACTATTTGATTCCACTAATGCAAAATCTAGTACAAAAAAAAAAAAATCCAATCCATTGTGACAGAAAGATCAATGGTTTCTTGGGCCAGGGGTAGGACTGAGATGGCAAGGGACACCAAGGTATATCTCAAGGGGAAAGAAATGTTCTATATATTGATTGTGACGTTAGTTACAGGGATGTATACCTTTGCCAAAACCAGGAAACTATATATTTAAAATAAGTTTATTTTATTGTCTGTATATTATACATCAGTAAAGTTGATGTTTCTAAAATGTGGTATCACAACAGAGTATCAGGTAGCAATTAGAGGTCATGAACTTGATGTACACATTGCAACAGGGACAAAAGGGAAAGAGCCAAATAGGATTTATAGCACAATACTTGGTATTCATGGAGACACAGCTAATCATAATTAAAGGTGTAGAATCTAGACCTAAAGGGTCCACATTGAAATCCTGGCTCCACACCTATGAGTTATGTGCACTTAAGTAAGTTATTCAACTTTGTTGTACCAACAGGGATAACAGTACCTACCTCATGGGGTTGCTGTGAAGATTAAATGAATTAATGTTGACCAAAGCTTAAAACAGTATCTGGGATGTGAACAATGCTATATTAGGTTAAACAATACAAAAAATAAAACAGAATAATCCTTTTTCAAGGATACACATATATCTCAATAAGATGATGTACAGGAAATCGTAGGAATATCCATTAAACACTTTATATTGATACGTAATGAAGAGAGAGGAATGCAAACAGGAGGAAAATGAGTAATAAACTAAACTAAAAGAGGGGCTATAAACTGATCAATGATGAGAGTCAGCCATGAGCAAACAAATTCTCTTCACTACAGGTCACAAAGGATGAAAAGTACAGTCCAAAGGCAAAACTATCTGGACCATAATTGATTCAAGAAACAGCCTCCAGACTTTACTCTTTGTCCTGAACTACCAGAAGTATAAATAACAGATGTATAATAATAAGACTGAGGCATAAGAAAGGAGAGAGACAAAGACAGAGGGCAAAGGCTAACATACTGTTACGCCTATATACACAGGCATACATACACTCAAACACAAGGATTCAGTATATTTTAGAGTTTTCATAATGTCCAATAAATGGGATATTATGATAACAAATCTCAAATAATTCTCATTATTTATGTATCTCACCACAAAACTGAAAGCTACATGAAGATAGGATTGTCCTCAGTGCTGGCACATAGCAGTGATTCCCAAATAACTGTTAATCCTATTCATTAACAATTACTGAATGCCTACTAGGTACTAGATATTCTGCTGAACTCTACATCAAATACATACTCTTCAAAATGCAACACTAAATAAGTGGGCACTAGAAAATTAAACAAGAGTTTGACATTTTCAGGAGCAAATACAATCTCTTATCAGTGGGGTTTTGCCAGAATATTCTTTAAAAGTGTAGCTGAGTCAGAGGAAAAGCAAATGTATGTTTCTCTACTTTAAAAAGATGAAAAGCAAGCAGGTCTCCTGGAAAATAAAGTATTAAACTTATTCATAAGGTAATAATTTATGTAGTCTCTAATCATAAGCAGCATGCACTCTAAAGAGGAATCTCATATGTGAATTAAATATCGCCTGTTGTTGTTGTTGGTTTTTTTCCCAAAAGACTCCAGCAGCTACCACGCAAGAAGATTCACATGTGTTCTGTTTACACGTAGGACTTTATTGCCCAGCCAGGGACCATATTAAAGAGAAAGAGAAAGAAACAGAAGGATGAACAGCAATCTGCAAATGTGAATAAGTAGTGCCTCCATCCTTACCAACAAAATTACAGTAACTACAAGTAATGAAAGTAATTATTTCCATAGGACTTTGGAAACAAAACATTAAAGTAAAACTTACTTTCAAGGGGAAAAGAGTAAGATATTCATAGATATATAGATACCTCAAGCATTCTCTGCTCTGTGGTCTCAGTTGAGTAAATGACACTGGTCCTCTGGGATCACATCACAGTCTTGCAAAGTCAGAAGTCTGTAACAAGTATCACAACCCTAAAGAAAGCATGGGTAACATCCTGCACTAAAGCCCAGAGGGATTTGTTTGCAGCTTTGCAGAACTCCATCCTGTCTGCACAGTAGAATCACCTGAAGGTCTCTATAAAAGTACAAGACAGACCCCACTGCTGACCAGTTAAATCAGAATAACTAGGGCTGGAGGCTATACACTCTCTCCTGATCACTCAAAATAATGTGTTCTTTTCTTTACTTAAATTTGTTATTTTGAGAGAATTATAGCTTCATAGACAGTTTTAAGAAATAATACAGACATAAAACAGGCACCCTCTATCTAGTTTTTCCAAGAGGTAAGATATTGCAAAACTATAGTGCAAAACTACAACTAAGATGTTGACATTGAAGCAGTCAAGATGCAGAATGACTCCATCACCACAAGGATCCCTCCCGTTGTCCTTTCGTAGACACAATTACCTCCTTCCTCCCTCTATCTCCAACTCCTGGCAACCACTCATGTTTCCCATTTCATAATTTTCTCATTTCAAGAATGGTATATACATGGATTCAATGTGACCTTTGGGGACTAGCTTCTTTCACTCAGAATAATTCCCTGGAGATTCAGCCAAGTTGTTTCATGTATCATATCTTTTTTATTGCAGAGCGGGATTACATGGTACATATGTGTCACCGTTTATTTAACCATCCACCACCTTTGAAGAACATCTGGGATGTTTCCAGTTAGGGCTGATTACCAAAAAAAAAAAAAAAAAAAAAAAAGCTGCTGTGAACATTCCTATGCAGGTTTTTGTATGAACATAAGTTGTTATTTCCCTGGGATAAATGCCTTAAAATGCACTTGCTGGATCTCATGGTAACAGCATGTTTAGAGCTTTTAATAAACTACCACACTGTTTTCCAGAATGACTGTATCATTTTACATTCCTATCAGCAAAGTGTGAGTGATCCCATTCTTAACATTCTCACCAGCATATAGTGTTGTTACTTTCTTATTTTCATCATTCTAATAGGCATGTAGTAATAACTTAGTATGGTTTTAATTTACTGTTCTCTTATGGCTAAAGATGTTGAACAACTCATGTGCTTGTCATCTGTATTCCCTCTTTGGTAGAATGTTTCTTCATGCTTGCCTATTTTCTAGTTGGATTGTTTGATTTTTTTCAGTTAGGTTTCAATAGCTATTTACGTGTTTTAGACAGTAGTTTTTGGTCAGATATGCAGTTTACAAATATTTTCTGGCCATTGGTAGCTTATTTTTAATTCTCTTAACAAAAATGTTTTACAAAACAAATGAGGTGAAATTTACCTCTTTCCTTCTGTGTATCCTGCTTTTAGTGTCAAATCAGAACTCTTTGCCGGGTCCTGGATCCTGAAGATCTGATCCTGTTGTTTTTTGTTTCTGAAATTTGTATATCGTTATGTTTCACATTTAAGTGAATGATCCACTTTGAGTTAATTTTTGAATAAGGTGTGAGGCTTAAGTCAAGGTTCATGATTTCACCTGTGAATGTCCAATTGCTCCAGCACCATTTGTTGAAATGACTTCCCTTTCTCCATTAAATTGCTTTTGTACTTTTGGGCATATCTGTGCAAGTCTACTCTGAGTTTTATACTCACTGACACTGACCTATGTGTCCATCCCTCCTCCAATACCATATTGTCTTGATTACAGCAGACCTTAATCATGAGAAATTTTACACTGTGAATTAGGTCACATCAATCTTCCACTTAAAAATCTTACAAGAATCCCGTGTCACACTTAAAATGGTATCCTAACTCTTAATCCAGGCTCACTGGGCCCTACAAATCCAGATCCCATCTACCTTCTCAGATAGTATCTCACAGGGTTCGTGCCCAGGCTACTACTCATCATCAGTCTTTGTTCTCTGAGTACAACTTTGAAACTCTTCACTGGAATGCTCTTGTACCAGAACTTCACAGGATTGTTTTCCTGTTACCAGTTCTAATTTAAATTTTGCTTCCCTTAACTACTCAATCTATCCCATTACTCCTGTTTAATCCTCTATGTAGCAGTGAGCACTAAATGTTATTTTTATCACCTACATACTTGTTGAATTGTCTACCTTGACTTCCCAAACTACAATATAAGTTCCATGAGAACAAGGTCCTTAACTGCTTTGTTCAATATGGTATGCCCAGTACTTAGAGTGTTGCTTTGCACATGGTGAAGCCTAGTTAATATTGGTGGAATAAATTTAAAGTGTTTATGAAGTCTAGAATGGATAATAATAACTATGGTAATAACGAGAACAAAAATACCTGTACATAGCACCCTTTTAGGATCTCTCTTTACACAGACACACATGAACACACACACATATGCAGATATGTTCACTGAATCCTAACAATTTTCCTAAGAATTGTTATTACTTTCTTCATTTTATAAATGAGGAAACTGAGGCACAGACAGATTAAATACATAACCCAGATACCCATCTTACTAAGTGGCAGAGCAAGAATTCAGGCCCAGGCTGTTCGTGTACTTAGTCATCACACTCAAAAAGCACTGAAATAAAAAATGTTTCTTTTTTTTTTTCTCTTTGGCTTCTCTAATGGAAATTATGGCAACTACCACCATCTATTACTTAGCACCTTTTATTTGATTACTTCTAGTTCCAGTCGCCTACAAAAAATATTGCTATATCAGGAAAGAGTATGACATTGAATAGATTTTAAGGAGAATTTTCTCAACATGACTCATTTGTGAGATAATTACTAGGGCTACAATATCCGTATCTTTATACTCTACTTCAGTGACTTAAATCCCAAATACAGTATTCACTACATTTCTTCTCAAACTTAATTATATCTTCCTAGCCTGAAAATAGCTTATGATACTGCCTCATTTGCCCCCCACCCTTGAAGCTTTAGAAAGTCAAAGGTAGATTATATAAATATCATTTGAAATTTTGAAATCTCATAAATATCCAAGATACAAACTTTTAAAAACCCAAATGCATTGATTTAAGTATAAAATTTCCAACTTTGATTGCCTTGTTCAGCTCTACTGAGAGTTCAAGTTCCTTTTTTTCCCCTCTCTCTTTCAAAGGGGACTATAGAAATTGTAAAAAAGTAAAACATTTATTATTTATAAAGTATTTCATTATTATATCAACTTGTATGTATTTGCAACTCCTGAAGTATGAATATATTCTCAGTCCTTCCTTCAAGACAAAAAACACATTTAAAAAAACAACAACAACAACAACAGAGTAATGCATCTTTGGCTGAATAAGCTCAGCCTCCAAAAGCAATTTTTGTTTTAGGTACTTACACACAGTTGCTGTTTGGAAGCAGCCAATCTTGATTATTTATTCCAGCACTGCTTTTCCTTATCTCTAGAAAGTGCTTTGACATTTCAATTCTGTAATCATGACTATGCAAAGTTAGAATATCCTATATTTTATTCTGTGAGATTCTCTTCTAATTTTGAGAAGAAATACTTAAGGTTAATTCTTTTGTTCTTTGTAACTATACCTGAACTATTTGTCAGAAATAATAATGGCGTAACAAGGCAATTTTTTAGAACAAGGTAGACAATTTTTTTAATATTCAGCTTCCCAAGGATATGGGCTTCTCAAATTTCTTTGAGTAGTTTTTAAAAGGAAACACAAAAATCAATCTCAGTACCTTTACTGGGGTTCTTCAGGGATTTCATAAATGCATTTTCTGTGCAAAAAAAGAAAATGGTGTGATGGAAGGGACAGAACTGAGGGAACACCTATTAAAACCACAAACCCCTCAAAAGATCTTTAGTCTGAATACTACAAAATACTCTATTAGATACTCTAACAGTCAGCTCTATAGGAAAAGAAAAAAACATAAAAGTTAATCTCATACATTAATGCAAAGTTTATAGCAACAGAAGAAAATGAATTCCCATATACGATTACCTTCATACACCAAAATGAATTGAAAAAACTAATTATTCAAAAGCGAAGAATGGCCTTTGGGAAACTCTGTTGCCTAAAAGGATTTAATGGTCAAAGCTTGTCTGGATTATTATCATGAATTAAACTAATGAGGGGATGAAGATATTGTTAACAGAAGAGAAGCTCCCCTGAAATGCTAACCTTGCCATTCCTGTCACATGAGGAGAAATCAATGTCCAAGTAAAATGTGCAGCTAAAGCCTTTACAGAGAATAAGTGCCACAGTATTTATGGAGATAGCTTTTTTCAAAGCAAAAATAGACTAGTGGCAGTAGTGTAGAGCAAAAGGACAACAGTAAACATTGCTCCCCAAATGGAAATGAAGTTAATACCCTGACAATGAATTGAGAAGGGTCAAAATGTAGTATTCAGCCATTTGTAGAAATATCATGAGCTCAAATATATATACATTTATATACATATATACACATGTGTGCATTCATCTGTTTATATATTAAAAATCATATATAATTTTTTTCTAAGAAAAAAAGCCTGAAAATAGATTAAACTACCTGTATATCAATATCCAAAATCAAGATATTACTTTAAGAAGCATGATAGAAGGTAAATATCAATAAGAAAACTTAAATATAATTCTTGCTATTCTCCTTAAAAGAAAAATATTGTGCCCAAAGAAGAATGATCTACATGATATCCATAAAGGGATGATTTAGAATAAGAATTTCAAAGTTCAACTGTCTAAGAGAGGGAAGGTCTGATATTGGGGAAAGTGGCCTCAGATTTCAGATTTTAGTTGTGACAGGAGGTAGAATACGAGAACTCCTTGACAAGTCTAAGAACATAGGTGGGGGAACTGTCTTGTTTTGGGAGATTGTTTTCTTCTGGTTTGCTACAATGTGGAGTCTCTAGAGAGTTGCAAGGGTTGGGAAGAGTGGGAAATCTGGAAGGGAAAATGAATCAAGAGTATGACATGAGCAAAAGAAAGGGGGCCAGATTATTGGAAAAAGGTTGGCATTCTGGCAGGGACTCAGACTAGCAGATCGTAAAGCTCAGTGTGATCAGTCAGCTTCAGGACTTCCAAAAGAAACCCATTTCCTTAGGGTGAAACTAGAATGACAATTAATAAATTAGCACACTGATTTGTATCTCAGTAATATCATATAAGTTCATGAATCTGTTTTGGGTCTATCCCAGGAAAAAACTGATAAATTTATGGATACTGAAGAGTCAATTTTCAGGACCTGCAATGTTCAGAACGAAATCCTAGAACCTGGTCCTTGAAATGGCAACCTCCCTGTAAGACTGCTGCCGCTCTGGGTGAGGTCTCAATTCCAGGGGTCTTTACCTGCATTGTTTTTCACAAAAAGTAGTTGAGAATTAGCTGAAGATGCATCTGGGGAAAAGTGACCAAGGGGAGGGAAGAGTATGGTAATTGCCTTCTGGAAAGTACCACAAATTCCGGGTATATAGAACAGATCCCCAAATATCATGAAATGAAATAAAATACCCCCAAATTTTCAGGGATTATTTTGATACCTTTATTTAAGTAAAACTGGCTTAGATCAAAATGTGTGTAATGACTTTCTTTTCATTGTCTTCTTCATTCTACTTAGTATTTCTAAGTTTTCCAAAGAATACATGCATAATTTCATTAATAAGAAAAAAAATATTAGGCAAGAAGTCTCACAGAGATCTGACTTATCTCATAGCATCATGAACACATTTTCAGAAATACTTAAAGGCTTTTGATTTTTGTACAGTAGATCACATTGATGATCAATGGGATGGATGTATATATATTTTCTGTAAATCAGAAAAGAGGTTATGGACTGAGATGCTATCATGACAGGCTCTCCCAATAAAACAATGTGGCCTAACCAACCTGTAGGGTGTAACTCAATAACAGATCTCATCCATAAAGAGACCTAGGCTCTGATCTTTAGCCTAACTGATTAATTGCAAAAATCTAGAAGTGTTTATTATTGTTGATTCCTTTGATACTCTTAGAACTAATATCTTTTCAGAATTGATATACCTTTTAAAAATACTTTTTGTGGGGCACCTGGGTGGCTCAGTCGTTTAAGCGTCCAACTTCAGCTCAGGTCATGATCTCACAGTTCATGGGTTCGAGCCCCACATCGGGCTCTCTGCTGACAGCTAGCTCAGAGCCTGGAAGCTGTCTTTGGATTCTGTGTCTCCCTCTCTGTCTGTTCCTTCCCTGCTCACACTCTCTCTCTCAAAAATACACAAACATTTAAATGATAATAATAATAATAAAATAAAAATACTTTTTGCTTTACTCTCTATTTTAAAACTAGCATGAACGATAAAGTCTTTTTTTTTTTTTTTTTGGTCCCTCTCATCCAAAACTACAGCAATTACTCTTCTTTCTACGAAATATACCTCAGTTTGATGCCCCCATATCACCTTCTCAGCATAAGGCCTGTGCACTTTCAGTGTTATAAAAATCTAAATATAGGAAGTCAAATTTGGGCCTTACCAAATGGGAATCTTTTTCATATAAAGAATAGGATTACAGTCTCCATTCTTCACCAGAGAAAATATTCCTAAATATCCTTTACTTCTTTTTAAAAAGGGTATATTGTAGTCTATGTAAATTAGTAAATTACCTCAATGGAATTATTCTTCAAAACAAACAAACAAAACCAACAGCATTAAAAATAACCAATCAGAGAAACAAATTTATAAAAACAAAACGTTCATCACCTAGAATTATCCTATAGCACTTTGCTGTAACATTAT
This sequence comes from Hyaena hyaena, assembly GCF_003009895.1. Classification (NCBI taxonomy): domain Eukaryota; kingdom Metazoa; phylum Chordata; class Mammalia; order Carnivora; family Hyaenidae; genus Hyaena; species Hyaena hyaena. The sequence continues at coordinate 1,711,245 of NW_024080978.1, forward strand.
AACAGCATTTAGCACTTTGAATTGCAGTTTGTTTTGCATTATCTACATCCCTCAATTCAGTAGTGAGTTTGGAGAAGGCAAGAATGCACCTCATTCATCCTTGTAGCCATAGTAGTGCAGGGACTGGCATACAGTTATGACAAGTTATCTAGAATTTTCAGAGGCAGTTTCAGTCTCCAGTATCTGATTTTTTTAGAATATTTACAGAATATATCTTTACAGAATATATCAGTTCACAAATTGGTATTACTCTTCTACTTAAAACTTTTTAATGCCTCTTCCCACTGTTCATAGGGCTCCTTTCCTTCTCTTCTACATACAGAACTACTACATAACCTTCAAACCCAGGGCTGTCCCTTCCATAGAGTACTTGTGTGCATACGTGTGTGTGTGTGTGTGTGTGTGTGTGTGTTTGTGTGTGTGCGTGCGCGCGCTTGCACTCCCCACTGTCTATTTACTCTTTGAGGACAACATCCCAGGGTTATTCATCTTTCTATTGCTACCAGACTGTCTAGAACATAATAGCTATTGACAAATGTTTATTGAATGAAATGACAGTTGAAATCTACCATTTCTGCTTTTTGTTGAGCTTGATAAAAGTAGAGCCAATTACTCTCAGTTTTGTAGAGGGATTTTGATGTGAACTTTCAGGAACTGGACTAAGCACAATCAACTGCCAAACTTTACTACTCGCTTCAGGGTGGCTCGGGAAGATCTGGATCTATAATCTGATGACACCATCTGGAAAGAAAAGTCAAACCAGATGCAGCCCACCACCCTGTTCCTACATGTTTTTCATCATTAAGTGGACTAGAAAAACAGCTGCCTATTTATGTGAACTATGTTCTAAACAACAGGCATATCTGGATGTCAATTTCTACTTGTTTTGTTTTTGTTTTTTATTTCAGGTTGCAGTAATCAATCTTTTGACCAAATTATTCTATCAACTTGGTGATGTCTCCTAACTTTTGTCCCTTGGGGTGAATCAGCAGAAAATGATTAAGTTAATAGGATTAAGAGCCTGCTACCCTCAGCAAAATGAAAGGGGAAACTATAATAAATATGAATATATATTAGCATTACACTTTTAAAATTTATGCTTATGGAATAATCACTCATTTGAAAAGCCTCTCTGATTTTCAAAAACAACAATTAATTATAAGACATTTTCTTAAACTTCTGTTTTAAATTTACTACTTTATTTTGAGGAAGTAAGAGAGAGAATGAGCAGGGAAGGCACAGAGAGAGAGAGTGAGAGAGAGAGAGAATCCCAAGTAGGCTCCTCACTATGAGTGCAGAGCCCGAAGTGGGGCTCAAAACTCACAAAACGTGAGATCATGACCTGACCTGATCCAAAGTCGGATGTTTAACCGACTGAGCCACCCAGGTGCCAGAAGAATTTTTTGACTATTTTTTATTCCATTCTTAGTTTATTTCAATTCATTTTTCACATTTAAATAAAATGGAATACTCAAAGTCAAAACTAAAAAGTCAAAATAAAAGGCACATATCCAAAATCCTCAATCGTGTTACAAAAATTTAATACCTCATTTTAATTTTTAATCCTACTTTAGAAGTTTTTTATTGATATATCTCACAACTGAAAGCTTTTAATTTATTTAAACATTTGCTTATTTGGCTGACGATTATATCATAAATGTTACCATTTGTTATTTTTTAATAGCCTCTACCACTACTTTTCAGTCACTGAATCTTGATTTTTGGTTCCATTCTTCCAAATTTTACTCAAGAATTCTAGTCGTACACTTTGGGCAAAGCAGGTTCATATATGCTCTATTCTATTATAAAATTCAACTAGGAAAAGCTATGATTATCAGCCTCACAGCAGGTCAAAATATAAAAAGGTTTGAGAGTAATACTTTCTAAAATAATACATGCTATACATAATATATACACTTTGCTTGAAAAAGTAATGTACTGCAATAAATATAATTACACTTACAATATTGTTTAAGTCAACAAAATAACTTTCAAGTCCCTAAGTTTCCCCTAAGTTTAACCATATTCGTCATTTACATAGTTTATCTTTATTCTTTGACAAGCTGTTTTTTCCTTTACTTACTATTGTTTCCTATATGTCCTCACTGCATTTCTAATTTCCTTAGAAAACTCAGAGCAGTACAACTTTCATTGCTATAACAGGTCCTAGACAGTACTTCTAAGTTGTTAGATTTAAGTCTAGTATTAAGACAACATAGTTGTTCTATCTAATAAAAAATGACCAACTGAAATCAGGCATGATATTCATGATATTCAGAATGCAGAATAAAGATATAGAATAGAACTGAACATTTTAAGCGACACCCCACATTTTAGGAAATAGAAACAGAGACTGGGCTGTTTTACAAAGCACAACAATTACACTAGTGTACTTAGACTCGGTCTTGGAAGTAACAACTCTGTTCCTGCATCTGTATTCCTTACCTTTCCCATCTCAGTTGTGCCCATTTTGTAGCAGATCATATGCTTAGGGTCAGCAAATAGATAGGAATACAAGTTGCACATGTGAGGCAGATGTAAAGATCTAGACACAACACAGTGTCTCAATTCACAGAGGTACAGTGACAAAATGACACTACCTGAAAATACTGCAGTACATTTCATGAAAATGTGCAAGTTAAATAAGTGTATAAGGGCAAACAAAACAATGGAACCTTTAGAGAAAGTTTTAATTGGTACATTAGGCACAAAAGCAGAAGGAAAGGAAACTGCAGCTTACTGTGCATAGGCGTGGGGGTCAAGGAGACAGGCAGCAAAGATGACTCAGGAGTGGAAAAAAAGGTATGAAAAAGTATTTAAACTTTCCATCTCAATGGCCATCATTTACATCTGTTTATAAAAAGCCAATCATTTCTAGGAAGAAAATGATTATAAAATTATAATACAAAGCATGGACTGCTACTGCTACTATTTTAAAAGCTCTGACTTTTCAGTAACACTCTTACTTTAAAAGAATCTTCATACAAAAGAAAGAAAATTACCCAGAACAAATGAAAAAAGTTACCACTGTCATAAACTTTGAAACATAACATTATAATGAAAAAAAAAAAACTAAAAAAATTTTGGGGAGAAAAAGATATATTCTTCAATAATATTTTAACTTGGCCTGAATTCATGAGAATATCCTTTAGTTTTGCAAATTGCCTCCAATTTGCTGAGAGCCATTCTTTTATGCCAGCTTAAAATAAGCAAAGATTACACAAGTACCATGTGCCATCCTAAATAAGGAAAGAGGAAAAAAAACAAGTACAATATGGTATTTAAACAGCTGTGTGAAGATACTGGTTAAAGCAAGAATCATTTTTTCAGCTGAGCCTGTTCTGCCTCATTTTGCTAAATATAAACTAGCTCATCATTAAATTAACCACTGATTTGTAGACGAAATCACAGAGCCCCACCTGCAAATAATCCCATAAACATAATAATTTTTCAAATGCTGGTGAAATTGTCATAATTCAGGGTTGACACTGTGAAGCAGGAAGAAAAAATGCAGAAATTATTCTGTCGCTGAAATGGGTCAAATGTAATTGTTTTCATTATTTGCTATTTTATTCGAGTGAACTGACAAATACACAACAAATAACACATTTGTAAATACTCTAGTAAGAATCTTACACCAGGAAATTAGTGAAGATTATTGCAGAAACTCAGTCGTGTGGAAATTAAAAATTTAAATATCATATAGCCAGTCTAGTTGAGCACTGCAAGTAAACGAGCTTGAACCAGTTGACAAAATGGGGGGAGGGAGGAGTGTATTTTCACAATTTTACCACAAAAGGTCCATGAGGCACTATTTAGTGTATTAGAGGAGCTAATTTACTAAGTGGTATCTCATTAACCACAGAATTAATATCCATTCACAGAGAGTCACTTAGTGTTTTCCTTCTATTAATTGAGTGGATTTTGTTTCCCTATAAAGTATATACAGCATTGGGGTAAAATATGTAATTAAGCAAACATATTCAAAAGACCATATATAGTCGGGGCCATTTTCTTGTACAAATGTGTTTAAAGCAGAGGTTCTTTAACTGAGATTCACGTACCCCTTATTTACCAAAGAATTCAACAGGGAGAATTCAGAGAGGAGAGGTGGAATGGTTCCTATATTTGGATGGAAAAAAGATTATGTGTTTATTTTCTCTAATATCTAACTATTCTATTAAGAATGTAGACAATAGGAGCACCTGGGTGGCTGAGTTGATTAAGCATAGGACTGGGTTTCGGCTAAGATCTTGGATCTCATGGTTCATGAGTTCAAGCCCCATATTAGGTATGTCAGAACAGAGCGTGCTAGGGATTCTCTCTTCTCTTCTATTCCCTCTGCCTCGCCCTCACTTGTGCTTGCTAGCTCTTTCTCCCTCTCTCTCTCTCAAAATAAATAACTAAAACTTTTTTAAAGAAAGGAAAAAACTCTCTCTTAAAAAAAAATGAGTGCAGGCAATAAATGACAGTAGTATTTAGCAGTGCTTGTGACCAACAATAATCATAAGTATTTTAAAGTATTGTTAAACTTGCCACTAACTCTAAAATTATAGTTCTTATTAGAAATAACGCTACATTTTATTATTAACAAACATATGTTACAGGTTGGGAGACGTTAAAATATTTTGATGCCTATATTTCAATTTCATTGATTTCCAATCTTCCACCATTGCCTTGTTTTGGTTGCACACGACAGAAAACAGGCCATGGTGTCAGGCACACATAGGTTTCAGGTGTTTGATCTCTGCCACAGAGCGGAAATGGGCAGGTACAGAGCTGAGAGATGACAGCACTGACTAGCAAAAAACAAACCACTAAAGGTAAAATAAACTATGACCATTTTTATCCTTTCTTAGCCATTTCTAAAGTGACTTCAATGACATAATGATAACTGTAAAGAAAATCAAATATCACAGAAGCACTCAAAATGCCACGTTCAATCTAACCTCAGCTTTCTTCACATTCGACAGGCATTTCCTGTGTCTATTAAACCTGATATTGTGTCAATGCTGGAATTACTTAAGTAAAACCATCTAGAGGAGTTTGCACTCTAGTTGGAAAATAGATTCAGAGGAAAGAAAATACAATATAATAATTAAGAATCTGGCTACATGTAGCAGGTGTAGAGGAGAGAGAAACATGACTGACAGTAAGAGTCTCTTCAGCAAAGAAGTGACTTGGAAGAAAATTAGAGCTTGGCCAGAATACAGAGAGAAAAGGGTATGCCAGGTCAGAAAACAGCATGTGTGGCAGCATACAGCCATGATGAAGTATGGGCTGTCCTGGAAAGCGGCAGAATTGTATATGGTTGGAATGGCAAGTGAGAAGATAAGTGGAGGCTGGACAAGTTAAGATGAGGAAAGTATGATTCTCCCTCTCTCTTTCTGCAACTGATCATATGCTAGTTGGGGGCTTTATACAGTAGTGTGCTAAGAGCAGATTAGCATTCTAGAAAGGTAACTGCCAGAGGACTGGAGGATTGATTCGAGTGGAGAAGACTGGGGAAATGGAGGATCAGTTAGAAAGCTATTCTAATGAAAGAGAGTTGAATCAAAAGTTCAGTAAAGTGAACATATCCCCATGTGCCCTATATACATGGTCTAAGAAAAGGCTGGCTCTCATCCTCCTTTCTTGGGTAAGTTCCCTAGCTTCTGATCGTCTGTCATTTAAGCTTAGTTTGAAAACTATTAATAACTTTTCAATGTCCATTTCACTTTATCTCTATTTCTCAACTGAGATTAAGTAAATAAAATTACTCTACAGATTTTTCTTTAAAAAAAAATGATGGAGACTTATGGAATGTAACTGAAAAGAGTAGCTAGGACAAAGTAAGGTAAATTTAAACCCTGAAATATATTCTAATTTTTATTTGCCTATTTTGCTATGATTGTTTTATAGCAAACCTACCTCTTATAATATTCTGTTTGGATTATCATTTAAATTTTGTCATATTCCCTCATGCATATTAACCAAAAGAACTAACATTGCCCAAAGGAAACCAAGAAGGAAGTATTTTTAAAGAACAGTGAAAAGTACCATCCAATGAAAAATTAGGAATTGATTCTTAGTATTTTTAAGGTCAATCTCCTCCAAAAGAGCATGGACTTTTATTTGTTTTTATTTTTTATTTTTTTAATGTTTATTTTTGAGAGAGAGACAGACCGTGACAAGGGGATAGGCAGAGAGAGAGGGAGACACAGAATATGAAGCAGGCTCCAGGCTCTGAGTTTTCAGCACAGAACTCAACTATGAACTGTGAGATCACGACACTAGCTGAAGCTGGATTCCCAACCGACCGAACCACCCAAGTGCCCCACCATGGACTTCTTTTATATTATATATATTATATTATAAAATAGGCAATCATTCCTGATGCTTATCACAATCCATTTTATGTAGCTGGCCAGGAAAGAGGTCTATTCAATTACAATCAATAGTTTTGCACAAAAACATCTTTTGTTAAATTCCTGCAATGGAAAATGTGGGCAGTTGAGCTGAGTGAGATTCAAAGAATAGAGCAAAAAATAGGGAACCAGCCCTCACAAGTGAGAGGACAAGGGAGAACACTGGTGTTTCCTTAGTATCTTGATTATATTTGTATTGCAATATTAGCATACTTTTCTGAAAATTTAGCTCACTCCTCCTTAGCAGCATAGGATTCCTCCAGGAGCAGGTACCCTTGATGGCAGGAACAATTATTATTCACTCTTGACTTCATTGCACACAGTCCAGGATGGGCACACAATAAACACTAAATAGATGCTTAAAGAAGTGGAGGACAAAGAGATGGTGAGCGGAAGGGATACATACTGAAGGATGAAGTAGGAAAAAGGTAAAAGACAAGATATGATCTTCAATTTTGCCCAGATAATTCGATGTGTAACTACTCCTTTATTTTTAATAAACTATCCCTTTCACAGTTATCATCACTCATAAATAAATATCGCTGCTCATTTTAAATATAAAAAATGAATTTAGAAAACTTTCAGTGGGATTCTGAAAATATTGCATTTCTTAGAAAAAGACATTTTTACAACTTTTTCTAAGGGTTTTGAATTTCTTAAACATTTGCATGGTAATATTGGGGGTGGGAAGGTTGAGGGAAATGATGTATATAATGCATTTTGATCCCCCAAATTCATTCCACCCCAGCTTCAGAGTTAAGCACTGTTTAATATAAATCAATCATGGTGATATCTTCCTTCACCACCTACTACAGCTTCAGTTATGAATGACTGATGACAATTTAGGTAAGTGACACACCAGAAAAGGTTTCATAGAGTCTTTAAGGGGAAAAAAAGGGCTTCCTTACTACTCAATTAATAAAAACATGAATGTTATGTTAGAGTTCATTGTTACACAGAAAAGTAAGAAACAGCGTAATCACTCTGGCTATAGTAGTCTGGAATGAATTTAAGTTGGAAATAGACTTAAACCATGCCTACAAACTAGGAAAGAATCCCAAGAGGGGAAGGAATTGCAAATGGGTAGATGGCTTAATAAGCAAAGGCATAGGAGACAAAAAGAAGATGGTGGATGTATTCATAGCACATGCTAGTGACTCTAAGTGAAAGATTCATAGACAAAGAGAATACATGGCAAAAAAAAAGAAGTAGCAAGGGTCTGAAAACCAGTATGTATCTCATTGAGTTAAGAGCCAAAAGAATGGGGTGCGTGGGTAGCTCAGTCGATTAAATACCCAACTCTTGATATCAGCTCAGGTCATGATCTCACAGTTCATGAGATAGAACCCCATGTTGGCTTGGGATTCTCCCCCGCTCCCTCTGTCCCTCTCGTGCACACACACTCTCTCCTTCTCTCAAAATAAACATTAAAAAAAATTTTTTAAGAGCCAAGAGAGTAAAATTATTTAATGTAATTTAAATGTATCATTTATGGATGAACATACACATAGAGGAAAAATCTTTTCAAATTCTTTAGCAATACATAAAATTAAACTACTATAGTAGTTTTTCTAAGTCATCAGCACTCCATTCTGAAGGGCTACAGTTAGAAGACTCAGTTACTAGGGACTTCAACTTCACCCACAAATACTTCTATAAAACAATAAATAAAATAAACAAAAATTTTACTAAGTAGACAGAAAAAAGAGGAAAATTTAAAACTAAATGAGTGTCAGGGCACCTGGATGGCTCAGTCAGTTAAGTGTCTGACTTTGTTTTTGTTTTTTTTTTTTCAAATATGTTTATTTATTTCTAGGAGAGAGAGAGAGACAGCATGAGCAGGGGAGGGTCAGAGACTCTGAAACAGGCTCCAGGCTCTGAGCTGGCAGTCAGCACAGAGCCCGACGCGGGGCTCGAACCCACGAACCGCGAGATCATGACCTAAGCGAAAGTCGGACACTTAACCAACTAAGCCACCCAGGCGCCCCTAAGCATCTGACTTTGGCTCAGGTCATGATCTTGGTTTGTGGGTCTGAGTCCCACGTTGGGCTCTGTGCTAACAGCTCAGAGCCTGGAGTCTGCTTTGGATTCTGTGTCTCCTTCCCTCTCTGTCCCTCTCCCCCCTGTGGTCTAACTCTCTATGTCTCTCAAATATAAATAAAAACTTAATTTAAAAAAAAGGGAACAAATTTAAAAAAATGAATGAGTGTAGGGGCACTTGGGTGGCTCAGTCAGTTAAGCATCTGACCTTGGCTCAGATTATAATATCACAATATGTGAGTTCGAGTCCCACATCAGGTTCTCTGCTGTCAGCACAGAGCATGCTTCAGATCCTCTGTATGCCCCTCTCTATAAAACTCCCCCACTCATACTCTCTTTCAAAAATAAATAAACATTTTTTAAAAAGGAATGAGTGTACCTCATAGTCAATATATATCGTCTCATATATTTATATGCCCAGGTAAGAAAAATTATATTTTCACACTTATAAGTAATTATAAAGGAGCATTTGTAAAGAACCTCACAATATATTATCTTTTTCAATTCTAACAAAATTCCTGTGAAAGAGGTTTTGCTAACTCTTTTATGTCAGCATGAAAATGCTTCAAAGAGGTTAGGTGGATATGGAAGAGCCAAATTCTCATCCAGACCTCTAACCCTAAATCTTGTTTCCCTTCCAGCCTACCTCATTTCATCTAAGAGATACCTATGATACAAAGTTCAACAACTTCTACAGACATTGTGATCTAGAGATAAATGAAGACTTTAATTGTCAATGTATCACTGTTCAGACATAATGTAGAAAGGAAGATTTAGCCACATCAAATGTGATTTGGCTGAATGCAAGACTTACGTGTTAACATTCAGTATTATAAAAGCAAAGAAGCATGATATGACTCCCCAGAAAGTGAAGTCTATCACTTAAAGAGCCCCTATATAGTCAATATTTTGAATACATAATAGTAATAAAATCAGAGACAGGAATAAGCATAACAAAATATCTAAAGGTCTAAAAAGTAAAGGCAATGTTTCTTAGCAAAGGGAATATGGGATTTAAAAAAATTAAAAAAACAACAATTCATCTTTATTCTCTACAGTCCAATTATCATGGCCCAAAAGAGACCATTATAAGGCTACTGGGGACAGCCTGTCAGTCACTGATTTCATTGGGTTAATAAATGATGTTTATTTTGTGTTGAATTGCATAAGGGAAATATTAAGACTCTTAAAGCAGGTTCTTTAAACCTATTAATGATAAAAAAATTTTTAAGTCTGTAACTTTAATGTTTCATTACTTCCTTAAATCTGTCAGAGTTAAATCAAACTTTCAAAATGTCAAGGAAGGTTGAATAAAATTTGTTAAAACTTCTATGCATTCTCATTTTCTTTTACTTTTAAGAAAAATATTAAATAGGCAGTTATATTTTCAATATCTACATTTTTCCAATCTTCCCTTTGATGAACACCATGTTAGATAGTAATAGAATAAAAACATTTACTTATGACATAATCCTTCTAATGCTATATTTATCCAAGCTATGGAGGATTAGAGAAGTAAAAGTATGTTGGCCTATGATTTTGCAGTTATGTTTTCCAATATAGATCAAAATCTAAAAAGTCTAAGTGTGAAGGAGGGCCACAGGTGCTAGGTGGGGTCCTTTAAAAGGACTTAACATCAGTGTAATTAAAATGCAGATAGATTCTGTCTACTAAGCAGATGGTAGTCTTTCCCCAAGATGCTGTTAATATAGATGTGAAAACTCACAAGGTACTAGCATGGGGTTTGAGTACACAGAAAATTCAAGGTTGAACACAGGGTAAGGGGGTAAAGTCTGGTGGTAATAGTATGTATGTAAGATGTCTGAAGAAACCAGGAAAAAGGAGATCTGGAAACCCATTCCCCATGAAAAGATTTTACCAGAGACGTTATTACAATCATTCATAAGCCTCAGATCAGATGCCTCCTACAACAGGCCTCAACATGACTCAATCTAGGCCAAAGAAATTCACTGTAAAACACTGATACAGCTCAGATCAAACCAGAAATGGGTTCTCTAGCCCCAATACATGGCAAATTTAGAAGGCAGCAATTTTTTTAAGACAATATCTTACCACTTCACATCAGTACTAAATAACTACAACCTGATTAACAAAGATTGCTGTTAGTTAATAGATTCTTTAAAAAAATATTTTAGTTACTAAATTAAGACTGTTAAATAAGTGGTATTATTTACATTTCAAGAGTGGAAATCAGAGTTCTTTCAAACCAATTAATGAGCAAATACATTGTCTCTTCTTCACAAAATTCAGCATTAGCCAGACTTCACTGAATAACTCGTAGATTAGCATGCTAATTAGCCAGAGGCTAGCCATCTATATCAACTTTTTGTTGCCATTACCTTCAATTTTGTCCACACACTGTAATAACAAAAGGAAGAAAATAGCCCTCTCATACCATCACGGTATTCAGAAAATCACCATGTAGCTTAAGGTTAGACTACTTTAGACTTTGATAGTCTGAGTAGAAGCTACCAAATATGGTGTCAGTAGAAGGGCAAGGCTGAGGGCATGTTTACACTTTCAGGATGTTGTGAGGAATCATTTGTAATCATGCCACACTCCACAGAGTGCTGAGAGCATCCTTTTTTCACCCTCACAGCATCCAGAGAACTGTTCAGCAATATCAAGTCATAATCCTGATGTTTCATGGCTTAAAGACCATAGTTAAAGTCCTCATAAGCACTAAAAACCATTTCTGCACAAGAAGTAGGATATCTTTCTACACTAATATGCTACATACTATGTACATAGTATAGACTTCTTCAATATCTTCCAAATGTGAGATAATATTATTTCTAGAACACCAAAAGACTCATAGCATAGCATATCAAAGTAGGACTTATTTTGGTTGGTGAGGAGTAGAAATGAACTGGTATAGGAGGTACAGGAAGCAGAGTCCAAAGAGAATATTTATCAGTGAACTAACAAAATTCTCCTAATACATCAATTTTATATATTTGATTGTTCCAAAGACCAGCTTTTAAGAACAATTCCATAATCTATTATCAATAGGGATGAATACATTCTACAGGGACAGGCACTATTTTAGGAAAGAGATGGAATTTGAATTATTAACATTGTAACTGCTAAAATAGCAGTTATCATAAAAAAAGGAAACAAACAGATTAGAGAAAGACAAGAACACCAGTTGAAAATATACCTTCAGGGTGTACTTGGAGGCAAACCCAAGGTCTATAAGGGAATAACTAATGGTTAATATTTCAATTACAATATTCTATAGGATATGATAACAATGTCTTTACATGAAAATTGCTTTTATTTTTCTCTTTTACCTATTTCTTTAACTTTAGTCCTGTAAAATGGATTCCTTTCCTCCCTCCTTGGCTAGTCATTATAGTATATTCCTAGGCTTAATGGCTTCTTTAAAAAAAAAAACATCCTCATGGGGTGCCTCAGTGACTCAGTTGGTTAAGAAACTGACTTTTCGGATCAGATCATGATCTCACGGTTCATGAGTTGGAGACCCATGTTGGGCTCTGTGCTGACAGCTCAGATCCTGGAGCCCCCTATGTATTCTATGCCACCTTCTCTATCTGCTTCTCTCTCTCTCAATAAATAAACATTAAATTAAAAAAAAAAACTCATCACCATATCATCCTACATCTTGGGAAGACATCTACTCAAAAAGAGGACAAATCACTCATCTTGACCTTTAAGTCATGTGAGGTTTCAACATCAGCAGATCACAACTGGATACTGCATAATGCTGGGAAATCACATCTGGTTTGATTGTCATTCCAGGCCAGAAGCTGATTCTATGGTCCACATCTGAAAAGACCAGAGCCCCAGAATGCATTCTCATTTTTCTCTATTCACTTAGTCAATGGCATCAGTATCCACCCACTTTCTTGTCCAAATCAAAACCTTGAGAGTCATGCCTGCTTCTTCCTTTTTATCCTGCAATCAGTCCCAATTCTTGTTAGCTCTTGAATCCATTCACATCTCCCCAAGTAAATGTGTTGGCATTATCTCAAGCATTTCTAATCCAGGTTATTTAACCAAATTTCCTAACTGGTTTCCCTACTCCTGGTTCTATGACCCACAAAATCATGCTCCAAAACATAGCCAGAGTAATCTTTCTAAAACCTTTAAATCATTCCTCAATGCCTTTGTGCCAATTTCTAGCTGTATAACATAATTTAAAAGACCCTTTCTGACTGGATTCTGCTTCTGTTTCAAGCTCAATCTTGAAACTGCTACATTTCATAGCCAACAATGCCAAAGTACTAGGAGTAATTCAATTGGCCATATTCTCTTAACACCACATTCCACAATTCCTCATTCCTCAGAGCGTAATTCAGTTGTAATCTTCCAGGAAACATTCTTAGACCTCTTCTGTTTGACCAGGTGATCCACCCATATGCTCCAAAATATGCTCCAAAATACCAAACTATATTTTCCTGTTTACTTTTTTCTCTCCCTCCCTTCATCCCTGACTATAGTATCCTTAAAAGTAGAAGCACCTTTATTCATAGTCATATCATGGTGTCAAGTACAGTATTTGGAACACGGGAAATTCTCAATAAATATTTGCTGAATAAAAGAATACATAAATTAAATGTGGACATTGGAGGTAAGTAAATCTGTGCTTCCTTCAAGAAAAAAATGGCCACCAATATGTACTTAAGCTATCCTAAGATACTCTCCAGGTCTGAACAAAAAAATAAAAAAATAATAGCTAAAAGTTTGTCGGAGATTCTAGGACACTCCTGGTGAATCCAAGAAAGTTTGCTGATCAAGAAGTTATAGAGTCAGGCTGACCTTCAGATCCAACTAGTCCCTGACTGTCTCCCCACCATAACAAATAACCACCTGTCTGTACTGTGAGTTTAAGTCAGCACCCAACTGGCTCGGTGTCAGCAGATTAGAACCTCTATTGAAAGAAAAGGATTTTAATCAAAATCCTGTTTCCTTACATGATTTAATCATTGCACACTGATTAAATAAATGGCAGTAATTATAAAGAACGTTTCCATCTATTGCAAGTGCTCCTTAGAAGCTCACAACTGCTTAGATCTCTGATTTGAGAGAGCGTGTGCAATGTCCTAAATTAAATGCAAATATTCTCAACTGGGAAAAAAAAACTGCAAATACCTTTTTTCTCCCTAAATTATTTATCTTTTAGATTGAGCTATTCAGGTGTTAGCTATATATCTGAGAGGGATAAAAAGAAGTTCTTTAAAAAGCTGCAGATCAAAACTGCAGTCCTGAATCTAAAGTTTGGAATTACTAGGTAAGTATGCCTCCAATGTCTAAATTCAAAAATCCTTGGAAATACACACTTGAATGTGATTTCAATTTAAGTATCCTCTTAACAGACTCTCTTCCAAGTCCAAGAATGAAGGAAATACATGAATAGCAGTTATTTAATTGAAAGGCATAGTATATACAGTGATTGGTACAGAAAACTTCAGCCTGCCTTTTCAAAGATTCTGCAAAATATTTTAAGACTTTACTTTCATCTTTGCCTTGGTTGACTAAGTAATTTACCTTGAAATACCTTGAGTTAAGATGATATAAATCCTTAAGCCTCAAATGCCTTATGTTAAAACCCAATCCATTCTAAGACCCAAAGCATAATAACCGGTTACCTCATTCACAGTAACATACTTGTCTTCATGTTTGAACCTTTATAATTTTTGCAAAAGAAAAAATGTCAAGAGATATCCCTATAGGAATTAAGACAATGGCTTCCGCTTCATAGTACTGTCTGCATAATTAGTCCTACATATGGACACTATGACTTTAGGACTTGATATCTATTGCACAATAAGAGGCTATCATGTCTTTATGCCTGACTGACAGAAATAGTACATTACAGACAATAGATTTCCAATAAATATTTATTAAGTCAAAATAACCCCATGACTAGTTATAAAGAATTGAGTTCACATCATAAAGACACCGTGAGTCTGAAGAAAACATAAGCATAACTTCAGCATAATATTATAATAGACTCTGCAGGCAGAATCACCTGTCACTTTCTGCTCCAAATAAGGGAAACACTGAGGTAGAAGGGAATAACAAAAGTATTTTGGGTTACATAGCCAAATCTGAAAGTAAGGAAGAGAAATATCCAGGTGCCAATATGAAGAAGGAACTTAAATCTGATTGGTAAAGGGACCTGGATCCAAAAAAAAAAAAATAGAAATACACTAACATTAGTATATTAATATTAATGCTATAGTATCGTATATTAATAGCATTATATAAATACAAAGTAGTGTTGTATCATTACAAAGCAACAACCAAAACAAGCAAACAAAACCCACAACCTATTAACTAATAATGTAAAAGTGAAAAAGAACTTTTCACCCGGAAATTAAAAAGCAAGCTATTAAACAACGATTATTTACATATCATGGTAAAAGCAATTCCTTGAAGAGAATCTATAGTGTTATTATATACATAAATGTTTTTAAAAGAAAAGAAGCAATTTAAACACTCACCTCAAAAGCTAAAAAAAATAAATAGAGGTGCCTGGATTGCTCAGTTGGTTAAGTAACTGATTCTTAATTTGGGCTCAGGCCATGATCTCACTGGTGAGATGGAACCCTGTGTAGGGCTCCACACTGACAGATTGGGACCTGCTTGGGATTCTCTCTCTGCCCCTCCTCTCTCAAAATAAATAAATAAATAAATAAAAGGGTTTTTTTTTTTTTTTGAAAAGAATGAAATCAACTAAGTAAAACAAAAGCAGAAGGAGGGCATTAATAAACATAAAACCAGAAAAGCAATAGAATAAAAAAAAAAAAAAAACTGGTTCTTTTTAACAGACTTATGGATCAAAGGACAGAGAGCCCAAAATTAAATCCATGCTTATATGGTCAATTCATTTATCACAAAGCAGGCAAGTATCTACAATGGAGAAAAGACAGTCTCTTCAATAAATGGTACTAGGAAAAATGGACAACCACATGCCTAAGAATGAAAGTAGACTACTATAGTTAAATCATATACAAAAGTCAACTCAAAATGAATTTAAGACCCAAATACAAGCCCTGAAGCCACAAAACTCCTGAAAGAAAACAAAGACAGTTAGCTTTTTGACATTAGACTTGGCAATGATTTTTGGAATCTGACTCCAAAAGCAAAAATAAACAGGTAGGACTACATCAAACTAAAAGGTTTTCACACAGAAAAGAAAACTCTCAACAAAATGAAAAGCAACCTATTGAATAGAACATACTTGCAAATCATGTATTGAATAGGGGGTTAAAAATCAAACTATATAAAGAACTCATACAACTCAATAGTCGGAAAATAAATAATTTCATTAAAAAATTGGTAGAGTATCTGAATAGATATTTTTTGAAAGATGATACATATTCTGATGGCCAATAGGCACATGAAAAGATGTGCAACATCACTAATCATTAGGGAAATGCAAATAAAATCCACAATAAGATATCACCTCCCACTTCATATAATAGTTATTATCAAAGGGACAAGAATGAACAAGCGTTGGCTAAAATGTAGAGGAATGGGAACCCTTGTGCACTGCTGGTGGGAATGCAGACTGATACAGCCACTGTGGAAAACAGTATGGAGGTTCCTCAAGAAATTAAAAACAATAAAAATATGGCCCAGCAATTCCACTTCTAGATATTGTGCAAAGAAAATGAAAACACTAATTGAAAAGATATATACACCTTCATGCTCACTGCAGCATATTTTAATAGCCAAGATATGGAAATAGCCTAAGTGTCTAACTGATATATGTATAAATATAGAAGATGTGCATATCTATACATACACACACATACATATATTAGAGTATTGTTTAGCCATAAAAAAAGAAGGAAATCTTGCTTTCATGACAAACACTGAAGGACCTTGAAGGCATTGTGCCAAATGAAGTAAGTCAGACAGAGAAAGACAAATAGCATATGGTCTCACTTTTATGTTGAATCTTAAAAAAAAAAAAAAAAAAAGAGATTCCAAGAAACAAAACAAACCAAAAAAAAAAAAATCCTTAATAGATACAGAGAACAGATCTATGGTTTCCAAGGAGGAGAGGGAACACAAAATGGATAAAGAGGGTCAAAAGGGACAAAATTATAGCTATAAAATAAATAAGTCCTGGGGATACAGTGTACAGCATGGTCACCATAGTTAACATATTGCATATTTGAAAGTTGATCAGAGAGTAGATTTTAAAAGTCCTCTTCAGAAGAAAAATAAAATTTTGTAACTATGTACACAGACAGATGTTAACTAGGCTTACTGTGATGATCATTTCACAGTGTATACTAATAGCAAATCATTATGTTGTACACCTGAAACTAATATAATGTTTTATGTGAATTGTATCTCAACAAAATAAAAACACTTAAAACTTGTTCTTTGAAACACTCAATAAAACAGGCAAACTACTAGCAAACCTAGTAAGAAAAGGGGAGGCAGAGGCAGAGTGAGTAGAAAGCTCAAAAACTCAAAAAGTGATAAAAAAATGACAAGGAAGAAATAATCAACAAAAGAGATAAAGCAAAAAGAGAAAGGGAGAGAAGAACTGAAGAATAAGATGAAAGAAAAGTCTATTATGTATTCAAATAAATTTGAAAATAATGATGAAATAAAATTTCATTTGGCAAAACTGAGCTGAACAGAGAGAGAATGCCACTGAGAAAATGGACAGAAAAGAGATAAGGTGTATGTGGGTGGCTCAGTCAGTTGAATGTCTGACTTTGGCTTAGGTCATGATCTCACAATTCATGAGTTTGAGTCCCACCTTGGGCTCTACACTGACAGCGCAGTGCAGACAGTCCCTCTCTCAAAATACTTAAATAAACTTAAAAAAAAAAGAAGTAAAACCAATTCATCATCTACAGACCATAATTCCTAAGAGGTTCTTTAAATTAAGCTGAAGGATATCACCTCAAAAATATCCAAAAAAAAAAAATCTACTTGAAGTCATATGTAAGGGCATTTTTAACTTAAAAATGATTTCTTTCAAAGGTAAATTCCAATTCAAAAGGGAAGAAATAATATTCAATGGTTAAAAAATAATCACTATCAACATTATCTATTTATTGACAAAATTTATTTTCACTTAAAAAAAAAGTAATAAAAGGTAAACAACCCAAAAGTCAAAGCGGCAAACAATAGCATATCAAAGATTGTTTTGGAACTCCATGAACCTACTAAAATAACTGCTCAACATTTGGTTGCTTCATAATCTATTTTTTTTTCAAATATGACTAGGATAAGTCTGTCACATCCATAAAAACATTACCTGAAATTAATATGCAAATTATGGTGCCTGTGTGAGATGCCATTTCATTAATTTCAATTCACCGACATAATTGTGTTCTCTAAATTTATGAGTTTTGCAAATGCCATCCCACAGAGAATGAAGTATTTGGTGAATATTATTTTACTAGCATAAAATCCAACAATAGTTTAGTCCACAGAAGAGAGGTAATCTGATACTTTAGTCACAAAATAATTTATATACATTTCTAAAGCCGCATATTCCTTGAACTAATCGTGACAGCTTTTTAAAACAATTTTTTCTTTACTTTTAAACTAACATCTCTTAATGGTGAATGTCTGGAATACAAAAAACAATATATAAAAGAAACCTTTAAAAAATCTGTTATCATTATAAGTAATAATTTAATATTTGGTATATTTTGTTTCAGTATTCTTTTATGTAGATACTTCTTAAAAAAATACAAAAGTAAAAGCAAACACAATAAATACAATTTTGTATTCCATTAGTATTTTTTACTATTAATAATAGAGACATTTTTACCATATCAGTAAAAAATCCCAGAATGCAACTTTAAATGAATACGTATTGTGATATCCATATGGAGCTACCAAAATATTTTTAACTATTTCTTTATTTTTTTAGTTTTTCAGTTTTATAAAATGTTTTAGTTTTTATAAATCCTTCATTAATAAATATTTCAGTTATTTATTATCATTGGTTATTTCCTTAAGAAAAATTCCTTGACATGGAACTACTGAGTCAAACAATGTAAATCTTAATACATATCATCTGATTACTATCCAAAAACATTGAAGAATTACATTCCCACCATAAGGACATAACTTCTCCTTTTACTTGGAAACCCTGCCCATTCTTGATACTATTTTTTAGCATTATCTAAGTGTAGATCAAAATAGCATCTCACCATTGATTTCTCTGCATTTCTTTATCAAAGACATTGAACCTCTTGTGACATTCTACTGCGGGAATAGTATGTGGGAATTTTAAGTGAAACTACAATGTAGTTTTGCCTATAACTGAATTATGAGCAACAGCACTATTTATAACTTATTATTGCTTGAAGTCACATGCACTAAAATATCCTGTGTGTAAGTTTTTTACAGTACTTTTTTTTAAAAGTCCTATTTCATAAAACGTCCAAGACCAAACCAGAGTAAGCATCTTCTCTCCTCACTTCAAGATCTATAAAGATATGAAAATATGATACTTAATAGAGTTTTATATTTTTAGGTATTTTGAAACCATTTATTTTTTTTTAATTATTAATGTTTTTTTATTTATTTCTAGGAGAGAGAGAGAGAGACAGCGTGAGCAGGGAAGGGTCAGAGAGAGAGGGAGTCACAGACTGAAACAGGCTCCAGGCTCTGAGCTGACAGTCAGCACAGAGCCCGACGCGGGGCTCCAATCCAATCCACGAACCGCGAGATCATGACCTAAGCGAAAGTCGGACGCTTAACCGACTAAGCTACCCAGGCGCCCCATGAAACCATTAATTCATCATAATTCTTCACTTAAAAATATCAATTATCCATAGGTAAGAAAGAGACTGCCAAAAAAAAAAAAAAACCAACTAAAAATAATGTAGCAAATAGTTGATATAAATTTAATGAAAGTGTTTTTAATTTTCTTGAAACCACCAAAAAAAAAATTTAATGAAGACAAGAGATTAGAATTAAAATCTCTTTTCATTGTATTCTTCAAAGTTACAGTAATTGCACAATTGTCGACATGTAATCTTCCCCCCCTCCAAATATGCAAGTTTCAAGAGAGCTCAATTTTCAGTTGTGTCCTACACAGCCTGATTCAGAAATCCTCTTAGTGGTATTCATTCCACGCTAAGATTCCCGTCTTGAATCTGGAAGAACAGAAGTCCAAGGGTAAAGTGCAAAGTGGGGGAGGAGAGAAAGGTGAAAAGGAGAAAAAAAGAAAGGAGCTGGACAGCATTGCCTCCTCCACTGTTAATCCCACTTGGATCAAGAATGGAGGCCAAGAAGGGCTTCAGCACTGTATGCCACTATGCTTTTGTGGGAAATGTTCCCAAAATAATTTTTTAAAAAAAAACACATAGAGGCTATTCCCCTGGAGAGAATCACTGCATTTTATCACAGTCACAACTATCAAACAGAAAATACTAGATTTTATTCAAGAAGATGTTTGAGAGGGGCAACTGGGTGGCTCAGTCAGTTAAGTGTCTGACTCGGTTTCAGCTCAGGTCATGATCTCACTGTTGTGGGATCAAACCCCAAACCAGGTTTTGTGCTAATAGTGCAGGGCCAACTTGGGATTGATTTTCTCTCTCTCCCTCTCTCTCTGCCCTATCCCACTTGAGTGTTCTTTCATTCCCAAAATAAAGTTAAATTAAAAAAAAATATGTATGAGACATCAACACAGCAACCCTATTAACTTTGGTTTTAGTACCAGAAAAAACATTATATAAAAGGTATTTTGGGGATAATTGTGAACCAGATATTAGATGATATTACAGAATTAACTTTCTTAGGTGTGAAGAGGTAGTCACAGTTTTACAGAAGAGAATGTTTTTCTTCTTTCTTATAAATATAAACATTTCAAGTATTCATCTTCAAATGGCTGATCCCAAATTGCTCTCTTGAAAACTGAAATTAGTTAGGTATGGTAACAACATTTACAGTGTTGAAAATGAGGAAAATTACCACTATCTTGTGGTCCCTCACACCTAAATTGTTGAATTTGCAATTCTTAAATCCTTCTAAATTGGCAGGCTAATGATAAACATTATGGGTTCACAATGATGTTAGATTTTAAACATTACCTTTTTACAATGTATTTCTTCTCCTATTTAAAAAGTCCCTCGTACTTACTAGGGGCATGGCTTTAAATGATCTATTCCAATCCCAATATTCTGTCCTATTGAGATAAATCACTATTTCAAACTCTTAAGTAGCCCTAAGAATTCTAGACTCCAAAAAGAGTCATACAATTTGAGACTATAGCAGGTATCAATTTGTTTCTATTAATTTATCTTGTGCTATAGAGCATTTTCTTCCTCTTTGTTTTAAAATATCTCTTTTCTCTCTATGCAGTTGCTATTTCGATAACACAATAAAAACACAAATTATAATATTCCACTATCCATGCATCAATCTTATTCACTTATAAATTTTAGATCTATATTTCACTTTCTATAATTTAAACTTCATTTTACTACCTCAAAATTCAAAATTAATCATTTTAGATGATATAGGTATATGAACTAACAAAGACTTTTCTAACTATAGTGGCAGTGGGGACAGAGAAACAGTATATTCAATTTAGCACCAAAGTCAATATAACTAAGTATTGGAAAATAAAAGTAATATTTTAAGCATTCAGAAAATACATGTAGAGGGGCGCCTGGGTGGCTCAGTCGGTTAAGCATACGACTTTGGTTCAGGTCATGATCTCATGGTTCATGGGTTCAAGCCCTGTGTCGGGCTCTGTGCTGACAGCTAGCTCAGGGCCTGGAGCCTGTTTCAGATTCTGTATCTCCCTCTCTCTTTGATCCTCCCCTGCTCACGTTCTCTCTCTCTCTCTCTCTCTCTCTCTCTCTCTCAGAAATAAATAAAACATTAAAAAATTTTTTAAAAGACTATTTCTTTAAAAACAAAAAGAAAATACATGTAGATATGTAATGTATGACATATACAGAAACAGAACATGAAAAAGCAAAAATTATCTCACATTGTGGATTGAAGAATTAGAAAATTCCCAACACTGGGTTTTGAAAGAGTATGGCTTATAAATGTTTGGTTCTTCAATAACCCAAAGTTATATACATAGTGTGTGATTTCATTATTTATATGAAATTACATATGTGTTACCCAAACCCTTAAATTTCATTAATTATATAAATGACAGCCTTTTATAGCTATTTATAAGACAAATGGGCATCTATACAATAAGATACAGAATAACTTATACCTTTTGGCTTGTATATTTTGTCTTAAAACATTGTATATCTTGGGGCACCTGGGTAGCACAGTCAGTTAAGGATCTGACTCTGGTTCAGGTCATGATCTCACGGTTTATGAGTTCAAGCCCCCTGTCAGGCTCTGTGCTGTCAGCTCAGAGCCTAGCGCCCACTTAAGATTCTGTGT
Source organism: Hyaena hyaena (assembly GCF_003009895.1). Lineage (NCBI taxonomy): Eukaryota > Metazoa > Chordata > Mammalia > Carnivora > Hyaenidae > Hyaena > Hyaena hyaena. The sequence goes on from NW_024080978.1 coordinate 1,733,087, forward strand.
CTCTCTCTCTCTCTGCCCCTTCCTCACTTTCCTCTGTCTCTTTCTCTCAAAAATAAATATTTAAAAATTTGTTTTAATAAATAAAACATTGTATATCTTGGTTTTAAAGAAGTAGACAATTTAAGGGCACCTGGGTGGCTCATTTGGTTAAGCACCCGACTTTGGTTTAGGTCGTGATCTCACGGTTCATGAGTTCGAGCCCCACGTCAGGCTCTGTGCTGACAGCTCAGAGCCTGGAACCTGCTTCAGATTCTGTGTGTGTTTCTGTGTGTGTGTGTGTGTGTGTGTGTGTGTGTGTGTGTCTGCCTCTATCCCACTCACACCCTGTCTCTCTCTCTCACAAAAACAAATAAACATTAAAAAAATTTAAGGAAAGAAAGAAGTAGACAATTCTTAAACTCAAGTCAGAAAACATAATGAATATAGAGAAAAGTTTAACTGAAGATACTAATTCTTAAAATTTATGTAAGAGAAAATATTATCTGAATAGAATGACTCATTTAACCTGGTTTATCTGAGTTTTCACTCAACTTATAGTAAATCATGATGTAGAGCTTACATTACTGTGTCACTGAAAACAAATAATTTCTATGACTGTTAGCATATTTTCCACTCCCAGTACTGTATGTTATCTATCACAACTGTTCCTGAGAGGGACAGTAATTATTCATGTATCCATCTACCTCACTATATACCCAAAGATTGAACCAAATCTATCCTGGCAGCTGGTATAGAACAAATATACAATAAAAGAATTAACAACAACTAAATGAAAGTGGGAAAATTTAGCTCACCAGTGCATTGATTTTGAATAGAAAAGTATTTTTAACTATTTTCAGAGGTATATTAAAAGCTACAAAGTAATCTTTTAGTATCTTGATGATATAAATGCTTTCATCAAATCCTCTGGTGTATTCAAGATAAATGCAGAGGTAGAAATAAGAGAGCCATAAATTGCTTGAGGTCAGAAATGGAAACAGAAAAACATGGAGCATACAAGATAAAAAATTTTTGAACTCTCCCGATATCTACATATGAAAAAGCTCCTATTTTCGGGATGAAAATGGGAGTTAAACTACATACATGATCACCCATTTGGGGAGAGGAGGTAAATCTAATAATACATAATACACAGAAATAAGTATGGGGAGAGAGCATTATGAAGCACAAGATCTGCTCATAGTTTTCCATCTTTTCATTGCTAAGCTGGAGAATATAAAAGCTAACTGCAGTAGCCACTTCATGACCTCTCAGTCATAACAGAACTAATGAAAGCACAATGATCCAATCTTACTCAGGGAACTTGTACAATTTTTAAAAACAGCACGATTGGAACAGCTCTCTCAGAGTACTCTCCTAGAAGCTCTTAAAAGTTATTTTGAAAATTTTCAATACAGCTGGGGTTCTTTTCAACTTTGCTGCAGGTTATGAAGAAATATTAAAGAAGCTCCAAGAATTGATATAATTCAGAAAAAATAATTTAAACAATATAACCACAATTATGACATGTTACAATGAAATTAATGGCAGCTAGAAATGAATAGGACCTCAGAAAATGGTAACAAGGAATGCATTTACAGATTACTCAGTTTTCTCCCATAGGAAAGTTACTATCCCTTCTCGCTCCTTTGTGGTACAAAAGCTATTTCAGGGGCCACAGGTTCTAAATATATTACAGAGTTTGAAGAATATAAAAACTCAGTTATGAGGAAAAATAAGGTTTAGATTTTATAAGCCACAGGGAGCAAGGCTTAGATTTATTTATATAAATTAAAGGTGTGTTACGTCTTAGAGTAGGTAACAGCTGGATACTGTGCAGAATAAATGTGCATGCCAATGGGTGGGATGTTCGTAATGCTGAAGGGCAAGAGAGAGATGTATAGCTTGGGAAGTGGTGTGGATAATTACTTGTCATTAAACAGCAGAGTAATTGCTTCAGCAAATTCCCATGTAACTATTCCACATGAAACTTCAACGTGCCCTTGGACTACTAAACATCCATAGTTGTCTCAAATAATCTTAGCAAAAAGACAGCAGTCAATGATGCATCACACTTAAAAAGAAGATCATTGTTTTATAATTAAGTCTCACAAAACACATTAGGGACTCTAAACATTAATAACAGAAAGACAAAAACCCATTGATTTTTATATTAGTAAGACCTTGGTAAGACCTCAGAATCCACTTTTTTTCCTAACATGCTCAGGCTATATGTCTGATAAAGTCTATGGTGTATAAATTTAGTTAGAATATCTTCTTATTGTTTGGAAAGCTTTCATGTATATTCAATATTTGAATTTCATAAGAAGCAAAACTAAGAAACATTTAAGTTGCTACAGGATATTGGGTGATATCAATGGATAGAGAAGATTCTGGGTAGCCGAGGCAGTGGCAATTATTTAAATCTCAAAGTCCCAACATACTCTGGGGCAAAAATAAAAAAAATTAAAAAAAAAAAAGAAGAGGAGGAAGAGGAGGAGGAGGAGGAAGACACAAACTCATGACATCAACAAAACTAGAAGAAGGGAACCTCTCAACTTCAAATCACTCTTTTTTTTAATTTTTAATGTTTTATTTATTTCTGAGAGAGAGAGAGAGAGAGACAGCGTGAATAGGGGAGGGTCAGAGAGAGAGGGAGACACAGAATCTGAAACAGGCTCCAGGCTCTGAGCTGTCAGCACATAACCCGACGTGGGGCTTGAACCCATGAACCGTGAGATCATGACCTGAGCCGAAGTCGGACACTTAACCGACTGAGCCACCCAGGCGCCCCTCAAATCACTCTTAAGTACAAAACTACACATTAAATCCCAGCAAGCTCTCAGTGGTGCTGCAGCCACCAAGCTCATGGGGACCAAGAGCAGTTCAGGAGAAATTACACCAAAAGAAAGAAGAGGGGAGCTAATGGTAGGGCTAAATTTGTCTTAAAATTTCTGCTAGAAAGTTGATCCTCTGCACAAAAATACTGCAAAGTCAACAGTTAGATAAGAGCCTGCCAAGAACAAGGACGTGACAAGACAACCTCAGAAAAGTCCCACATTGGAGCAAGAAGAGAGTTAAAACAGAAGGAAAGGTTTCCTTGGAAACTGTACATGGAAAGATAAAGAAGGAAGGCGGGGGGGGGGGGGGGGATACTTAGAATCCCAGAAGACAAAAGCAAATTTAAAACTTAACAGCCAAATCATCCTTGAAACAAACAGTATTTTGCCTCCAGAACAAGAGAGGGTGGCTCTTGGACTAGGAATGTCAGAACCAGCCCAACTCACTGAAAAGAAGCCAACAGAAAAGCTACTATCAAAAGAAAATTCAAATTGAAACCCCAAACAATTCACCTGTTGAGAATTTCACTCCCTCTCCACAAATTGGCAAGACAGATGGAAACTTTAACATAGTATTCACAGCTTAATTGAATACCCACAGGCCAAGCTTCAGGTAGATGAAACAGAAATCGAAAACTAAGGAAAAAATGCATGGCAATACAACAGGAAGAAGTAAAACAAGGGTTAATTGAATTCACAAAAAAAAATAGAAAAAGAATACAAAATCATACCACTCATGGAAACTAAACTGCAAAATGCTAAAGGGAAAATAGATTTGAATGAAAATACAAAAGGGGTATTGGAAAAATAAAAGAAAAACAAACAAGTGAATAAAATGAGAAAAAAGTAAGAAGGATAAGAGAAAGGGACTGAAATGTAAAAGAGGCAAAAGAAAATCCAGTGAACATATAAATGGGGTTCCTAGAGAAGAATTTTGTAAAATGGGATACCATTAAGAGTTGAGACTCCAATTCAAAGTTTTCAAAAATGAAAGACCTTAATCTATACACTGAAAGGGCCCATTGGACATCAGCGGGAAAGGACGTGCAATGATCAACCCAGAAATATATCCTAGTAAAATCAGTGGACATTAAAGATAAAGGAAAAATGCTCAGGCTCTCCAGCCAAAATTTCAAATAATGTACAAAAGAAAAAGAATTAGACTGGCAGCAGACTTATCAAAAACAAGATATGAAGTAACACACCACTGGAGCAGCATTTTCATAAAACTCCAGGAAACAAGTGCAATCTCAGTATGGATATTGAGCCAAGCTGCCTTTGAGTATTAAAGCTATTAAAAACACTTCTAAACATGTAAGAACTCAAAAACATTCTCTGTCTATAGGTCTTTGAAGAATGTATTGGAAGATGAACTTAATCTAACTAATTAGTGATCGGGAAAGTTAAGCAAAAAACTAATAGTGTACATATACATCTTCATTTGTAGATCTAAGATAAAAAGACAATTAAGCATGGGAATATAATATGTTTTATGGTATATGTGATATATTGTGATCTGAATGTTCTCATAAAGTATAAATAATGCTGACAAAACAGTGGGGTAAGGAGGGGAACCATCAGGTAGAAAGTATACTAATAACAATTACCAAACCAGACATTAAATGAATAAAATTTTAAATTGGGAATAAAGGCATTAACAAAGGCACAAGTTCAATGTGACCACTAAAACAAAAATAAAACCCTGCAAGGAAATTCAAAGAAATTAGAAAAAAAAAAAAAACTTCTTATAGAAAAAGAATCCCAGCAAATATACCATAACATGTATAATAATTATAATATGAAATAACATGATAGAAACAAGATCAAATACAGCAGTCTTTTCAATAACTCTGAATGCACTTAAACTATTAAAGAAAAGTATTTTTACTCTGACTCATAAAACAGAACCTAACTATGTCCTATAAGCAAGGTAGATGCTTAAAAGAAAAGGAGTCAACAAACCCAAATATAAAGGGATAAGCAAAAATATATCAGGAAAACTGAAACAGGTGAGCAGGGATGGTAACAGAGATATCAAACAAAATAAAATGCAAAACAGAAAGCATTAACTGTAAAAAAGACAGACACTTTTTAATCTTTAAAACCAAAAATACAATGAAGATACAATATAAATATCCATGTAGCAAGTAGCACAGCATTCCTCTTTGTAAAGCAAGAGCTCAGAGATACCAGGACACACAGAAAAGGCAAAATATTATTAGGAGTCAGTACAAGACAGATCAAGTGGACCAAAAAAAAAAAAAAAAAAAAAATGCAAAGATTTTTTTTTAACCATAAGCATGGCATTAATAATGTAGATTTTAAGATGTATACCAAAATTTACCTCTGAAAATAGAAAATAAACCTTCCTCTCAAATGTATATGGAGCATCACAAAAATTAATCCTGTTTTAGGTCACAAGGAAAATATCAGTAAGTTCTACAAAACACAAATATTCTATAAGCAATACACTGATCTCAATGAAATAAAACTACAAATTATTTAATCATTTTTAAAAGTCCCTTCTACTTGGATTTGAAAAAAAAAAACAACTTCTTTTAAGCAACTCTTGGATGAAAAGGTGAATACAAGCTGAAAGAAAAAAATACCTTTAAAAAATATTAAAATTACAACATATGGCATATTTTCAAAGTACTGATCAGAGAAAAATTCAGAGCCTTATACATGTCTACCAATGAAATTGAAAGAATAAATATATAAAGTGGAGCTTGGGTGGCTCAGTCGGTTAAATGCCCAACTTCAATTCAGCTCAACTCACTGCTTGTGAGTTCAAGCCCCAGGTCAGGCTCTGAGCAGACAGCTCAGAGCCTGGAACCTGCTTCAGATTCCGTGTCTCCCTCTCTCTCTCTCTCTCTGCTCCTCCCCCACTCACGCTCTGTTTCTCTCTCTCTCTCTCAAAAATGAATAAACAATAAAAACATTGTTAATAAAATTTTAAGAAAGAATTAAAATATATGAATCACTGTCAAAGCCAAGCAAGGACAGCTGCAGGCCTTTGTACACTCTCCTATCTCTTTCTTCTTCTATCCCAGCTCTGACTCAGTCAGAAAAGGCACCCCATTTTTCAGGATTCCTATGCGCCCAGACAGTCCAGGTTAAATCTCCCGACCCCTACATTGAGAACCTAAATTGTGTCTGTCAAATCCTTTTTGCTCTACAAAATAATATATTCAAAAGTTCTGAGGATTAGGGCATGGACATCTTTGAGGGAAGTGGGGAGCATTATTTTGCCAATCTCTGTAAAATATACATTTCCTTTTATCCAGCAATTACACATATATACCCAATTCACATGCCATTAACACTGAGATGAGAGAAAAACAAATTCATACATATATACATACATATATTTGTACATATATAAAAATTAAAATCCCAGCTCACAAAGGTATTCAAAATAGAAACTAACTTGCAAAACATGGTGTTTCATACTTGCATGACTACAGAAAGACAGTACCCAGGTTCGCCACAAGTTCTCACTGCTTCTCTTCTATTTGGTCCTGACCAGTGCTCCTGACAGTGGAGCTCCCCACAGATACACGGAACCAACTGCTCCAATGAATGAGATACCAGACTATTAAAAGTACCTTCTTTTCTAATCTTTCACTTTTAATTCTTCATGCCATTTCTCTTGATTTTGATTTATTCCATTTCCCTCCTCTGTTCTATCATGTCTCACTATACAGAAAGAGAAAGGTAGGTCAATTTTAGGTAAGATCAGTCAGGTAATGAAAGAAACCAAACATTTGAGACACACCTATTCCTTATTCAGTCCCATCACTCTTGCATTTATTAATCATCCCCTAGAAAGCCCTGACCATCAGCTTTCATTGGCCTTTGACCCTGAGATAAGAGCAAGTTACATACCAAGTCCCATGAGCTCAGCAGAGATTCACACTTACAGATGTTCTTCTGACATCTAAGCTTTAACACAGGCACAGCAGTAGAGGAGACAGAAATGGCATTCTTACAGAAGAGATACAAGCTAAAGCTTTATTTTAGCTTCCTTCACTCTTTCTTCTTAATGAATAACTTAGATATTTAAACCTATATTTGATGGAATGATGCCCATCTTTATGTAAGGTCAATTTTGAGGATGAATAGCAAATTATAATCCTGCAGAGTTGTAAAAACTCAACTATACAACATGAAAGGTAAAATGTCTACAGAATGGAAATATAACAAAGCTAGTGGTGAATGGATGAGAAGAAAACATTTATAGCACATGTAAAAGAGGAAAGGTAATAGTATATAACTATTATATAGTATATAGTAATATATAAAACAACTCAAAATAAAGACAGGCAAAATATTCAACAACAGAAGAACTAAAAATAAATCTAAGAACTTGAAAAGATGTCAAACATCACTAATAAATTAAGGAATGCAAATAAAAATCAAGATATACCCCCCACGAAATTACAAATTGAATAGCGTCATAACATCTGGTTATGCGAGAATATGGGGAGACTGTCATTCTCTTACAATATTGGTGGGAACAGAAAAGGTGCAACTTTATTGGAGAACAACATTGCCAGTACCTATCAAAAGCTAAAATTTGCATGCTCTACTATTTCCATCTCTAGTTATCTATCCTTGAGACACACATAATTACAAAAAGACACAATTTTAACCATGTTTTCTTCTTAAAAGGTGTGTAAAGGTATGAAAAATTTACACAAGAATAAAGGCCTGGAAGAATATACACCACATGGATGATATGGGCAGGATGGAAACTGTGAATGGCTAAAACGAGGAAAGATGTACTTGCACTTTGTAACTCATATGTCCTTACCTAATTTTGAATTGTTATGTCAAGAACGTTCTCAAGTATACTTGTATAATCTCATCTTAATGAGTTATTTTTAATGTGACAAGGAGATTTAAAAAAAATGAAGACAGCATGTGCCTAAGATGTTTTAGATACTTTTAGTCATGATGACCCTTCTAACTATGCTTTAGTCTCTCAACAATATTTTTATGCTTTTCAATTTTTACCTATTTTTTTTTATTTTGGTGGGATTTTGATTTTGGTGGAATCCATAGATTCTTTAGACATATCTTCCAGCTCAAACATTCTAACAGTGTATTTTCTAGCTTTTATTCTGTCTGTAGTTATGTTTTACTGTCAGTGATAACATTTTTCAATTCTACAATTTCAGATTTCCTTTTTATATCCATACTTTCATATTTGCTTCTGCCTGTTTTGTGGTTACATAATCATTTGCTCTAATTCAATGAAAATAATTTCTGCACTTATCTCCATGAAAAAAAATCAAACACATGTGTTTTAAAGATTTTTCAAACCTTTCCATTAAACTAATTTTATATAAAAAGCAAATTTGTGTTCATAATATTAATTAATTGAGTTGTCTTTCTCAACAGCAGATTTCTTCATGTTTTTTTTAAGCCATTTATAGTGGGTAAGGTAAAGTGGCCCAGCAGAAACTAGCCTGATGAGGTAGACAAAATAAACGAGAATAATACCAAGAACAGATTAGCACACATCATATATATTTAATCTTAGTTGCTCAAATCTTGTTTCAACTCAATTTTTAATCTCAGTCACATTATTTAAAAGCAAGCCTACATTGCTATTATTTAAATTTGAATATTTGGTCTTCAGAAATTCTGCAGTACTTTCTTGGTTCAGAAACATTTTTGTCTTAGGATTAAATTCTAACTAATGCAACAAGGATCATCAGTTATCAGTTAAATGAGAATGACATATTTTTTAAAGCAAGGAATCATAAAAAGTAATGTTATGTTAAAATCTTTACTTTAACTTAGAAACATAAATAAATCCTGATTTGCCAGTCTTTTGAAGTTACGTGAAGATTCAAAACAATTAGTTAGGAATAGCAATAACAGTAATTAGTGTAATCATCCCTTACCAATTGATTTTTTTCTATTTCCCATGGCTCCTAGCACATGCTTCATAATAAAAGTATTAAATAAATTATTTGGGTGGATGGACACAACAACAAATAGGTAAATGGGAATGAATCAACCATTCAGCTCAAAGAACCATGTCTGACTTCATATGAGTCAAACCTAGAGTGCCTTAGTTACCCAACGTGCCATACATCTAAGGACAGATTTTCATTCTTTTTAAACAACATCAGCTGGAGTACAAGCAACAACATCAACAAACATTCACTACAAATCTGCTGTGCAGAGGACTCTAAGTTTCATCAAAGACACAAAAAATAACCAAGACTGTTTGTACACATAATCCAAGTATAGACTTAAGACACACATAAAAGGACATATTACAATTCGAGGCAGCTATGCTAAGTAACAAGTAGGTGAGAAAGAGAACAAGGTGAGACAAAGGAACAAGACAGGAAAGAAGCACAGTACAAGCATTTCAAGGAGGAGAGGAGAGGAGAGGAGAGGAGAGGAGAGGAGAGGAGAGGAGAGGAGAGGAGAGAGAAGAGAAAGTTCTGCAGTCCAGTACACAGTGGCAGAGATGTTGACCTGTGGGCAACAATGAGGTCCATGCACAAGACAGAGCGTGGAGGAAAGATGAGTAGAAGTGGTACATGATAAAAGAATAGACATAGACTGTATAAGGAAACAAATGCTATTTCTTTCTTCTAAGCATAACCTTGCTGTGCTGTGACTATAAATATTTTAGACAAAAATCTAAGACTAAAGGTCAACCACTCGCCCCATCCTTGTCATTCTAGCCACAGCAAACTGTTATCAGCCATAAACAGAGACTAGGTGTTCTGAGAAATTGACTACCTTGGTAAAACGAGTTAACAGATATAACAGGAATCTAACAATCAGAATAAAATAACTACACTTAATGGTAAAAGTTGACTAACATAACTTAAACTGTCTTGGATAACTCAGAAGCCATTTAAGGCCTTACAGTACTCCATGAAGGGGAAAAAAAATGCTGACATTTATTGAGCACCACAGTATGCCAAGTACTGCAATGTAAGCTTCTGGTTGTCACTTCACTTAGTATTTACTATGTACTCTTGTGAAGTATTATTACTTTTGTCTTATGGATTAAAAAAAAATTCAGGTGTCTAATATTCCTTACTCACTCATGCAAGAAATAGCAATAGATCTGATTCCACAGTCCTGTCCCTTTGCCATAATATTATATGTGTATGTGTTTTAAAAAGAGTGATAGTTGGCAACAAGCTTTCCTAAAAATCAATCAATCAATGAGACTATTTACCTGGAGTCTCAAAAATATTGTCCCAGAAGTCACTGACTACCTCTTTTTTTTTTTTTTTAACATAGTACACTACAGGTGAGTTCCTCTGGATTTTATTTGTATAAACGATTCTTCCTTCAAACTAAATTACTTTAAAAACACTTACCACAAAGGAAATTGCTAACACAATCATTATCTACCTCAGTACAAACTAATGTTATTATCTCCAGGAAACAGAAGCAACTGAATTATATAATAGAAATATTAGTTTAAAAGGTCACTGGATGTCAGAATGTATCATTTTACAGAAGTCTCGGGAGACACCATTCATCAGAAATTATAATGCCTAGAACACCAAGTTCAATGCCATGATTTAGCAGATCTCTCTCTTCCTTGGTTCATTTAGCACCGGTTATGAAGCTCTGGAAAGTGGAGTATAGCTATTTTCTCTCCAAAATATTTCCTTCCACTCGCAAAGAAGAAGAAAGAAAACCAGGGAGGCCTATCTGAACAATGCTTTATTAAAAATACATCTAATATCCCACGTTAAAATATAGAACGCATACTAAAAAAATAGCTCTAGAAGGGATGAGCTTGGTCCCACACCCCCATTTAAAAGACAAAGAATTATAATTGCCACAGAGATATCAATCCTATGTTAACCACTAATACTACTCTTCTGTATACAAAATTCTTTAGATACAACCCATTGCCTGTAATATGTTACACATAATCAAGAAACAGCAGTATGCGAAAAAAGAAAGAAAAAATTTTTGGATGTCAAATGAACTAAATTCTGCAAGTTAGATTTTAAGTCTATGAGTCACTTTTCATAGTGTACAAAGAACAAGAAAAATCATCACTATTGGAAAAGCTCGGACTAAAAGAAAACTAAAAAATACATTATTCTAGTTGTTTTAAAAATAAATTAATTATATACATTTAGATTTCTCAAAATTTAAAACTAGGCATACTTCCAGCCATATGATCCCTATTTCATCAAAATACAACCCCTCATGTTCACATTATAAAATATAAATATAATACAAACACTTCAGAAAAATCTTTAGCTTCATCTCCTAGATCTGAACATAAATATCCTCTATCTCCCTGAAAATCCACTCCCAGGTTGATATCTAAGAGAAATTCATACATGTACAGAAAAATTTAAAGAATATTTGTAGCAGGAAAAAAAAAAAAAACTAAATATTGACAACAGAATGAAATCTAAATTGTGGAATCATCTTACTCCACAGCAATAAAACTGAACTTCAGCTACACACACACAGGATTAACCTCATCTAAAGAATGTTGAGTAAAAGGGGCACTTGGGTGGCTCAGTCGGTTAAACGTCTGACTTCAGCTCAGGTTGTGATCTCCCAGCTCAAGGGAGCCCTTGTGAGCCCTGTGTTAGGCTCTGTGATGACAGCTCAGAGCCTGGAGACTGCTTCAGATTCTGTCTTCCTCTCTCTCTGCCCCTCACCAGCGCTCTCTCTCTTTCCCTATTTCTCCCTCAAAAACAAGTAAATATTTTTTTTATAAAAAAGAGTATCTTTAAAAAAAAAAAAAAAAAAGAATGTTGGGGCACCTGGATGGCTCAGTCAGTTAAGCTTCCAACTTCTCAGGTCATGATTTGTGAATGTGAGCCCCACATCAGGCCTGTGCTGACAGCTCAGAGCCTGGAGCCTGCTTCAGATTCTGTCTCTCTCTCTCTCTCTGCCACTCCCCCACTCACAGTCTGTCTCTCTCAAAGAATAAATAAACATTAAAAATTTGAGAAAAAAAAAAGAATGTTGAGTGAAAGAAGTCAGATAGCAAGAGTATATACTATATAATTCAACTTGCACTTCTGAAAAGACAGAACTAATCTATGAAAATAAAAATCATCTGGGTGAGGCAGTGACACAAAGGGAACATGAGGGACATAGGGTCCTTAAATATGTATTACATTTGTTCTGAGATTACATCCTGGGGTAAGGATTTCATTCAAGCAAGAGTAACCAGAATTATCAGAATATAGGAATCACTTTTCCACTAACTAGCCATATGATCTTTAACATAATTTAGCCTACCGGTGACAAGACTAATAGCCAAAAAATCTCACCTAGATCATTTGAAGATTTTTGAGAAAGACTAAATCATTTTTATTCATTTAACAAATATTCGTTGTGAGCCTACTATGTATAAAACACTGTTTTGGGCACCTGTCACTTGTATTCTACTGGAGACAAATGGAAAATGTACAGCAAACACATTGAATGAATGAATTATAAACTGCAATCAGCATTTAGGAAAAAAATATGTAAGTACACAATAAATGAGACTTTCAATCCAGTCTGAACAATTCTGAGCACACATAAACACAGAAGGGAAACTAGTTTTAAATAACTATTTTATTACACTCTGAAGTAAATCCTTTCTCAGGGTTAACACTCCAGTATAAATCTTCATGAATAAGTCTTGATAATATATGAAATATTTAAACATATCCTTGAAACCACAGAGGATAGTGCTGGAACCAAAATGCAGATTTTTCAAAGAAAGAGATTAGTTCAGTATTTCAGAAAGAACTTCAAATAATCAAAACATTTAAAAAGACATTGTTAAAGAGAAACTGGAAACTAGATTATAGAGAAAAAATTTTTTTCTGGAAAGAGGTGTGATTTGACATACAAAACCCTTCTAGGTTTTTATTTTAAGAATTGGAATTAGCAATTAGTAGTTTTGAATATATGTTAAAGTATTATTTGCTTTTAAAATATTTACTGCATATATACATTAATCTAAGGAATGAATGTCATATTCAACTTACAATCATAATAAGTTGATATTTAAACTATTTGGTATTATCTTGTATACCTTAAAAATGCTGTCCTTACTACATGTAATTATAACAGCAATGAAATTTTATATTCCTCTTACTTTTTCCTCTTGAGCATAATGCCTAAAAGGATTTTAAATATGTTAACTTTTCCTGTAATTCTAGGTAGGCTAATAGGAATATTTGTGTTAGTCACCATACCCTTTTTAAGACAAAAAAATATACAAATCTCTAAAAATTTACAGGATTTTTAAAAGTTTATTTTAATATCAGTCTAGCATAAAAATGCAAAAAATGAGCTAAATTAAAAGAATTATGCATATACTAAAATCATGTTGCTTAAAAATTCAAATAACAGAATAAAACAGCACTGATGAGGCCTGCTTATGCCACACTGTAATGATTTTAATTCATCTTTCAGAGTTTGTACCCAAACTGAAAATCCTTATAACTGCCTGTTACATATACAAGACATTTGTAGAATAATTTCAAGTATTTATTGAGTGGTTGGACCTCCTTCTAATCCATTTTCCACACTATAGTTGCCATGTTTTTTCTAAAATGATAATTTTATCGGGGTGGTTGGGAGTCTCAATTGGTTGAACATCTGCATTTCACTCAGGTCATGATCTCATGGTTCATAAGTTTGAGCCCCACATCTGGCTCTGTGCTGACGGATCAGAGCCTCGAGCCTGCTTTGGATTCTGTGTCTCCATCTCTCTCTGCCCCTCCCCTACTCTCTCTCTCAAAAATAAATAAACCTTTTTTTAAATTTAATGATAATTTTATCGTCATGTTCCATCTTCTTTTATTTTAGTTGCTTTCTAATATTTATTCATTTTTGAGAAAGAGAATGAGATCATGAGTGGGAGGGTGGCAGAGAGAGAGGGAGACACAGAATCCAAAGCAGGCTCAAGGCTCTGAGCTGTCAGCACAGGGCCTGACTCAGTGCTCAAACTCTGGAGCTGTAAGATCAGGACCTGAAAGGAAGTCAGACACTCAATCAACTGAGCCACCCAGGCTCCTCAAGTCATGTTCCTTCTTAAAATTATAAACAGCTTCCCTTCTACCACAGGACCACATTCAAGTTCCTTAAAATAACTTTTGAGGTAGCATGCGCTGCTTACCTAAGCAGACTTACCTCTCCCCACTCCGCCTGAACTTAATTTTTCAACCACATGGCTCCAAGTCACGTTCTCTGAGCTTTGTGGATTCCCTGCTTGAAATACGAGCTTGTTACTTCTGCCTAGAATACTATTTCCTCCTCCTTTTTCCTACCTTTTCTCAGCTTTCAACGTTCAGCTGAGACAAGACATGACCATCAGTGAAAAGATTTTCCTGGCTTCCTTCATACCCAGTGCTCTTTTCCTAAAGCAGTCTCATACGGGGCTGTATAGCTTAATGGCCTACCTTCCCCACTATCGGCAAGGCAGGAACCATTTCTCTGTGTCACTACTCTGTACCCAGTGATATTTAAAAAATTCATTACCTCTTGGTTAAATGAGTGAATGATATGAATGACAGCCCTCAAATATAAGTGATGTAAGTGCTGGGACATAATACAAAATAAAAATATATTTCCCACACAAATAATTTCATAGTATAGGTGTTTGCTTAAAATGAAAACACAGAATAGAGAAAGAAGTGATGTGACCTTGGGGAAATTACTTATCCTCTTTAAGCTTTATCTTTCTCTTCTGTTATGTGGTGGAACTTCACCATCTCATTACATAGCACAACTATCCACTCATTTATCAACCCAGAAAAACAATCACCATTTGGTTTCCTCTCTCTCCCTCTGCTATCACATCCAATCCAACCAAAATATTTGTGTATCTACCTCCAACGAGGTATTTCAATCCATCCACTTCTCTCCATTTTTTTTCTATCCCCATAGTAATCCAGTTTCTCTCCTAGACTTCTAAATATATTACTTCCATTATTACCTCATCCAATTTATTTATCATAGAGTAGTCAGAGAATCTTATTCAAACTATAAGTTGAATGCCACTCTACTTAAGATCTCTCTCAAAGACTTTATCTGCCCTATTATATAATATGGCCACTAACAACACCACCAAACTCATCTCATCCAATTTTGCTCAAACAAAGCTCCAACCACACTGGTCTCCTTCCAGATCTAGCAACATGCGAAGCTTTTTGCTGCCCCAGGGTCACAGCATATACCATTCACTCTACCTAGTACACACTTCCCTTCCTTTTTTGCAAGGCCGAATCCTTTACATCCTTTAGTTTCAGTGTGATAGTGTTGAAGAGAGACTTTGCCTCCTGTCTGCCATAACTAAATTGATGCCTCAGCCCACATTCCTGTTATTCTCTCTCACCACACACAGATCTTTCCTTCTTTCCTCTGCCTTCAGCATATTCTCAATGTGTATAACCATGTCAGGGTATAGAGCAAGCAGACTAAAAGTGTTTCCAGAAGGCATTAGAACAAAAGGGTAACTGTACATGGTCTGAACATGTGCAGTCTATTTTGATGTGAACACAGATTTCCTATTTTCTCTAAATTTCACCTTCAACAGTCTAACATCCATCAGGAGAACTGGATAAATGCAATCTGTTTAAAAGTCTACTCTTAATATATACATTATCTAAAATAAGACATGGGAGGGCACGTGGGTAACTCAGTCAGTTAGGCATCTGTCTTCGGCTCAGGTCATAATCTCACAGTTTGTGGATCTGAGCACCGTGTCGGGCTCTGTGTTAACAGCTCAGAGCCTTGAGCCTCCTTCTGATTCTGTGTATTCCTCTCTCTCTCTATCACTCTCCAGATTGTGCTCTGTCTCTCTCTCTCAAAAATAAATAAATAAACATTTAAAATTAAAAAAAAAATAAGTCATGGAATGGGCGTGTGGGTGACTCAGTCGGTTAAGCATCCAACTCCAGCTCAGGTCATGATCTCACAGTCCATGAATTGAAGCCTCATGTCAGGCTCTGTGCTTACAAGCTCAGAGCCTGAAGCCTGCTTCAGATTGTCTCCTTCTCTCTGCCCCTCGCCCAACTGTGCACTCGCTCTCTCTCTCTCTCTCTCTCAATCTCTCTCACAAAAAATAAATAAGCATTAAAAATTTTAAATAAGTCATGAGATAATACAATTGAGTTAATATAAGTAAATAGCTGCTGCCTTAGGAAGAATGAGCAGGGTCATGGAGAAATAGAAAATAAAATGCTTCAGAGATTAAGTCCAGAAAGTTCTAAAAATGAAGCACTACCTGAGGGTGGCAGCATCAGGAAGAAGCCACACATTAATGTGTTGGATGAGAAAATAAGGCAAAACAACATTTGAGTACCAAAACTCAGGACTGTGAATACAAGTAAAATGAAGCAGTAGTAAAGATAAACACTGAGTATTCCACATTTATTGTTTTCTCCTAGAATTTTCCTTGCACAGAACTACTTAATATAAAAATTAGAAATTTCATATAGGATCACATAGAATGCAATCCAGATTTTATGAATCAATCAATTCCTTTATAACTCTTAGGCAAGTCTAATGTTGCTAAATGTGTAATATTAGTAATTTGAGGTCAGGTAAAACTGTCAAGTAGATGTAATCTTATTGCACACTGCTTTAGTTTTGCTTCACATGAGAGCTCACTGCACTTAGATTCATTTTATGTTGGTCACCTGAGGCACAGTTTGCTACCCACCACTCTACAATGAGCAGCTGTTTGCAATAATCCCCATGTTGCAGACAACATTAGACTATCTCCTGGGGTTTACAGGATGTTGATTCCTAAAGGCCAGATTTAACACTTTGGGGAAACATAAAAGACATCTAACAACTACAGAAGAAGAAATAAGGTATGGTTTTTGATTATTTGAGGACTGGAACTTATTACAGGGATTGGTTACCACAGAAACTATGATCTGTAAATGGCCTAGGTGGAATAGGCTACAAGTAATGTGTTGTAAAAAATGGAGTTGACTCATAGAACATGAGAGATGGGTGGCACTATGGAGACTAAGTGGCAGCAGTTCTGGCTACTGATGAACAGGTCTGAATGTCTTTAGTGAAAGCACTAATGAACCATTCGACAACCGGGGTCTCCGCTGGAATGTCTGCATTACAGGGCAGGTCCTTTTAAGGCAGTTCTGTAATAGAATTCTTTTTTTTTTTTTTTTTTAATTTTTTAAATGTTTTATTTCTAGGAGAGAGAGAGAGAGAGACAGCGTGAGCAGGGGAGGGTCAGAGACAGAGGGAGTCACAGACTCTGAAACAGGATCCAGGCTCCGAGCTGGCAGTCAGCACCGAGCCCGACGCGGGGCTCGAACCCACGAACCGCGAGATCATGACCTAAGCGAAAGTCGGACGCTTAACCGACTAAGCCACCCAGGCGCCCCTGTAATAGAATTCTTTATATTGAGTGAAAAATCTACCTCAACTCTTTAATTTATCCCCACGAGGCTGTGGTCCCTAGAACCAATAGAATAAATAAAGTTCACCTTCCATATCCCCATAGATATTTAGAAACAACAATTACATACCCTCATGCCTCATTTTCTTGGTCTTCAGATTATACCACTGTTGGTTGTTCAATTGTAATGTTCTTTATAAAACATAGTGTTTTACCAAATGAGTCTTTTCTAAATTCCTTGCAATTGCCATATTTCAATAATCAAAGCCAAATGCACTAACCTACCAATAAGAACTAACAAATGTACTAAGTGCTTTGCCGGTCTCATGTCACTAAATCCTAATACAGTTGGAATGAATTACAAGCATCAGATAATGAAGACACTGAGAATTACAGAAATACAGAAAGGTGAGGAACTGAATTCATGGCTGACTGCAAAGCCTGACCCCTGTCCTGAACTACTTCAAGGGAGACCTGACCAGAGCAGAAGAGGAAATGGGCTAAGAGAAGCTTCTGAACATCTGTTAAATCCTGAGTCTGGTATTTAATACACAAATGGATCCACATGTTCAAGCCAGCCAAGTGATCAATGTAGCAACTACATTTTTTTCCAGGCAATTGAAAAAACGGCTAAACAAGGCGAAGAAGAGGATAGAGCTTTCCACAGGCTCTTCTTTTTTTTTTTTTTTTCCTGGGAAAAGCAGGATGTGTATGTCTCACAAGAAAAATCTGGCCCCAATGTCAGGGACTCAGCTATTGCTTGAGATGTATAAAATAGGTCCTACTAAAGTGCTTTGCCCTTTGGATCAGGACGTGGTAGGAGGGAGGCGGAGCGGGGGGGGGGGGGGGGGGGCAGGTGGCTTTTCTTTGAACTGTAGGAGAACAGTTTTGTGATGGAGGCAGCATGCCAAGTGACAAGGGTCCTGCCCCTTGCCTACTTGTGGTTGGTGGCTGTAACTCCTAAGCTGAAGAAGAGCATCTGATTCACTAAAGTGGAGGAGCATTGGTGGGATTTTTCAGTGACAACCACAAGCCCCAAACCACCTTTCTCAGAAAATGGTTCTGGGACTGGATCTCAACACTAGGAGAGGGCAAATTCAAGACCAATGGCCGACAGTGAGCACCTAAACTTTAGATCTGTAAGCAGAGGGGTAGAGGTTTAACCTGAGCTGGGCTGGGGCCGGGGGTATGAGGGAATTGGGAGCAAGAGCAGCACAGTCTCCAGGGAAAGTAAACTACAGCTGGGCACAGGCACCCGACTGACTACAGTGGGGAAGCAAGAACAGGGTAGGCTGTGCCCACAGCTCCGCAGCTGATCTACACTTGGCCAGCAGCTTTCTCCATCCTTCTCCCCAACAACTGAGCTCTACTATCATGTAGTCCACCAAAGCATAGGTAAGCCACTGAAGCATCACGCTAGCTTTCCTCAAATAGAAGGAAGAAGTCTGAACTTACCTTAGAGTTATGAGGCCATTGAGTATTTTAAGTGGTAGAATTAAACATTTACTAAAGTTATTTTAAAGGATTGCTCTGAAAGTAGCTGTGGATAGAGAAAACAAAAGCACAGGAGAAGGTGAGCTCAATAAGATAGTTGTCACAATAGTCCAGTGAGCTGTGGACAAGAGTCTGAACTACATTAGTGGTGTGGGAATGGAACAAACTACATGGATTAAAGAGATTTAAAAGCATAAGTGACAGTAATTGGTGATGGTTTATATTACAAACTGTGGTACACTGCTGTTTCAGACTGTGACCTCCAGTCTGACTCCAGGATTTGAAATACAGATCCGCCATTTCGATTTGTTGGACTGAAGCTGCACTTGAGTGTTGGCCACGGTAAAATAGGCACAAGGGTATTGTGCCCCCCCCCAACTTGTGGGGATGATGGTAAACTTTCACTGTGACGGTAGACACAGAGCATTTAGAAAAGTCCCCATCCCATAAGAAATGCTCACTAAATGTTGGTGGTGACAGTGAAGAAGGAAGAAGGAGAAGGGAGGGAAAGGAGGGAGTGAAGGGTGACTCCAGGTCTCCACCTAGATGACTCGGTGAACTCAAAGAGGGAACACAGGCAGAAGGGACATCTCAGAGAAGTAGATAGTGAGTTCAGCTTTGAAGATGATGGGCCTGAGATAACTGAGGTTATCCAGGCAGCAATGGGTTGAAGAATATGGAAGTAAATGCCAGCATGAGACTAGCCTTGTAAAGAAACTGCTCTCTGAAGGCAAGTTAGAAAGGATCAAAGGGCCAGGTGAAGAAAGTGACTTCTTTTGTTGGGTGACACAAACCTTTAGGGTTGAAAGCAAAGCACTGGGAGATAGAGATTGAAGGTATCAATGATTAAATAGCTAAGTGGGTGGCACTGATTTCAGAGCCATTGGAGAGAAATGGGCCCTGAGCACAAGGACAAGTCAAAGAGGAACAAAAGATCCCCCTTCTCTTTGAAAGAAAGGAAAGAGGCAACAGCATGAATAGGTTTATAGCAGGAAATTGGAGTTTCTCTACTATCTTCCTATTTCCTAATGACCTCAGATCCAAGGTGGTTAAGGGAGGCTAAGGAGTGAGGAGGTGCACTGGAGTATGGGGGCAAAGTTTTGGATACTAAAATGGGGGTGAGCAACACAAAGGAAATGCATCTCTGTCTCTTAGGGCCCAGTTCAGTTGTCACCTGGGGCATTTCCCCTAACTCTCCTCTCATAAATTCAACTTTTATCTCTCTAAGAACATTTGCTTATAAATTCTACTGAAGTATTTATTGTGATAAAATATCTGTACGTACCTTCCTGTCTAGGTCATGTTCAGTTCAATGCTAACTTTCTGTAAAACACAGGAGGCACTCATGCTTTCTCAGAAGCAGCAAGTCAGTCACTCAGTCAACAAAGTGGACTCCCATCTGCTTCCTCACTTTAGTGTATTAGAAACCAAACATGCCATTTTAAATCTAAGTAAAAGAAAATTTTCCAAAATTGTTTCTAACAGCAAATAGTGATTACGAATCTGCCCTATGAAAACGATAATTGTGTCCACAGTATTTTTTTTCATGGTGACCAAATGGCATTATTGTCTCATTAATAGAACCAAAATTAGGAAATGGTCTTTAGAAACTGTTATGAGAGCCCTAAACTATGCTCCATTGGACCTAGATGTTCTTGGAGAAAATGAACCTCTGCCATTACTTACACATGGACTCTGCCATCTGAAAGGTCTGATATCTGAAACAAGGAGTATTTCTTCTTCTGCCCTTATGTATACATATCATGAACTCCTAATGATCTTCCTTGAATAAATTTAAACTAGCAAGGAAATCTTTTCTTCAACAAAAATCCTTTCAAGTATTAATTTTCTTCCCAAGGATACTGAGTTTTGTGTATACTACTTAATACTTAATAAGCTTGGATTTGCATGCAGAACACAGAGGCCCTTTAATTTCCAGATAAAGTTTCCCTGAAATTTTAGTACTGTGTCATAAGGAAAAGAATGATATTTGAGCTACAATCACATTATCAAAACAGAGGAGCCTCCCCAAGTCGTAATTATGAGAGTCGGAACATAAAATTCTTCTCTCAATTCTATTTTTCTCTAAAATTTGAGGGGGAGAATTAAAGATTAATTGCTAATACTAATAGCAACAAATTATTTGACAAATATGTATGAGCACCTATGTTGGGCAGCTGCTATGTTAGGTATAGGAATGGTAATGAAACTGTAAGAAACAGGGGTGCCTGAGTGGCTCAGTTAGTTAAGCATGCAACTTTGGCTCAGGTCATGATCTCGCAGTTTGTGGGTTCGAGCCTCGCGTTGGACTGCTAACTCAGAGCCTGGAGCTTGCTTCAGATTCTGTATCTCCCTCTTTCTCTGACCCTCCCCTGCTTTCTCTCTCTCTCTCTCAGATATAGATTAAAAAATTCAAAAAGAAAAGAAACTGTAGGAAACATTATTCCTTCTCTTCAGCAATTATACAGGCAAGTGAGATAAGAACATACACTAAAGAACAAAATAGTTTAAAGAATTTTGAGCAAAAATTCAATAAATGGAGCCACTTAATTTACAACAGGTGTCTTTATTTAATTTCAAATGTTAAAAATCAGTTTTTGTCCCTAAGCTTTAGGAAAGCAAATCATTTGTCTTGGCTTTCATACAGCCCTAAGAGCCTTAACTGTGTAGATAACCTTCTACACTGGCTTTAACTAAGAATGTGTGTAAAGGGGTGGCTGTGTGGTACCAGAGGGGAAAGTAGAATGGGATCCCTGGATTAAGGGGAAGAAGAGCTCAAAGAGCCACTGAGGGCAACAGAAGGAGTGTTAGGCCAGAAAAAGACAGGGTCAGATACTCTACCTTCCCAAACCAGCCCTCTGGTCACATCCCACAGAGGCCCTCTCCCTGTCCAAATCAAAATGAATACCCCCTATCTCTGATCCAGAAGAGTCTCTACATTATCATCCCTTCAATATGATGGCTTTCATCTACTCCTTGTGAACTCATTCTTTATTCAAAGATGTTACCTATGTAAGAGGGATCCTGATGCCAATTATTAAAATAAAATATATTCCAAATCATTACATTTTCATACAGTTACATTGTTGGACTTATCGCCATTTTGTAATTGTTAATGCAATATATTATTATAAATTATTAGGTAATGGGGCACCTTGATAGCTCAGTCGATTGAGTGTATGACTTCAGCACAGGTCATGGTCTCAGGGTTCATGAGTTTGAGCCCAACATCGGCTCACTTGGAGCCCGCTTTGGATCCTCTGTCCCCCCTCTCTGTCCCACCTGCCACTCTCTATCAAAAAAATTTTTTTAATAAAAAATAAATTATTAGGTAATGAACTCCTTGAGGGCAGGGTCTTTTTAGTATCCCCAGAGCCTAGAGTAGTACACACTAGGTGCTCGATACATTACATGAGAATAATATTCCTCCCACCAACAGGAGGATCTAGGTGTTTACTAATTACCTGAATTTTACACGATTATTATCTGTAAGTAATCATACTCACAATGAGAGATTTTATCTGTAATGGCTAACTCATCAGGAGATTTCAGGTTTATGTCACCATAGAAATACTCTGTCACTTCCTTTCTACAGAATACTTAACAGTAAAAGAAAAGAGAATTTAACATGTTTCCAAAAACCATCCAAAACATCTATTATTTTGTTTACAGTCACCATGAGGATTTTCACCTCTTATAACTTTGATTTATTTTTTAATTTTATTAAATTAATTTCCTTAGTTTCTGTTTATTGAGAACACAACAATGAACACTATAATTGATGGAGATGAAGAGTCAGGTAAAAAACTGACTATGCATTTTCAATCATTATATTTCATATTATTAGGTTAGATGACAACTGTTATTTTGTAAGAGATGAAAGTACCACACAAATTGATGAGGAAATCATGATGTTAAAATTTGCAATAACAATCTGGTATTGATTTTTATGTAAAACTAAAAAGCTTACTTAATATATACTTTGCTCAATTTACTACTGAATGTACACTGGGGAAACAGATGGTATGTTGTATTCTACACTAACCCATTAAATCAAAATGAATAGGGGTGGCATCTTTTTTTCATATACTGCACCGTAGATAACTCCCAATTCAAGATAACCAGTAACAGGAGCAATTCATCACCAAGATAATTTTGTCATCAAGTGCTGCTTCCATTCCTGGCCAAAATAATAATAATAACAACAACAACAACAACAACAAAAGTAGTCCTTCTGACATATGCAAATTCCAAATGGGTGTCACAGATAAAAATTGCTAAATGAGTGGCTATAGTACCATGAGCCTGCAAAAAGAAAATTTCACTGTTCTTTCTCATTATCTAAATATTTCTTTGCTGTGTTAAATTTCAAACTATACTTTTGAAATGAGTAAATGCAGACAGATAGTTCGTCTCAATTTCATCCATGTCATACCATATATCCAATAAATATCACTTTCAATTCTTTTTTGACTTCTGTATTTCAAGACAGCTGCTACAATTGCCTCAATATATTTTATTTGACTTATTAATATAAAAACAAATCTGATTAGGCTGCAATTCCTCAGAGAAATGATGTTCACCTACTGAAATATGTCACCTTCTTGAGAATGTTTCCTTTTTCTGTGTCGTTTTTTAAGTAGCATTTTATATCAGTTTGTTTCTCGTTAAGACAACAAATGTATTCGTAATATGAAGACTTATGAGTAATAAGTATAAATGCAGTCACTCAGCTAGAGGTTTGGAATCAAGCACACACACCTGGGGGCATAAAAGAGCCTACTTGAAGGGTCATGCTTGACAGGCTATGGGAGAAGTAAAAACAAACATATACATAGTATGGTGGTGACCAAAATTTGGACATGCCAGTTAGCGGAGAAGATGCAAAGTAAAGAATTAAGAATATATGGCACAGGGAAACAGAATACTTTTCTGAATCCCTATGATTCTGAATACTTTTGTGTTTTGAGAGTCACTGGCTCAAAAAATGCTAGGCGAACACAGGCTCATACATTTGTGTCTATATATCTTCATCTATAAATTTCTTCATTTTCTCAAAGGAAAGAAAATTAATAACCTCAACTTTTTTCTAGCTTTTGAACGGGTTTCAAAAGATGGAGTAAGTAGAAAAGAAAACTATAAGCTATTTCCACATAAAGGTCCCTGGTGATATCTGAAACATAAATATCTGACATTTGTCTATTCAACAAGTGTCAAGCACTTCATAGGAACAGCATATTAGAGTGATCAGTGTGTATGTGTGTCTATGTTCCTCACAATTTCTTGAAAATTAAACATTATTGTCTCATTTTATAAATGAGGAAAGTAAGATTCAAAAAACTTGAGAAATATCCCCAACACTATTCGGAGACTAATCAGATTTCAATATCTATACTCGTTATTCTACAATCTCCACCCCAGTGGCTGGCTCTGATGAGTCGGAGCCAACAGTTCTCAAATGTGTTAGATACAGGACCCCCTGACATTTCTAAAATTCAGTAAAGATCCCAAAAACCTTTTCTTTATGTGAATTATATATATATATATGAATTTATGCCACATTAAAAAACTGAAATTCAGAACTAAAATATTTGTTAATTAATTTTAAAATAATAATAACATAACCATTACATGTTAACAAAAATATTTTGATTAAGATAACTATATTTTCCCCAAAATATTTAAGAGTGGCATTATTTTACTTTTTTGCAAATCTCCATGTCTGGCATAGAAACAACTGGATTTTCAATTCTGCTTTTGAATTCATCGGTCATTAAGTCACAATATCCTGTAGTCTCTTTACAAGTACACTGTACACTCAGGAAACAATGGGAGTAAAAAAGGCAAATAAATTCCCAGGATTTTTGTACTGAGTGTTGTCCTCACAGACCCACTAAAAGGGTTTCAGGGATCCATCAGCAGTCTCTCAACCACATTTCAAGAGCCCTTGGTTCCAAAGTATATTATTGATACTGCATATGTATAATTTCATAAAATAAAAATTCAGAAATTCAACATAAAAGTTATGTTTTCTACTACAGAGTTTATTACATATCTCTCAAGCTCCTGTTTCACCTAATATCAGAAAACATAATCTAGTCATTTCTAGATAAAGTTGGTCACATCTGGGTTTCTGAGTAATCCTGTTTAACTTCAATTTACAATTTCAGGACTCATTATCTTTCTTCTCCCTGACGTAAGGGTTACATGTTGAGGGGCAGTTCACACAACAGTCACGTGGTATCAGTGGGAGGCATCGAATCTGCAGTGTCCTGCTCTGGCATCTTCCAAGTCTCTGGTAAACAGCATTTGGGCAATCTGGTTTTCAGAGAAGCAATTATCTATGGTTTCGTTGGCCTCTAATCATGTACTCCATGCTGCTGTTTGGACTGTGTCCCCTCATCATAACTGAGAGCTATTTTCATGCACTGGTCTCTCAACCAATGTCCCTGTCTTTTGTCTCCAGACACCTCTCATAAACATCTCTACCTTACTGAACTCATGTCACTTTAGTGTAGGATACATACATGAGATTGTTGCTTCTCAAAGTTCCAGAAGAGGCAGGAGGTTCCAATGCTGCTACTACCACACCAGTCATATAGGACCATCTACACTTTTATATAAGTCTTGTCATATTCCTGGCTTTCACTAAGCCAGTGAAGCACCAATCTCCCCTGTTCAACTCTTCACCTAAAGGGAATTCTTGTCATCATCCCAGATCTCAACTGAAGAGGAAAGGAGGGTAGGGTATAGGACTCCCAAGTCTATGGATTCTTGCTTCTAATGCAATTCTCCTACTAACCAAGAAACACTTAGTTAACATTTAGATGAAGTCATCTCACTTTTTAACTATTTCATTCCAATCTATTGTTTAAATTAAAAAAAAAAACTAAAAAATTATGTACTGGTATCTTCAGAGCTGTACTTTAAAAACTCAAAACCCTTTCTATCTTACACAGCGCCAGCTTCTTCAACTCAGACATTTGGGATTTCAATACTTGTGCATCAACTGTAAATTTCAGCAGCCTACTTAGAACTCAAAAAATAAGAATTTGAGTCTTCTTTGTAGCTTAGCTCTATTCTCAGACTTAAGACTATAAATGTCATAAGCTTCAAACTAATTTAATGGGGAAAGGGATCTGAATATTAAAGCCATATGCATACATGTACAAGTACATATATGTTAACAGAAACAAATTTACTAAAAAATTATACAAATTAATATATCAAAAAATAGTCCATTCACATTTTTATAGTAACATTCCATATACACAAATATAGTCAGTTATATATATGTTACATTAATCATGAAAAGGAAACACTGGTTATTTTGACAAATTTTAATAGTCCTTTGCTTCCTCCTCCCTCCCCCTCACTCTTCATCTGAAAAATACTGGAAATATCAAACAACGCTGCCTGTATAGGGTCCTCTGGTAGGATCCTAGGTGGTAATATACTACAGAAAGACATGAATTAGAGTGTTGAGAACAGTACTATTTAGGAAGAACATAAAATTAAGAATAGAGCATGGAGCTTTATATTTATAAGCAATGGAGATATGAGCCTAGAATATCTCTCATACCAAAAATGAATAAATATATCCAAAAACCCTATCGGTTCTCATTTATAAATATCCAAATAAAATCTGGACAAATCCAGCTGCATAGTTACAAACATCCCCTCATGAAAAAACAGGATTATTCACAGTAATACAAGACACATAAATAGAAAGACATCTATTTGTGTATTATATTCACCATATTAACAGAAAAATACAAAACATACTATTGCTATCTTGAACTAGTACAAAGGCTCAAGTACTTAAAATTTAAACTCCTTTTAAGATAAACATTTAATAACAAAAACCAGAAAAGCCTTTTAACCAAATGAGAATAAAGAATACTTCTTTAATTCCATATGAGGAGCCAAGGGAAATGTCACTTTTAATGGCAAATAGTAAAGGGTTCCTATGAAGGTCAACAGGAGCAGAATGGAGGTTTTAGTTACAGAAGAAGAAAAGAAAAAAATGAGAAGTATAATGTGTTGCCTGTGCCTGCCTACAAAGACAGACACAATCAAATGAAAAAGTATTAGAATGAATAAGAACGTTCAGAAATGTGGCCAGAATTAAGATCAACATCAATGATCTTCCATCCACAGAAGTAACCAATTGCAAATTTTATTGGGAAAAAAAGATCTTTTAAAACACAACCATAAAATCCATGTAATAAGTAGGAATAAATCTAATGTGTAAGAAATGTGCAGGTATGAATTAAAAACATTATAAAATTTTACCAAAGGACACAAATGAAGTTCTGAAAAATGAAAACATACCATTCATCCCTACTGTGTATCAAACCCCAAAACAAATTCCAGATGTATCAAAGATCTCAACAGAATCAATAAAACTGTATAGGTACTAGAAGAAAATATGAGAGAATAAAGAGAAAATGAGAAGTCAGGAAGGAGACCACTTGGGAAACATGATAATTCCGTTTTCCCCCAATTAATCTTTAGCACCATCAATAGAAAACATTTTATGAATGTTTCATGAATGTATTCTATTATACTAAACATGATACTTTGTATTAAATATAAGTAACAGCAGTTGTCTCTAAAAGGTGAAATTAGATGTTGTCATGTTAACAACTCTCCTATTTTCTACAATAAATATGGAATTTTTAAAATAATAAAAATGAAACAAGTATCAAAAATTTAAACATAAATAATGTAGATGGTAATACTAATCCAGAAAATAAGTTTGGTGAAATGGTTTCTTTTCATAAAGTAAGTATGAAAATAAGTCATTTATATACTGAGCCTTTTGCCAGAGGTACTGTACATAGGCAAAGTGCAATTTCTTTTCAAAATCCAATGTAAACTGTATTATTGAGCAGCATTACTTACTTTATAGAACCCCTGTACATCCTAATTAGTAATTCAATATTTTTCCAAATTTTCTTGCTT
Source organism: Hyaena hyaena (assembly GCF_003009895.1). NCBI lineage: Eukaryota > Metazoa > Chordata > Mammalia > Carnivora > Hyaenidae > Hyaena > Hyaena hyaena. Next base: position 1,760,768 of record NW_024080978.1, read on the forward strand.
TCTTCATTACCTTGCATAAATTTTCCCGAGTGTACTTAAAATCATCTTTTTAAACTTCAACTCAAAAAAGAAAAATAGTTTAAAAACAGGAAAACAAACAATCTTAAAAACCGCTACTCATTTCATAAGATATACAGAAATGTTACTGATAGCAAGGTTTTAAATTTTCATCTATACAACAATGTAATCCATATTTAGTAATACAACAAATAATTTTCCTTTTGAGGAAAGATCGAAACATACCCAAAGCAATTATCTACTCAAAGAGAACATACATACAGTGTAATCCATTTTCATTTTGCCTCATATTTCTAAAATTCACATTTAAGCTTTATTGATAGTATTCTTTATTTTTATATCAATAGGTCTTATATTTATCTGAAAATATCTAATTCTGTTAGAAAATATTCCATTTCTTAAAGTACTTGCTTTCATAAATACGTAATGATTATTGAAAAACAAACTCCCAAGGACAACAATTAAGCCACATGGGATACCACATAGACAGTATTTACCAATTTAGATACACACACACACACACACACTATATATATTTTTTTTCACACGTGCGTGCACACACACACATGCACTTAAAACTATATATTAAATAAAAATATAATCAGCTATAAATTAAATAGACCCAAATTCTATTTTAGACTAATAAATTTGACTCATTCAACTCATTTACATAATGCCTTATTTGATTTAAAATCCAGAATGTTCACTTTTCTGCTTATTTACTTATTGAGAGAGAGAGAAAGTGGACCAGCACACACAAGTCAGGGAAGGGCAGATAGAGAGAATCCCAAGCAGGCTCCTCACTCAACACAGAGCCCAACACAGACCTGATCTCACAACTTTGAGATCATGACCCAACCCAGGATCAAAAGTCAGGCACATAACTGACTGAGCCACCCAGATGCCCCTAAATGTTCACTTTTAAACACAAAATTGAAAGTTTGTAGGAGAATTCTCAAATACACAATACTATTTATGAGAAAACTAGTTAACTTTCTAGATCAGCTGGGACAAAAATCTTCATTTAAAAAAGACAATAGAGAAACGACATTTTTACAGATTTTTTTTGCAGTATTTTAAATATATGTATGTACAAGCCAGAAAATTACTATCCACTGGTATATACTGCATAAACTGCAAACTCATCTTTGCCATGGGATTAATTACTAACCACTTCAAGAAGGAGATGTGAACACAGACTGGCCCAACGTGGTATTTGAAGTTTTTTTCTTTTTTTGTTAAATACACACATCTGTGTCTTTCTACTGAAAAAGTGACAAGATCTAAAACACATTTAAAATCTTTTTTTTAAATACCACGCAGCAATGATCCCTTAGAGGCAGCAACTGTAGATGGTGCTTAAACAATGAATTTTTTTCCAACAATAACAATTTTCTTTAAATTCATTTACAAAACCTCACCACACAGCATGAGGCATAATTTCCTGGTAAGCAACTATAAAGTAGAATTAACTATCCTCAAATGACTATGAAATTAAGTCAGCCATATCAGATTAAGATGACCATAAATGCAGTTAAAAACATGCTAATTTACATAGCCCCCTAACTATGTTTAATTGCCACATTAAAAATCCTAAATGCATTCCCTTCAAAAGCTGGTCTATGCTTTTATAAAGAAGAATAGTGTCAACTAAATTAACTTGTTTTGCCTGAATGTTGCATTTGTTTTTTTTTTGTTTTTTTTTTAATTCACATTACTGGTAACATTCACCAGCTCTAGCTAGTATGTCCAAATATTTTTAATAAACAATTAATAAAATGAAATCCATCAAACTGATTTTCACATGGTGAAAAATGTGTTTAAAAAAAAAAACAAACCCTCTTAGCCTTTGGCAACTTGAGCCGTCATAAAGAATGGAGAAGATATATATGTGTCATATATATGTATGTATATATGAATGTAGCATATATATATATATATATATATATATATATATATGCTATTGTCCATTTCTATTTGGTACCTTTAATCATCTGGGACATTTTCATCTCCCATAAACATGTAAAGCAAAGGAAGTAGCCAGCACTGAAATGATTGCTGTGCCACCCACCCCCTCCGCAATACTCAACGATCTCACAAGGCATGAAGACCTTGGTTTTCCACCTAGGTCTATCCACCTCAGCTCATCTCTGGAAACCCATTCTTTACTGGGCTGTCAACAGCTCATCTTTTAGATTCAGAGTATTAAACCATTTGGCTTGTTTTTGCTACATCCTCTGGGTGCCTAACTCTCTAGACCCCGGTATGTTTGGATATGTTTTCCTTTATAAACTCGTCTTTCATGATTTGTCACCTGTGGCATGGCCTCAGATGCATTGCCTTACTATCCTCTATCTCCTGTCTCTTAAAGATTGGGATACTGCCCAGAGTTGAGTGTAATGTAAATCGCCAGTTACTTAGGCATCTTCAAAACATTAATCAAAATAGCTTTTCCCATTATGTACCATATAGAATCTTCAACAAGCAGCAGTGCAAAAGAGAGAGGAGTGATTGGTTTTAATATGCCCAGGGAAAAATCACCATATACGAAACTGTCTTGGTTTCCTCCACAACATAATACCCTCTGGTTACCATAATGCTCAAGCTTAGTAGTAAGCAACTCCAAAGCATCACACCAGGCAGCAAAGTGGTAACGGTCTAGACTGGCATATTTTAAAGTACATATAGTTTCACTAAAAGGCTCACTTAGCCAATTCATGAGATCACCCCATTCCCATAAGAACACTGCAAGGGTGAAATTTTCAAAGTCTTCACACTACAAGCCAAGTCTAGAAATGACCAGTTCTCACTTTTGGCCTTGTGCTCTTATAACAACAAGATACTTGGAATGGGGGAAAGGTGAACTCTCCTTCAAAATAATCAAAATTAACACAGGTGAGGACAGAAATGAAGTCAGTAAAGGAAAGAGATGGTGCTGTGGGTTTAATTTACACAGAGATCATTGCTATCACCATTGTAATACATTTCATTTCAATCCTTTGTTCTGCATGTAGATTGGTTGCCTCAACTCGACTTCAGTTGTGTTCTTTAATACATGCCAGCTAGACAGCTAGGTAGCTAAGCTAGAAAGCTGAAGTTCACGTCCTGAACTCCTGACAGCTAGACTGCAATGCGCAATCCAGCTTTTGCCACGCAGACGCAACGGCATGACTCTGAGTCAGAATTAACACAGTGAGGTAGAGGCCAGGCTGGCTTCTGCTGCTACCTGGGCTGCTTTTACCTACAAAATCAGTCCGAGAGAAATTTGATTTCTCTGCAGCAGAGACCCTCATGACCAATCCCTATTTTCATGAATGGCAAGAGCCAAAGCCAGTCATCCATTTTACTAACATGAATCATGACACAGATGATGTGGTCCATGAGCCAGCAGTTATGAGGTGGCCTCCTGTTCTCCATATTCCTAAACACTGCAGAAACTGCAATTCCTTATCTGGCCAGCTTCGCAATGCACAGTCCCTCCCCCATCAGAAACTCGCTGATTGGATATAGCAAGCAATAAAGTTTCAGTGTGTTTGAATGAGTGTACACTTCCATCTCTTTGTTACAGAAGCTGGTGCTTACTGATGAAGAGCCCAATAAATATTTATTGAATCAGTAAGAGAAGGATAAAAGTGAAACAGGAATGAGAAAGGGAAAAGGGAAGCTGGAACAAAGTGAAAAAGATGGACAGATCTAGATTATTCTAAAAGATTTATGGAAAAAAACCATATCCCTAAAGTTTCAAATTCTTTGCTATCATTACAACTACTTTATTCAATTAATTATAAAACACGAACTTCCTTTCTAATGATTTTTTCTGACAGAGAAATGTTTGTTGACAGTTTCTATCCTATTGAAACTTACATTCTAATATACCATGTAATTTTACTTAAATGTTTTCAGGTTAACATTATGATTTTGTCATAAACCTCATTACACATCCAAGAGTTAAGGAGTAAGTCTTCCATATTACATGAAGCTAAAATCAAAGGCAGACAACATCAAAACAACACATACTGCAAAAACTTTACTCTCATTTCACTATGTGCATATGAATTACGATACAACACTTGTGACATTATTTTAACGCAGCAGTTCTCACAGTGTGGGTCCAAAGACCTCTGATGGTCACCAAGAACTTTTCAGGGGTCCCAAAAGGTCTCCTTTTTCTGAACACATACTGGGGTGAAGACAGATGTTCTTTCTGCACTTCAACCAAGAAAACATATCATGACAGATTGAATGCAGAAGCAGATATAAGAATCCAGCTGTTTCTATTAAATCAGACATTAAAAGAGATTTATAAAAATGTAAAACAGTGCTACTCTTCTCACTAAACATTTTTGTTTCAGAAAAACATATTTTTCACAAGAATACCTTATTTGCATTAACAGAATGATAGTTGTATTGCTTTTTAGTGAATTAAATATATATATTTTTTATTTTCCCAGTTTTATTTTGTAAATGCTAAATATTGATTTTAAATGCTATATACTGATAAAAGGAATCCATGGAAAGCTCATTAGGGTCCTCAATTTTTATGAGTTTTTAAAAAGTAAAAACATGGGCTGCCTGGGTAGTTCAGTAGGCTGAGCGTCCAATTTTGGCTCAGGTCATGATCCTACCATTCCTGAGTTTGAGCCCCACGTCAGGCTCGATGCTCTCACCCTGTCAGCACAGAGTCCACTTTGGATCTTCTGTCCCCCTCTCTTTGCCCCTCGCCTACTTGAGCCCTCTCTCTCTCTCTCTCTCAAATAATGGATAAACATTAAAAAAAAATATTAAGTATAAACAAAATAGAAAAATCTTGTAATAGTGCCAGAATTCCTTTGAGTAAACAATAAAGTCTATTTACATTTAACCAGCTTTCTGAATGTTTTATATAAAGTACTAGGCAGCCTTTCTAACCACCGTTGTAGAAAGAACATGATGTTGAATACATGGATTTAAATACCAGTTTCACAACTTATTAGCTATGTTGGCATCTGGTCCCTATTATTCTCACTTATACAATATGACAAACTCAACAGTAAGCATATCAAAACTAAAATCACTGCATTTCACAGGCATTCTTGAACGTTTAATTACCCAGGATTATATAGAGTAATTTTTATGTAATTATATACAGTAGCTAATTCAATTATCTGGGAGTATATTTCCCAGCTACTCCTATTCAGAGTTACAGATTCTACAGGAGCAGTTACAGCGTACTTGAGTATGACTGAGGCCATCACATAATTTTTCCTCACCCAAATCACATTTGCCTTGATCTATGGAGTCTCAGCTAAATACTCATTTGCTCAAATGCCTGCATGGATGCAAAGATTTTTTCTTAGGACAATCTTGGTGGCATCTAGGGGTAAAATCTAGGGATACTCCTATTATTCAGGGAAGAAGAATCCTTCCAAGAGAACTGTCTAGAACACTTACCCCTGACAGCAGAAGACTCACTTTATTTTAATTTGTCAGGCATCCAAATTCTAGGAATATGCTCTCCATTACCTACAATAATATAAGCTCTCAAAGACCATTATCTCTTTTTGTCATCTAAATTTATAAAAAGTCTTCTTGAGGAAAATAAGGTTTGGGTTCGTTCTTTTTTTTTTTTTAATTTCTTTATTTTGAGAGAGAGAGCATGTGTACACATGAGCAGAAGAGGGGCATAGAGATTGAGAGAGAACCTCATACAGGCTCTGGCTGTCAGCTTGGAGCCCCACACAGGGCTCAATTTCAGGAACTGCAAGACCATGACCTGAACCAAAATCAAGAGCCAATGCTTAACAGACTGAGACACCCAGGAACCCCAGAGAAAAGTAAGGTTCTGAGAAAGGTGCTCTAAAGAAATGGTCTTCTTTTTATTTTTCTCCCACAGTCTGAAAAGAATTTTCTAAAATTCTGTAATACACTTTTTCAGTTGACATCTAAAGTTTTTCATCACAAGTTTAAATGGTTACAAAGGATATAATTTCCTGTGTGTTGTACATAGTGTCATTTTAAAATAAAATGGTTACATCATTCTTTTAGAGGTACCAGAGGAATCTAAATTACACAGCAATTTCTTATACACCATCATCCATTTTTAAATATACTTTTTAAGAAACTGTATATTGTTCACTTCTCTGCTTGAACTCATTTTACTTATTTCTCCACAGCATTTTACCCTAGTGTGGGTTTTCTATCTCTACTGTCCATTAAACTGCCCCTTCCTCGAATACTCTTGCCCACTTATTGTCTGGCTAATTCTTAACTGTCCTTCAGGGCCCAATTCAAACATCTTCTTTTCTGTGAAGTTTTCCTGGATGCCACCATCCTTACACACACACATGCACATGCACGCACACACACACACACACACACACACACACACACACACTGGGGAAAGTTTATTTTTTTTGTACTCCCACAACACTTATTTTATATCCAGATCATTTCTCTAAATGTCTGTCTCCCTAAATAAACAGTAACCTACATGGACTGAAAAAATAAATAGCATAAAGGAGGCAATGAATATTGAGTCACATTGAATAAAATACGATTAAATTCTTAATCACAAGAATTGTAATAGTTCTTGCAATTAGCATATTTGCTTTATCTCTGCTTTTATGCTTTTGGTGTTCTCAAGTTATCTGATAGTTTTTATGTTTTGGTTTTATTTTGTTGTTGTTTTGTGGGTTCAAAAAAAAACTTTCTACTTCAATTCTTTTGACAATTACACAGGGTACAAATACACATATAGACCATGGCTATGTGATGTGGATGAAATTACATATTCTGTCTCAGTCACAGTTTCTTTATATTAATTAAACAGTAATTATAATATCATGTTAGGTAGGTAGTATCAGATTAGAGATGCATGTGAAAATTTTTATATAAACTTTATACATAAAACATTATATAAAAAGTGATACTATTATTAAAACCATATCCAATATGCAAAAATTCTAATGATTAGGACTTTAAACCAACAGGGAATGCCTTAAGAAATAAAATAGACTTTAAATGATAAGGTCATAACCTTTTTGCTGCTGAACTTTAAAATTTTAATTCAGTATAATATTAATATCCTGGAGTGGCCTTTGTACAACTCTGTATTTCCTTCATTTCCTGTACTTCAAAAAAGATGTAGAAAAATAAATGATTTTTTTGAAAGTGGTCAGCTTCTGAAACACAATCTGCTGTGATATTTCACTTATTGAAAATATTTCCAAGCTTATCCTTTTCAACAATCCCACATAATAATGCTTTATTTCAAATGCGTGTGACAGATATCATTACTAATCTCACACAGATGCTCCTCTCCTACCACACCAGAGCAGTTATTGGATGTCCTACAACATAGCAGCCAATCCCCATATGCACGAGGAATATGGTCACAAATACGTAAATGACTATAAATAAGGCAGAGTATTAAACCATTACAGATTATGAAGGATGCATCTTAACAAGTCAGAGAAACTCAATAAATAATCGGGTTGCTTGAAGGTGAAAAGAAGAAACAATCACCAACTGGTACAAAACCACAGTTTAATCAACTTACAAAACCAGTAAATCTAGCACCTAGATCTTGGTGTTTAATGCCACTCCTCACTATAAAGAACCAGAACTTGTTTGGGGGGAAAAAAAGAAAAAGGTTGATTCCAGGGCTAGGCAAAGAAGGTACACAATGACCCTCGAGCACCTCATTATGCCAAAAAGTACAGAAATGATAAGAAATGCCATAAGGACTCAGAATTATAAACTGCTGGGGGCAGGGGGAATAGGAAAATAATAAATATAGTAAGAAATGGTGAGCAAAGGGAAGGTTCAGAGAGTAGAACAGAGCTGACTAGTAAAGGAGGAGAAGCCGCAGGCATCAAAATACCACCGTTCTGCAACCACTGCAATAAAACGTGGATCAGGCAAGAATTATCAACAGATGCTAAATCAGGAGGAGAAATTTCCCTTAAGAGCAGAATATGGAGCTGGTTTCAAAATGCCTCAGATCACTCACTAGTAACAAAGAGAAAATTAGGAACTATACACTGGAAAAATTGGACACCTTGACCAGGTGGATAGTGAGTGCTTGCAGACGTGCTATCTGGAAAGGAAACATCACTGATACAAAATTCTGTCTGGGAATGGATAATCTGACTGTAAATCATGAGGAAACATCAGATTTGCCTCAAATGACAGGCATACTGTTCAAAAAATAAGCAGAATCCTGTTTTCTTCAAATATACCAATGTTATAAAAGACAGACAAGTCCAAAGATTATTACGGAATAAAGAGACCAAAGAGACACAACAACCCAATGCAATACTTGGTCCTACACCGGATCCTCTGCTGGAGAGAAAAAATAAACACTTGTAAAACACATTGCTAACTGTACTGACAAAATCTGAATATCGATGTTACGTGAGATGATGATTACATCAATGATAGCTTTACTAAAGTTAAAAACTCTACTGTACTTATGTAAGAAAATACCTTATTCTGTGAAACTGCACTAATATATTTAATGGTAAAAGAGAGCAATGATATCAAATTACTCTCAAAAGAATGAATATATATTCTCTGTATGCATATGCTTGTGCGTGTGTAACTGTATACAAAAGTATAAATATAGAAGTATATGGGTGTTCTTTGTACTATCTTTACAACTTTAATTTAAAATTATTTCCAGGGGCACCTGGATGGCTCAGTCGGTTGAGTGACCGACTTTGGCTCAGGTCATGATCTCACAGTCCATAGGTTTGAGTCCCATTGGGTTCTGTGCTGACAGCTCAGAGCCTGGAGCCTGCTTTGGATTCTGTGTCTCCTCACCCTTCACCCCACTGCTCTCTCTCTGCCCCACCCCACTCACACTCTATCTTTCTCTCAGAAATAAATAAATAAAACAAGATAAAATTATTTCCAAATAAAAGGTTTAAGAAAAAAAGCAGAGGAATGGTAAGCACAGACTCCAGCACATGAGAGGGAGACAGAGGGATCAGACAGGGAGATGCACAGATGGCCATAAGGTGTCCAAGGTCCTGGTGACAGGGGCATGATTTGCTCTTCTTAACTACAAATATGTGACAGATATTCTTATTTGTGTAAAATAGCACATTAGAAAGGAAAATAAAGGAATAAAGGAAAAATAACGCTCTGTGAATTGTTTGATAATTCCTTCCAAACTATTTAAAGAATATGAAAAGTCCTCATAACACAAGCACAACAGGACATAGACTAATTAGTATTTCTAATGCAAAAATCATCAGTTTGTTTTTATTACACCAAGTTCAAAGTGTAATACTGGTTTTAGGCCCGGTTCTCTACTTTTCTTTTTTCTTCCTCAATTTAATAGTTCTTTTCCCTCCTCAATAGAAGGTTTGTGTCTTCTTTAAACGTAACACATAATACAATTAAAAGGGTTAATACAAATAGGTATTATAGTTAACATATATTGCTAAGTACCAGGAACTATGCTAATAAACATTTGATATATATCTTTTACTCTTCACAAACAAATCGTGTTATTTTCCCTCTTTTCAGATGGAGAAAAACCAAGAACAGAAAGGTTAAGTAACTTGCCCAAGGACACACAGCTAGCAAGGGTCAGACTTAGAATATGAATGCAAAGAATCTCACTCCAGATTCCATACAGGGAAAAACCATGATTCATTGTGTCTTTATTACCTTCCCGAATTTAAGATTCTGATCTCAAATATTTTTGCATTGAAAACATAGGTAAAATACCCACACAGTACTTTAAATCCAGTCCTTTAAGCCGGTAAGTAAAAGCAAATTCTAGCTATTATTTATTTTCTATTCAGTGTGGGCAGAAAATGCTGTATTTCAAATTTAGAAACTGACACTACCTTGGATATTCCCCCGTTGCTTCCTCTGACCTCTGGGGGGGGGGGGGGGGGGGGGGGGGGGGGGGGGCTGGCCAGGAAGGGTGTTGTTGAGTAACTGAAATGCTACCAGAGTCAAAACAATGAACAGAAAAATACTTAAAATATTCTCAATCTATGTACACTAGAAAATCCACATTTTAAAAATATTTAGTATGTTATTCAGAAAAGCCTGATTTTGCTGGATGTAAAAAAAGAACTTCCCAGCATGGTATAATCATTGATAAAAGTGGCTGTAAGCCATTTTGTGGCTGCCCAGCATCTATCCTTCCTTCCTGACATCCCTTCAACTCCCTTTTGGGGAATTTTCTACTCTGTCATGCAGTCCTGGTGGGGGCACACATCCAACTACATGCTCTCCAATTATGGAAATTAAGGGGTCCCTTAGAGGTTGCTTCCAAACAATTTCTGCTCACTCGCTGGTGTAGGTTGGTGGACACATAACTCAAATTTAGCCAATCAGACACAATCTCTTGGGACTTTAGTATATTAGGCAGAATCCATGCACATACTAAGGATGTGGTTAGAGTTCATTCATGTCAGCAGCTGAGACTGGGTATTTTTGTTGAGTATTCCTGCTACCAACACCTTGAGATAGATCTCCCTGTCTCCACTCTGTTCCAAGTCTAACAATGCAGCCTCCCTTCAATCTGGAGAGTTTCTTCCAACCCAGATACTTCTAATAAATTCCTTTTTTTGCTTGTAAGTCAGAATCTGTTTCCTGTGCTGACAATGATAGATATATCATCTATCTGTATTTTATAAAAAATATAAAGACATAGGGGGTAAAATTACCTATTTTATTTAGCATTTATTTGAATGACTTTAATGCTTATCCATTGGTTTGATATATTGGAAAATGTGTTAGCCAAAGAATTTGAAGATCCAGAATCTAGTACAGGCTTTCCATCAACTGGTTTTAAAACCTAAAGTTGAATTCACTCTTGTTTTTGTTATTTTTTTTCTCATCTATGTATTAAGATGGTTTGAACTGCAAGTGTTCTTGCATTCATAAAATATTATGTTTTATAGAAAAGATCAGATTATTAATAACAATACCAATAGCATAGACCTTCTTTCAAGAAATTAGCACATGGATGATGCCGAGCTTAGTATTTCCCATTCTTCTTAAGTAATATTATTTCTCATACAATAAAGTATCATAGTAGTTTCTAATGTAACAAACAGAAATCAAATAGTTTCAGGCTGTTTCCCTAAGGGAATAGCATCCCATGCCTCAGAAGATTTAGCTGCAAGAAATACACAGGTTTGAAATACCACTGCTCATTAAATACCATTATAAGATCTGCAAGCAAAGTCATGCATCTTCTATATATTTTATCTTTTCTAATATCACAGTATTCTCCTAAAATATGCTTCCTTCTTGTTTTCCAATGTATAATACTATCCTTACACAAAAGTTTCAAGTTCAATAAAATAAATAATTTAATTCCTTTTAAAATTAATTGATGGTTTGATAGATATGTTTTGCTAACTGTGTATAAAAATTGTTTGGTGTACTTACTAAGTAATATATCCTTAACAATGCCAGGGGTTCAATTTTACTCAAAGATCTATAATTACTTGTGTCAAAGTCAGCCAAAATTTTTAGAACTGGCATTGACCATGGTTTGCTAAGGATCTAAATACCAGGGGAAGGCATATCATAGAGTCAACAGTTTTGGTATCGAAACTAAGACATCCACAAAAGAGTACCGTTATGAATCTTTAAAATTTTAAAAGCAGAGCCATCCTCAAAAAACTGTTCAAATAGAGAAGACAATCATTAAGGTTATAAACTAATGATTATTTAACATTAACATCAAGCATTAACTGTATTTGAAAGCCTACAAGATTTTGTTTCTAACATGAAATGTTATTTCCCTAAACCCAAGCTTGAGTATACTCTTTGTTCCTAACTCTCAACACAATTCAAAACACAAGGCACTCCATCGATCATGTAGGTCACTACACTGAACTCCGGGGTAGCTAAAAGGAAATAAGAATTGGTCCCTGGCCTTAAGGGCACATGCAGCAGCCATAAAAACTGACTAAATATGGTAAATGCTAGAAGAGAGATGGTATCTACCGCTATGTCAAGGAAGCAATTAATTCTGTTTGGGGTCAGAGAAAAAAATACAGAGAAAAAGTGATAGATTAAACCTTTATTTAAAAAATTAAAAATACAAATACTAGGGGTGCCTGGGTGGCTTAGTCGGTTAAGCGTCCGACTTTCGCTTAGTTCATGATCTTGCGGTTCGTGGGTTCGAGCCCCGCGTCGGGCTCTGGGCTGACTGCCGGCTCAGAGCCTGGAACTTGTTTCCAAGTCTGTGTCTCCCTCTCTCTGACCCTCCCCTGCTTACGCTCACTCTCTCTCTCTCTCTCTCTCCTAGAAATAAATAAAAATATTTTTAAAAAATACAAATACGAAATCTCTTATCTGGATAATAAACTTCAGAGTCTGTCATTGCAGAGTTTAATCCCCATCTCTTTCCATTTCTGGCCATGTGAAACTGAGAATATTTTCTGGAAATCTCCAATGTTACCCCCATTCTGGCACTCACTAGTTGTAATCTTGGGCAATTCACTTCACTCTAGACCTCAAATTCCTCATCTACAAAGGAAGTCATGAAGTCAGGCTTTAAGATCTTCAATTTCCCCTCTCATTCTAAAATGAATTTGTATTTCTATAATTTCAAATTATAGAAATTCTTATCTCTTTTGGAAGAGACAAATTAATATTTGTCTCCATTAAGCAAATATTAACAGAGCACCTTACTCTTCCAGGCATCTGGTATGTATCAGTGAACAAAATAGGATAAAATTTTATGGAAATTACACAGAAAATACATTTTGAAACACTTTTCAAATTCTTTGCTGTCTCCTTGTTCATAACTCATTTCCCTGTGAGGTTTACATATACATTTAAGATATTTAACACTGGGAAATTTGAAATAACTATGGACATTAACACACAAAGAGGAATTCATAGATGAAGACGAATATAGTTGGCAACACCACTATCAAGATAGGTTTCTCTAAATATACATGGAATCAGTGCATCTTAACAACCTGACAAAAAGGCAGTAGATTAGTGAGCTCTCTTAAATCAGTTTAGTATATAGATCTCTTTTCTTCCTCATTTAAGCTATTAGCTAGTTTCTTGAGAACTTACCATGCACATAAAATTTCCACATGGTAAAAAAAATAAACACAAAAACTTATGATTTCATTTCTTTTTCAGAGATTCCACCTCCCTACTTGGTATTGTTCAGCCTTGTTCTAGACCATATATTTATTATACAAGGTCTTTATTTGAAAGTCATATATCATCACTTTTTACAAACTGATTTATTATTCAATAAGCAATTGTAAGACATCAGCAATTTCAGGCAGCTGCAGAAAAGAAGCCTCACTCTGAGTTTGTCAGGAAACTCAGGGTGTGAAAGGATACAAGATGAGGTGAGGAAGAACAGAATCTCCCGGTTCTCAGAATACACGGTGACTGGAAGAGGCACTCAGTGTTCCATGTGTGAACTCCTCCTCTCCACATGCTCTCTCCTTTACCCAGCTGCTCCTTTCTCTGTGTGCCCTTTCCCATTGTCTTGTGGCAATTCCTTCTTCATGGTTGCCACAGCCTACTGGATTCTGCTGCCCTGCCTTCTCTCAGAAATTCTGCACACTTCTGCATCATTATGTCCTTCTCCTTAGAAGAGAATGACTTAATGAGGGTTGTGATCACTCTCCCGTAATATACAACTCTGTGGAAAAGATTTCTCATGTCTAGTCCCTTCCATGATTGCTTGCCTTTCTACAGTTATTGGTAAAGATAATGGGGTGACATAATTTATAAAGTTAAAAAAAAACACCTAGCACTATATGCATAAGACACCCTTTAAAAAAGGACTGTGGCATAGTAGGTGACACATGATTTCTAAGACACACCATCACTGTTAGGTACCTTCCATGGGATGTTCAGAAATAGACATACTGTCTCACCATAGATGCTGTATATATAGAAACTTGATTCACAAGTCATGCCATGAAGTTAGGCCATTTCTCTCAAGATGCAGGAGGCAAGTATATATGGCATATACTAGAAGTTTAAAATTCAAAATGTTGTGAAGAGGCGGGCATGTGTATATGTGTTTTAGAATAAACAAGCTCAGCTTGAAAAACCACTCTTTAAAGCTAGGCAAAACAAACATCCATACAAACAAAACACACTGTGAAATATCTACTTTGAAAGTTGAGCCAGTTGGCATCAAATATGCACTGTAAAGGGGGCATGTCTTAGACTGCAGCTAGTCAACCATAAGGGATTGTCTCCATGCTGTGAAACTCAGACTACGTTAACAAATGACCACTATTCTGGATGAGGAAGCAATCACCCCGGCAACTATTTTCCAAAGCTTCAGCCTCCCAATTTGGCCAAGGAGGACCAGGAATGCTGCACAATTCCTAGCCTGACGGTTCTGCTCTGGCCTCATATGTAAAAGATGAAAGCAACTGCCAAACAAAACACAGCATAGAAAACTTTGGAATAAACTTGTTTTATGGGGAATACTTCTGTAGAAGACCGGAGACACCTGAAAGAAAGGACAGCCATCTCTTTTTCTTTATGTGGATGAGTGGGCAAAAGGCGTATCTGTGAGATGACAGGAGTCACCTTTGAATGACTCAGATGACAAGGAAAGCAGAGAAGTGATATGTAAGTGGGACTCGGGGGACACAGTCAAGGCACTAATCAAGCCTCATCTGATCCTGACCCAGCTTCTACCTGCACGAAGGAGCCTTGAGGCTTCCATATGTTGAATAAGACATCACCTCCTCTGACTCCTGGGACCCCACTGGCACAAACTGTAGGGAGAAGGGCCAGAGCTCCAGGTAGGACCACCTATCCCCAGCATGTGGGCAGCCAGGGACAGGAGTGAACTCTCAGCCTGTCCCTGCCTCTCAGCAGCGCTCACAACCTTACCATGTTTATCCTGGGGATCATCACAACTCATCTTACTATGCCCTTTATTTCCCTTTCTTATCAGCTCTCAGGGAAGCTCCAGCACCAGGTCACGTCTAATTCCCACACAGCTCTGTGGCCAATGAGACAACCCCAGAGTAACCAGGGACTCGCCCTCCGTCTTATCTGCTTTATGCTTCCCATGACTGCTTATAAATATCTGGGACACTATGAATTCGATTTATTGGTTTCTTCCATTAAAATGTAAGCCCCATGAGGGCTTTTGTTAATTGTTGTGTCCTTCACACAGTAAGAATAATTCACATTGTTTGTGAAGGACTATCCAAAAGATTTTTTAAAAATGCTGGGTTGTTTTTATTTCGTTTGTTTGTTTATTTTTCCTAGACTTCACAGATTTTAGTCTTTTGGGAGTGAGAGAGGGATTGGACTCATAATATATAGAATTAACATATTCAAAAACACATAAACACTACCAAAAACTATGAATATCAATCTGGAACACTGCTCTGAAGTGAGCTACTTTGGCTTCCTTGTTACTTTCATAATAACATTTCATATAAAATATAAACATTCTTAATTTCAAAACTTCAAAAATTAGCTGTTTTTCTAATTATTTCTATAAGGTTTCCATTGTTCACAATGTATTTTTCAGAACCAAACACATAATAATCATTTTAATGAGCATTTTTTCTTTTATATGGAATATTTTAAGGCTCTAAAATATTCATAAGCATTCTAATTTTCTAAGTGTTAAAAAGGTACAAGCAATCCTTATATTTGCCTAAATGTGTTCAAAACATATGTCCATACAAAAACCTGCATAAAAATTTTTATACCAGTTTTATTCCTGATTGCAAAACTTTGGATCAACCATATATTCTTTAGTAGGGGAGTGGATAAACAAACCATGGTATAGCCATACAATGGAATATTACTCAGTAATAAACAGAAATGAGCCCTCAAGCTAAAAAAGACATAGAGGAATCTTAAATGCCTATTACTAAGTGAAAGAAGCCAGGCTGAAAATGTTACATACCATATGATCACAACTAAATGACATTCTAGAGAAGGCACAACAACAAAAGACAATAAAAAGATTGGAGGTTATAGGAGTTCACAAGGTGGGGGAGTGGGGTAGGGAAGGAGTGAGGGATGAATAGGTAGAGTGCCGGGAATTTTTAGGGCGGGAAGGTATGATACTATAATGGCAGATACATGACCCTATGCTCTTACCAAAATCCCTAAAACTGTACAACACAAAGAATGAACCCTAATATAAACTATAGACTTCAATTGATAATAATGTGTCAATATTTGCTCACGAATTATAACACATGCTCCATACTAATGTGAGTTGTTAATAAAATAAACTCTGTGTATGGTTGATGAAGGTATATGGGAATTATCTAAGTAAATTAACACTCTAATAGCCATCCCCTTCCTTCCCAGTCTACCTGAGAGGCCATGAACACTATGCATGGACATGGATATTAAGAGACACTAGTTTTACACTAGTGAAACAAAACAGAGGAAAGCCTGAGCAGTCAGAATTTCTGATCAGTTTCATTTTTCTGTTTCAAGTGCTGTGAGATCATGGAGCAGACTTTCACAAATACCCATAAATCTACACACATAAAGTAAATGACTAGTCAGGATAAAAGTGAAAATCAAGTGTTGGTTTCTTCTGTTTTGTTACTTGTTGGGGAAAGGAGTTTTCTCATTACAGAGGAGTAAATGATTTACACCAAAACACTTAAAAGTGGCATAAATGATGGGTGATGGGACCACCAGGGGCACCTGGGTGGCTCAATCAGTTAAGCGTCTGACTTTGGCTCAGGTCATGATCTCACTTTTCATGGGTTCGAGTCCCGTGTCAGGCTCTGTGCTGACAGCTAGCTCAGAGCCTGGAGCCTGTTTCAAATTCTGTGTCTCCCTCTCTCTCTGATCCTTCCCTGCTCATGTTGTCTCTCTCCCCTCTCAGAAATAAATAAAACATTAAAAAAAAAAAAGGAAAAGAGTGATTGCATGCCTTTCACACAGTAGTTGTTAAATAAGTATTTCTTAAACTTCTCTGCAACTATATGCCAGGGAAAGGGGGGAAACACATTTTCCATGAAAAGAAAAAAATATTAGAGATGGTCAGAAAAGTTACTATAATAGAGGTCAAGGGGTGCGGCATGCTGAAATAAAGGCTGATACCACCAACCTGGCAGCACTATTTTGAAAACTGGATGAGACAATGTTTATAAATGTACTTGGCAAATATCAGATAGTAAAACCATAAAATTGAGGGAAACACTAGGTAAAGGGAACTATCTTTCAGTGCTGCAAAGTAGGGCTAAGTAGAAAAGAAGCAATGCAATCAGTCTCCCTTTTTCTGGTTCCTTGATGCTCCATGTTCTGCCCCTTGCAAACCTGCTCAGGGGTAGATTTTAATTCATCAGTTTTTCTTGACAACTTCAGTTATTACCTTTGCTAAAGCTTTTACGTTCCTACAGAAGACAAATAGATTACTGAAGATTATGAACTAAACGAAAATGCTTTCAAGGATGGGATGAGGATAGAATGAATTCTTATAACAAAAAAAAAGTAAGATTTGACTCTACATATTTTACAAATTAATTTCTCCTCTGCTGAGTACAGTAGTTCATAAATCAACTGACTTCTAAGAATAAATGAAGAACATGGGGAAATACATCAGTGATTTAAATGAACTTATTTTTATAAGTTAAGGACAAGAATGTTTTATGTTTTAGAAAACACTATTTTGAATCAAATCATGGAGGAAAAAATTGCCAAGTACCTCTTTCTTATTCTAGGTTTGCTCTGACCCTTTCCACTTTAGTCTTCAGTAAAGACCCCATTTAATTCCTAACAACAACAAAAAAAAAACCCTCATCACAGTCACTTCAAATTATTTAATGGGAGCTGCTTTGAACTATCTAAGCACAAGCCAGTCTTTAAAAATTGCTCACATGCTAGAGTTTGACAGTGTTATAAGTGCCTATAAATATTGAATAATGCAAATTGGTAACCTGTTGACAATGCATTTGCATAAATCAAGAGAATACTTGTGTAATAAATTCACATCTGACCTTTTTAACCTTTCCTACTATTGATCGTTCTGCAGCTGCTAAGGTCCTAGAATAGGCTGATGTCAGTTAAAGGAAAAAATAATAGGAAGGAAAGAATCGCTTTCTAGGAGAATGCCTGAGAAAATCTACAGAACGTGGTGATAAGCTAGTTCTGGGGGGAAAAAAATGACAAGGCTTAGCAATTCTACAAATTAGCTTTTCCAAGTCCATGCTATCTCCACATTATTATTGTCCTTTTATCTAACAATCACAACTCATCTGATGTACAAGTCATCATAAGGCTCGTTGCATTTTTTACAATATTAAGGCAAGAAAACAATCCATACAGTTTTCACCAAGTTAAAACCAATGGACAGTCAAACCCTGAGAGTCAGACAAGTAAAGACATAAGTAAAATGGCTTGGGTCATAAATCAAAAGCTAATAGAGCCTGAACACACGAGTCCGACCCTTTAATAGTATTCTCTCCTAGAGTGGTAACTCAAGTGAGAAAACAAAGTGTAGAGGTTATCACCTGTGCAAAGACACTGGACACTGCATCTGATAGTAGCTGTAGCCATCCCATTGTTCAGAAAATTTCTTACATGAAATCAGGCAAAACTATTATCACTAGGACTACACTTCTGTCTTCGAAGAAAAGAAAACATAAAAGTTGCACTTTGGGTACATTTAGATGATATCATGATCAAATAAACTTAAATATTTTTGGTTCATGCTTAAAATTCCTACCAGGGTTCTGCCTCTTTCATAGCAGAGGTCATGCATAGCACTAACGTCTCACACCTATTCAGGAGCTGCTGAGCAAGAGATTCTTAACTGAATGATAAACTCAACAGAACTCCCAGGATGAAAACTACAGACTAAAAGTCCTCTCTATCAGCACACAAGAGCCACGTTTGCCAAGCATCAAAGAGAATAGGCTTATTGAGTGTTGCTATAGAGGAGAGGCAGATGGAATGATTAAAGCTACCAGGAAACATGAAAAAGCATCAAACAAAATAACAGTCTTGTGAGATGGTGAAATATCTGCCACCAAAGAAGTGGTTCTCACTCCACACACTTAAAATTTTGTTTCCTAAGCCCAGTACTCAACTGGCTTAGTTATGAAGTTAGAGGTGAAGCCTGACAAAATGCAATTTCAACAAACAACTGAGTTGATTCTGATGTAGGTGGAAAACAACATGAGATCCTGGCGAAACAACCAGGCCTTAACAAACCTTTGGACAGATCACATACATCAGGTAGAAGTGACACCTGATGAACTATGACATCCCTTTGAAATTTAAGAGTCCTATTTCTCTAAGGTTGTGAAGGCAGGTAAATCAAACTAACAACAACAATACAGTAAATCTGAGAACATATATGACCTAATATATATTACAATGTCATATCTAAGAAACCAAGCCCTGGATTTAGTATGGTCTGGGTTCAAATCCTATACCATTTACTAGCTCTGAGAACCTGAGAAAATTACTTACCTTGTCTAAGGGGCTTTTTTTTTTTTTTAATATTTTTTTTATTTATTTCTAGGAGAGAGAGACAGCGTGAGCAGGGGAGGGTCAGAGAGAGAGGGAGACACAGACTCTGAAATAGCCTCCAGGCTCTGAGCTGGCAGTCAGCACAGAGCCCGACGCGGGGCTCGAACCCACGAACCGTGAGATCATGACCTAAGAGAAAGTCGGACGCTTAACCGACTAAGCCACCCAGGCGCCCCTAAGGGGCTTTTTTTTAAATGGCATAATACTCAGCTCACAGAGAAATTATAAGTAACTAATTTTGTGTTAAATGCTCACCCAAAATTATAAAGAATAAAAGGAATGACAAGGAAAAAATGAAAAATTCTGACATGGTTTTTAGTTTGAAAAATTATGAAAGTGAAAAAAAGAAGTCCTAACTGTGTGTGTGTGTGTATGTTTAGACAATTTGGTACATATGACAATATTCAGCATCATTAACCATCAAATAAATGCAAATCAAAATCACAATGAGATACCACTTTACACCCATTACTAGGATAGCTATATTCAAAAAGGCATTTAACACATTAACAAAGATATGAAGAAAGAGAAACCTCCCTCCACTGTTGGCGAGATTATAAAATGGTGCAGCCACTTTAGAAAAACAGTTTGGCAGTTCCTCAAATGCTTAAATGTAGAGTTACCATATGATCTAGCAATTCCACTCCTAAATATATACCCCAGGGAACTGAAAACAGGTAATCAAACAAAAATTTGTAGCCGAAGGTTCACAGCAGCATTATTCGTAATAGCCAAAAGGGGGGAACAATCCAAATGTTCATTAACTGATGAGTGGATCAATAAAATGTGGTATATCCTTATAATGGAATAATATTATTCAGCCATAAGAAGGAATAAAATACTGACATATGCTACAATATCATGAACCTTGAAAATACTATGTTAATTGAAGGAAGTCAGTAACAAAGAACCACACAGTGTATAATTCTATTTATATGTAATGTTTAGAATGTGGAAATCAATGGAGACAGATGGCAGATTAGTGGCTGTTAGGGGCTGAGAGTGGAAAGATGGCTTGGAGGTGGTGGCTAAGGGATATGGTGTTCCTATTTGGGGTTATGAAAGTATTCTAAAATTGATTGGACTGGTTAGTGTACAACTTTGTGACTAATACTATACCATTGAATTATAAACGATTATACCATAGAAGGAAAACTTCCTTCTGTAGTTGAAATATCTGAGGCTCTTCATACCCAGTACCCTTCCCTTTGGTGACCTGCCATCTACCCCACCCACTCCCCATTTTATTCATTCTAATAGGGCTATCAGTTAGGGAAACATTCAAACCCCATTTCTGCCATAGAAACTACTCACAAATTAGTGCCACTTAACTCTCTGAGCTGTTTCTATTTCTACACTTCCTGAGGCCTACTCATTCAACTCAATTTTCTTCTTTTTTAAACTTTTTTTAATGTTTATTTACTTTTGAGATACAGAAAGAGACAGAGAGACAAAGTGTGAGCAGAGGAGGGGCAGAAAGAGAGGGAGACAGAATCCAAAGTAGGCTCCAAGCTCCCAGCTATCAGCATGGAGTATGATGTGGAGCTCAAATTTAAGAACCACAAGATCATGACCTGAGGCGAAGTCGGATGCTCAACTGACTGAGCCACCTGGGTGCCCCAAAAAGGACCTTTGGAGATAGAAAACCTAACTTCAATCTTAGATTTGACATTTACTATCATAGTGCTCTTGGTTAATTATAATAACAATACTAGCCTCCAAGGATCATTTTTTTGAGAAAATAATTGAGATAGCAAGGTTTACTATCATATCAGTCCAGAGCCCACTTCAGATTCTGTGTCTCCCTCTCTCTCTGCCCCTCCCCCACTCGCATGCACACTGTCTCTCTCTCTCTCTCTCTCTCTCTCTCTCTCTCAAAAATATATAAACATTAAACAAAGCATTTTGGGATGCCTGAGTGACTGTTGCTTAAGCGTCTGACTTTGGCTCAGGTCATCATCTCATGGTTCATGGGTTCCAGCCCTACAATGGACTCTGTGCTGACAGCTCAGAGTCTGAAGCCCACTTCAGATTCTGTGTCTTCTTCTTCCTCTCTCTCTCTGCCCCTCCCCTACTTGCACGTGAGCTCTCTCTCTCTCTCTCTGTCTCTCAAATAAACAAATATTAAAAGCATTTTTTTAATAAACAAAAAAAGTTTAAAGCTCCTTTCTTAACCAACACCTCTGGAATGTAAAATGATTTTAATGAATAGCTGAAGAACTGAAGCAAAATCATTTTTATAATATTCATTTGCATTAAAACATCTATATTTACAAAAATCTTGCAAACAATAAATCAATTTTTGGAATCAGCACAGTTATATAAACCTGAGGTCTTTACTTCTTGGGACTGGAGAACTTACACTATCAATTTCATTAGCACTCTGAAAAAGGTGAAATCAAATTAATTCAAGTCACCTACTTGATAAACTTGTGATCTTTATAAACACAAAAAACAGATTAGTATAGACTCCTAATGGTGTAATTACTCTGCATCAAAAATAGGTACACAATTCCATAATAATGCAAAATAATATAAAATACATTGTAATTACTACAGACATTGTAACACAGTAGATCTTTCCATATTTATGCATATTTAATTAAAATGATATTTATCAAAAGGCTAATGAGACCATTTTGAATCCCATTTACTGAAAGGCTAATGAGACAGTAGAATATGAGCTGTTTATTAACTGAAGAACAAGATATGTGGCATCTATACACAGTAAGAGAAGACCAGAATTGAAAAAAAACAAATATCACTGAAAGCTTCTCATAAGCCTTACAGTAGAAGAAGTCATATTACAGATAAGAAAGACTATGTACAATGTCAGCTCCCCATTTAAACTGACAGGTAAATGAAAATTTATACACTAGTCAAAGGACTTATCTAATGAGAGTTTATAAATTATTATTCTATTTTCCAGGATTGAAGTTGTTATAGGTATTGAAATACAGTCATTTTTACAGTTAAAAGACAGGCCATGATGCTTACAAGGTGAAATAAAGTTTCATAACACTGCATCTAAAACAATCTCACATTAGATCGCTATATCTCAGAAAAGCACTGTTGATATTTCACTGAGCCAAAAAAGAAAGTTCCCTTATCATGTAAAGAGAGTGGAAAGTAACCAGGCTGAAGGGCAAGAGGAAATGCCAAGTCAATTTCTCAAAGAATAATAATTAACAATAACAATATGTATCTGAAGGCTTTCAGCTTCAGAAACAGAAAATTCCAGAGATATCAAAATGGCACATATTATCAAACCCTAAATAACAAAAGTGTTTAATATGCAAATGCAAACTATATGTTCATCAAATAAATAGGAACTCATTTTAAGAGAAAGAAAAAAAAAGTAACAGGTCAGTTCAAGTTTGGAATTTTTAGATAAAATAGCATCTTTCTAAGCCAAGACCTCTGTTAAAGATTTCCTAACATTAATAAAGAGATTACACATACCTTAAGTTTAGTTGAAAATAATCCATATATATATATATATATATATATATTGCATTTGGCAACTCTACAAGTAATTTAGTATTAGGAATTATCTGAACAAAAGTATTAATTAAATTACTAGAAGAGGGAAAAAATAGAGCCATCAAAACCCTTTCTAAGTATATTCCTCAACATAAATTAACACAAAAGAATTAAATCATTGCCAAATTTATTTGTTAAGAAAAAGTGATACTTTGTCATTTCACCAAAATAATTTTAAGGCACTTCAGGGTAAAATGTCTTTTATTCTTTTATTATATACTTATTCGATGGTATATTTATTAGTTGTCACATTAAGGCCCTGCCAATAAGGGTTTTAAATAATTATTAAGAAACACCGTCAACATTCAAAATGAGATTATACTTAATATCTTCAAAGAATCTAAAATACAATATTATATATTTATTGAGTTCTAGAACATGCTCCAGCCAGATAATGATCTTCGGTCAAAGTAAGAACAATCCAGTCACGCGGGCCTCCCTGCACAGACTGGTAGTGGCACTCAGCACTCAGAAAGTAATAGAAGCAAAACTGTTCACCTAAGTGGAAGTGAAAGGTCTAGTTCTTAGATTTTTATTTTTCTTTAAAATTTTAGTCTCTTGAAATCCAACTTCTTGAGTTAATACACAGCTATTAGAAAGCAGCAGACTTGTAATCAATACCTTCACTAACAGCTATTCCCTAGGCTCTCTTAAATATAAGCACCAGAGTTTTGCAAGATGGAAAATACCCAATTAGGTTTTCCTGAACCAATTTAGCTTGTCCAGCTATTGAGTATTTTGACAATAAATATATTCACACTCTTGAGTTTGTGAGAGAAAAATTAGCCCTTTAATTAGCAGTAAAGCTAGTCTAGAAATGAGCCATCTGGCTTATCTCTGATATACTCTGAGATTGTATCATGTCATCAGAATTTTTTTTTACATACTAGGCATAATTTTCTAACCTCAGAGTAAAAACTTAACTTCAGCTCCCTTCATAGAAAGTAACAGAGCCTGTTTCTCTTGAGTATTTGAGTGAATTCTAAGTGAAAAACATCAAGTTGTTCTCACTGCCATCCATTTTCCATGTTGCCAGAAGAAGAGAATATTCAGCTCTTTATCTGATCTCCGTATCAAATATAAGTAGAACTGAGAATAAGGAAACCTTGTTATCACCCAGGAGCTTGTATTTCAGTCAGCTAGGGCTGAGACAACGCTACACAAACTGTTGTAGCTAATTAACACTGATGGTTAAAATGATGCCTTTGAACCCATGTGAACAGCTCTTCTGGACGTGAGTCAGTCAATAAATATATATTGAGCACACACATTGCACCAGGCATTGGACTTGTCACAAAAAAGAAATAATAATAAGGGTTTTTTAAAAAGAGAAAGATATAGAGTCTGGGTAGAAGATATATGCACACACTTCAAAATAGGGATTCTGACTTATTTTGTGAGCCTTACATTCAATATAGTCATTTACAGTCAGTTTTTTTTAATGTAACAGAATATTAAACACTATAATGTACCTCATGAAATAAAACACTGTTATGAAGTTCTCTTCCAGTTTTTCATAGATATCAATTTAGGTACAGACACAGAGATTTCTGTATAGCTACAGACAAAAATATAGGAACACACACATAGGAACACACACATATACATATATATCTTGGCCACAATGTAAAATATGCTTCTTACTTGGTATGGCCGAAAAACCTTGAAAGCCACAAGTATATGAAACTTGACTGAATAACTCAAGGCAGGATTCATAAGGTAAACAGCATTTGAGATGATACCGTATGAAAAAGCTTGTTCAGTAGAAAGATAGGAGGCTTCCAGAAAAAGAGAATAGGGTATAAGTGGGTTGAGTGCATTGAAATGCAATTAGGGCTACATGTTGAAATAATATTTTGGATATACATACACTACATCAAATAAAATGTATTATTAAAATCTATTTTCACCTCTTTAAGTCTTTTTTTTTTAATGTGGCTAATAGAATGTGTAGAATTACATACATGGCTGGCATAACAAAGTTCAATTGAACAGTAATGGTGCAGATGATAAACTGGAGGGAAAAAATTACACTAGCAGTCATGAGGCCAAAGTTAGGCTACTGAAATAGCCCAGATGAGAGAAGAGGAGAGTCTGGTCCAGAAAAGTATGAATGAAGAGGAATAGGAGAGAAAAGTTCAAGAGAAGAAAACAAATTAGAAGAAACAAAGCCTGGTGATTGGTGGATGTAAGGGATGAGGGAGAAGTCATATATTCATTCATTCATTCATTCATTCAAACATTACATTGCATGCCTAGGATATGTTAGGAATATGTACCACACTGGTTGTGCTATAGTGAGCTAAATGGAAGTTTGAAATGCTTATCAACATTCTGAGCTGGGAAACGGAGTCAAGGTTGTTATCACAGAGTGAAATAGCAAAATGAGAGGAATAGCTCTGTTATCATCACATGTATCTACCATCTCATTCTTGGATATTCCTTTATTTATCTTCTTCTATCTTCTAAGATATTTAATAGAATACCTGAGAAGTAAATGGGTGTCAGGAAAAAGATCCAAGCTGAAGCTAGAGAGTTTGGAGCTATTATATATAATTGGCAGGTGATCCCTAGGAGGCGTTCCAAGCATTCAGGGGAAGGCTGTAGAATGATAAGGGCCAGGAGTCCAAGGAAGAATACTAAGGACACTAAAAAGGAGACAAAGGGCAGAGAGCAAGTCCACTAATATGGAGCAAGTATGAAGGAGAAAAAAACATGAAGAGTAGAGTCCCAGAAACCAAAGAGAAGAAAGTTTCAAGGAACTAACATTCATTAGAATCAAATCAGAAGAGTAGTTTCAAAAAGGCACTGAAAAACACATTTAACATTTACAAGTCAGAGATTGATGACCTTCATGAAGGTGATCCCAGCAGAGTGGTGTGAGCAAGTAAGATCTCAGAGGTTGTAGAACACAGGGGAGGCAAGGAAGTAGAGAGGCCACTTAGAGGCATCTGTTTCTAAAACCCTACTTGTGAACAAAAGAATGATAAAGTAGTGAGCACAGAATCAAGGGAGGGTCTGACCATTTTCATCTTTTTGTTTTCACTTGAGAGAGACTTGAACATGTTCAAAAGCTC
This sequence comes from Hyaena hyaena, assembly GCF_003009895.1. Taxonomy (NCBI): domain Eukaryota; kingdom Metazoa; phylum Chordata; class Mammalia; order Carnivora; family Hyaenidae; genus Hyaena; species Hyaena hyaena. The sequence continues at coordinate 1,786,891 of NW_024080978.1, forward strand.
AGAAAAGCAATCATGGTAGAAGGGCTAATTTATTTTTTTTATTTTTTTATTTTTTTTTTACAAATAGTTTATTGTCAAATTAGTTTCTACATAACACTCAGTGCTCATCCCCAAAGTGCCCTCCTCCATGCCCATCCCCCCCTCCCCCCCCCACCCATCAGTCCTCAGTTTTTGTCAGCATTCAAGAGTCTCTCATGGTTTGCCTCTCTCCCTTTCCCCCACCATTTCTGCCTAGAAGGGCTAATTTAAAAGGGAAACAATGAAATAATTAATGGAATGAAGGCCTAAGGAGCTAGGAGAGGAGATCTAGGACACGGGTGCACAGGCAACTTTGAACAGGAGAAAGAACACTCTTCCCCAAAGACAGAAGTGAAGGTGGCTAAAGAGATGACAGTCAATTCAGATGCAGGTAAAAACCCTTTCTGTATTAAAATACTACTCAGGTTATAAAGTAATCACTGAGCTCCTTTGGTTAATGGTAGCCACAAATGTGACTCTACAATTCCAAGGATCTGATTCATACTTACGTACAGTACATGCTCTAAAGCTAAAGGCACAGACATCACACTAAGGACAAGTCAACTTCCATGGCCCGTGATTTACTGTGGTCTAATTAAAAAAAAAAAACAAAAAAAAACCTGTAAGAAGTGATTATCATTAGGCTTAAAGAGGAAACAAGGTTGAAAATGGGACTAATGTGTATCAGATGCAGGAAACACTTATGTCCCTCTAGGATTTCCACCTGCATACATCTGGAGTTGAGGGTGTGGGACAGAGCTTTCCTCCTCTCCACCTGGACCCTCACTAGCTCCTTCCCAAGGGAAGAGTCCCAGTTATCACACTAAGCCACAGTTTAAGCCAACCTTGTGGAACAACTGTGCCTTAAAGATGGGAACCCAGAATTCCCTCTACCTCTTAATATTTCTGGCTTTCGAGAAGTGAGCGTGAATGCCTAGGCAGGGTCTGTACTCCAAGCAGCATGGTCATGATCATTTTGTGTGATTAAAAAAAAAAAAAAATCAGATCTGGAGCTCCTCACCCCACCTCTGCTCCAGTCTCTCCACTTAAAATTGAAGAGGTAAGTGAGGTTGAACCTCTTTGGAGCAGGAACACAGGTAAGCCCCCAATCCCAAGCCTCAGCATCCAACAACCCTCACTGGAAAAGCCAGAAGTTGAGGGTTTCATAGGCCTTGCTTATGTATCTATTAAGTCCTTACTTAGTTACTCAATTGTATCTTCCCTAGTAAATCATATGCAGATTGAAACATATGGCTGTGTATCCTTGACCCTGAGCACTTTGTCCAGGCTGGTCTCTGCTCTAAGCCACAACCCATCTCTCTCTCCCCTGAATTCCCACAGCGCTTAATGGGGCATCAACTGGGCCCTCCAAGGGCACTCTCCCTCTTTTTCTGGAAGAAGAAAGAAATCAAATAAAAAAAAAAAAAAAAAAAAAAAAGAAAGGTAGAAGAAAAAGAGACCTAGAAGGATTTTGTATCATGGATAACCAATCTAAACTAATATTGCTGCCCAGACTGGAAGAACTCAAGGAGCAATCTTTTGACTCCTCAGCCAATCACTGTTCTGTTTGACCAGAGCTATGTGAAATTTTAAATCATCAGGCTAGAAGGAAGATCCATAGGCAGTAAAAATGAGTCATGAAGCAGTCAGTGGGACTGAGACCCCAAAGACAGCCAGCAGTTGGGGTTGTACCCCAGATTTTCAGAAAGTGTATTTTATACACATATTTTTTAACTGCTAAAGTATGTTAGGAAGCATATAGATTCTGTTTAATAAATATGAATTTTCTAACGATTAATAATGGCAAAAATGAATTTCTAACTTAATTATTAATAAGGCAAAGCACCTTATAAAGTACATGACAGAACACAAAGTACTTCTAAACACCTCTATTTTACACCTGAGGAAGTGAAGTGTCAGACAGTTTGGGTGAGTTCTGTTAAAGACTCATTCATCACCAAATATTAAATAAAGTCCTTCTATAGGCATATATGCAGTGCACTGGGAATGAAGCAGTCCTGCTCTTATGTAGCCTTTTCTTATGGGAAAGACAGATAATAAAATAAATAAAATATATGGTATGTCAAACAGTGCTATTGGGAAAATAAATCAAGGCGGGTAAGAAATAGGGGTTTTGAATAAGATAACCAAAGAAGGCCTGAATGGCAAAATGACATTTGAGCAGACACCTGAAAGGAGAGGAAGAGAACCAAGTGGTTGGTGTTCTAATCTGAACTATAACCGAAATCTTGGATTTCTACCACTTATGTTCTTTCAAATGCCACAATTTACCTTGAAAGAAGACATTGGATCCTGCAGGAGCTGCAGCGCCAATATGAATGGAGGGGAGAATCCAGCCAGCAATCCATGCAGGTGCAGAACATCAGACTCTGGATGTCATTGCACCATCGGTTCATAGTCTATAGCAAAGTTAAGGAATCTGAAGTCATCTTCATTGGGGACTCCCTGGTCCAGCTAATGCACCAGTGCAAGATCTGGAAGAAGCTCTTTTCTCCTCTTCACACACTTAACTTTGTCATTGGCGGTGACAGCATACAACATGTGCTTTGGTGGCTAGAGAATGAGGAGCTAGAACAAATCCATCCCAAGATTGTGGTGGTCTGGGTGGGTACAAACAACCAAGGCACACAGCAGAGCAAGTGACTGGTGACTGGGAACCAAGGACAGCCCCAGGTCAAGTTGAGATGCTGGGCTTGCTTCCCAGGAGCCACCACCCTAATCTACTTCATGAGAAAAAACAGTAGGTGAATGAGCTGGTCCAGACAGCACTGGCTGGCCACCCACAGGCCCACTTTCTGGATGCTAACCCCAGTTTTCTGCACTCAGATAGTACCATAAGTCACCATGACATGTACAAATATGTGCATCTGAGCTGCCTGGGCTATCCCCCTGTCTGTTGGGCCCTGAACTCCCTGCTTCTGTATCTGCTGGCCCAAGAGCAGGACCAGGGTGTCTCCCTGCCAGAGACTACAACCTAAGCATCATCCTTCCCTAACATTAAATTCTTATTCCTCAAAAAAAGAAGGAGAAGGAGGAGAAGGAGAAGGAGAAGAAGAAGAAAAGAAGCAGTAGCAGAAGATGACGACGACAAAGTAGTAGTAGTACTAGTAGTAGTAGTAGTAGTAGCAGCAGCAGCAGCAGCAGCAGCAGTTGGACACAGGCTGCCGAGCCACAGGAATAGCCAGGTCCTCTACAGAATCTCCCTTTTAAAGAGGGCCTATCTTCACAATGGGTCTTTCACATCTGTAGACACTGGGGGCCAGCAGAAAGGATACTGTGCCCCATGAGATAAAGAATGTGAAAGTGTCTTTTGACTACATGGTCAGTACGATAGTGCAATGTGTTAATGCTAATCACATGTTGTTCTTGGGGACCTTATTAAGATTGCTCTCCTGATTTGCTACCGGTACCTGGTAGGGACTGAACACCTGACCATGGGACATCAAGTGATTAGGTGAATAATCAAACTACCCATAAAAAACTGGTATTATATGATTTACCAAACCATACAACCAGATGGGCCCAAAAGCAGGCCACTCCCTACAAGACTGGGAACATGGCCACAACTAAACTGAATGAGCAGATGACTCAGACTACAATAGTATCTGCCCCTATTCCTTAAGCACTTCTCCCTCAATCCATATAAATTGGCATAAGAAGCTCCCTCTGACCAGTTAATAGAAGAGAAAAAATGATGGGTCTTGTTCATTCACAAAAGGATCTACACTAAGCTGGTAAAAGATAGGTGTGAGTGGTCACTATACAACACCACTACTCATTAGTGGCCCCAAAACACAATGGTAAAGAGAAAACCCTCCGTTGGGAAGAACATTAGGGGACATGGAATGAGGTTAAGGGTATGTACTGATTAATAGTTAGTGGCTTAGGAGTTGCCAGGCTGGACAAGAACTAAGAACAAATCAGAAAACTGATTCAGTTTATGGGACCAGCTGGTCCCATAAAATTTGCAGTTAGCTGCAAATTCGGGACGTTGACCAACAAAATTAAGTATATGCTTAACACTAGTAATCATTATATGGTGACATCTTTCCCAGAAGGTATACAAAGTAGAAGGTGAGAGTGGTCCCTCTATTTTCTTTATGTGTAATTAAGAAAATACTGGCAGCATGATTTCTAAATTTGGTGAAAAGCAAAAAATTACAGATCCACAAAGTTCAGTGAACCACACTAGGCAAATTAACATGAAAATCATGCCTATGCATGTTACAGTCAAACATAAAACTAAGAAAAAGGAAAACATCTTAAAAGCATCTAGAAAAAGCATACATTACAAACCAGAGGCAATTATATCAATTTTTTAAAAAATAAGTTGTTTAATGGAAGTATAGCTCACATACAGAAAGGTACACAAATATATTTGGCATGACTTAGCTCAAAGTGAAAATAACTGTGTAACCACCACCCGTATCAACTACAACACTAATATGCCCTTTCTTAGTCATTACTCTTCTTTCTTCCAAAGGTAAGGATTCTAAAATCGAAATTTGCCAGTGGTTAACCTTCATATAAATTGAATACATGATGTATTCTTTTGTGCCTGGCCTCCTTTAACATCATGTTGTTACCTGGACCAGCTTTCCATTTGTTTCCTTTGCTATCCAATGAATAAATAGGACACACTTAATGAATACACCACAGTTTATCCATTCCACTGTTGAAAAACATTAGAGATGCTTCCATTTGGGACTAGTAGAAAAAGAGCTGCCACGAACATTCTTGTGTAAGTCTTTTGGTGTACACATGTGTGCATTTTCATTGGGCTCTCTATTATATCTAATAACCCACTTGAAGAATTTTTTGGTCCTTGAAGTGTTGAATTTAATGATTTTTGAGATCTTAGTACTGAATAGAGGAAAATGGTTTCAATGAATTAGATGCGGACACTGCTCACAGGTAAGTTTGGGCTTTCTCTCTTACTAACCAACAGGGAGAGAAGGGGATCACTCTATGGGCAGGGTGAGAGATCCCTTTTAACAGGGGGAAACTGCACTGCTGCTATACGATGGAATAAATTTGACTATATGTGGGGGGGGAAAGAGGGAGATGTTGTCATTTCGAAAAGTAGTAGGGGAAGCAATGCCCTGCTCTCGGCATTTGACGCACATTAGGAAGTAGTTCAGAAAACCATGAACAGGGCTCATAGCACTGTCCTGTGCCCAAGTGGGTCCCCAACCACACATTTATATACTCCAAAAAGATTCCAAGTGGTAATTTTCATTGCCAGGACTAGCAATACCACTCCAAACTGTAAAATGTTAAAGTGGTAACCAGAGAATGTTTGATCTTCTTATTGTTGTTTTTAAAGGCAAATGTCCTGCGTGTTTTGTTATGGTTTCTGTCATACAAAAGTCGTTTCACTCTACTCTGAGTTACTTGGCTGTCACAAGACATAAAATGACCTGCAATAAGAAGAACTTTTCAAGAGGAGGGAAAAGTACACATCTCTGATCCCATACTCAGGTGACTGTCTTCATCTAAGGCATGATTTACCCTTTCCAGTGAAGTATCTGTACAGTTCAATTAATTACCCTCTGTTCAGTCAGAAGTAAACTCTGGTTCAGAGAGGTGGGGCACAGCGGCAGACTCGACCTCACAAATGTTCCATACGAATACTAGATCATCTGGAGTAACCATCTCTACAACAAACAAATCTTCATAGCAGAAATGATGTCTCCATTGGACTCTGTTTGCTCCAGTCATTAATATAACTTGTCTTTTTGGACTCATAGGTTAATTGACATAACACATATGAACAGCATACCTACAATAACCCGAGTACTTTCAGTGGTCAACTATTTGGAAATAGTATGCCTGTGTGTGTGTGTACATACATATACACAAAAACACAATTAGAGACACTGGCCCTGTGGGGCCTCCAGTTGCAAATATTCCTAAGCATTCCAACCACTTAAATTCAAGTGGGAATGAATGTGTATTTGTGTGTGAGTGAGTGCGTATCAGAGAGAGAGGCAGAGAAAAGGGGATGAGGAATGGGGTAAGAAGTAACTAAAGTTACATTAGACAAAGACAGCAGAAATCTACAAGGACTCATGAGAAAATGTGGACATATTTAAGCACAAAAATGCAATGGCCTTCACTCAGCTGTCTCCATGTACAATCACATCCGTGGCACATCAGCTGCTTTGCCCGTATCCTGTGTGCTCCTTACAGGTTATATATAATCAAGATCTACCTGTAAAGCTATTTGCAAAAGTGTCTATGCCATAAACTCATGGCTGACAAGTAATTATATTTTATCTTCCAAAAGAAAACCAAGCATAAAACAACGCCACAAGAAAAGATGAGAACAATTGATACCCCTGCTTGACAAAGGAGGCAAAAGAAAGAGACTTAACCAACACCTTAAATTTGCCTCACCATCCATTAATTTCCAATTTGATTTTGCTTTTTATGACACAAAACACTTATTCAAAAATAGAGGAACCCCTATATCCATATGTTGTCCTGCAAAAAGAGAAGAAAATACTATTATTTGTATTTCTTGTTCAAACACACTAAGAATAAAAGAACTGTTTTCAGAAATGATGAGGTTCCTGCAGATAACATTTACCCATGGGATTTGAAGCTTTTTTGTGACATAAAGTGCAGAGTACTTTGAGGATGGTTACAGATTCAATGGCACAGAAAAGGCTTTTAACTTTGGCTCATTTCCTCTGACCACCATGCCTCCATTCTAAATTATAACCTCTCAAAGCTACAGATCCTTTAAAACTAGCTTTTAAACTGCCTTTCCTTGGTAACATCACAAAATAAGAACACTTTGTTACTTGAAAATAAGAGCACAAAATTATCGAACTCAATAACTGTTCTCATTATTGCAAACCAATAAACAAGGCTCAACAAAAATTGTTTTTGCTAATAGCCATCACTTATTGAACTGCCAAGAAATAGATCCAAGAGAAACCAAAGAAAGACCTGCCTTAACAATATAAATGGTTTCTTATTCAGAAACTATATTTAATATCAGAAATGTCTAGCCCATGTCCCAGTGCTATTATTATTATTGTCCATAACAGAATCTTAAACTAAGCACTAAAATCCTGTCATTCACATCTTAGAATAGCAATAATTGTGAAAAAAAAATGAAACCACTAAACTACTAGAGAATCTGATTTTTAATTTAGGAGTGTCTTTTATGATATAACCCATAACAAATACTACTTGCTCAGCCGAATCTTTTTTGGAGTCACTGCAACACTTTATATCCACAGAAAAATAATAATAGGACTAGGAAACAGGAGAGGCATCTGGGACCCTTTCTCCTTGTTGAGACTGAGCAACGATTTGGCATAGCCAGCAAAACCAAAACCAAATATTCAACCGGCTGGTTGGGGATAGTAGGGCCAAGGTGGTGACCCACATAGCTAAGAGATTGGTTACAGACAGGGAGAAATGAGCAAACAAGTAAATATTTGAAGTTAATGGGAGCCAGATTTTCAATGCCAGAGGAAAAAAACATATGTATAAAAATGAGGTATCAGTGTGAATATATTTAGATAGATATATCTACAGGAGCATACATACTTATGTAGACAGAGATGTATGTGTATATAGTGTGTGTGTGTGTTTATAAAATCTGTATTTTCTGGGCTCCTGGGTGGCTCAGTCAGTTAAGCGTCCAGCTTTGGCTCACTCAGGTCATGGTTTCATGATTCGTAAGTTCAAGCTGCGCATCTGTACTGTTAGCGCAGAGCCTGTGTGGGACCCTTTGTCTCCCTCTCTCTCTGTCCCTTCCCCTCTCTAAAATAAATAAACATTAAAAAAAAAAAACAATCTGTATTTTCTAACTGCATTTCCTGGGAAGACCTAGCAGGAATGATTCTCCAGCAGCAATGAACATCTTTAGAATGCAAATCTTGGTTTCCTTATGTCTAAATGTCATTCTCCATTAAAAGGAACCAGAATTCCTTCATAATTCCAAGGCTGGAACAAGAAAAGTTTAAGATAAGTCTGATCAACTTTCAACATGATGAACTAAGAACACAGCATCACTCTTCTACGGTAATCCTGCCCAAAATACATCATTTGAATCTATTCATGAGGAAACATCAGATAAAACAAAAAAGAGAAGGATGATTTGGCTGAACTCTTCCAAAATATCAAGATCATGAAAGACAAGAAAAGACTAAGAAGACTGAAGGAGACCAGAAAGCCAGGTAACTCAATAGAAGGTATGATCCTCGATTCTGGACTCAAAAAGAACATCACTGGGACAAATGGTGAGCTGTGAAAGAGATCTATGCATTAAATGGTAATATTCTATTAATATTTATTTCCTATTTTGATTATATTGGAGTTATGTGGAACAACATCCTTCTATTTAGGAAATGCTCACTTAAGTACCAAAGAAATACTAGGACATCATGTCTGTAATTTTTACTCTCAAGCCAAAAAGATTAAAAAAAAAAAAAAAGCCACTTCAAAATAATAATCTATCAGCGTAAACGGTGAAGGAGAAATTGAGCGAGACAATCAAGATAATCTGATGGGACAACTGTAGTAAAATGCCAATATTAGAGGAATGTGTGGGAAGAACATATTAGTTCTTTGTCCTATTCTTGAAATGTTTTTCTAAGTTTGAAATCGTTGTAAAATAAAATGTTTTTACAAAAGAAATGTCTGTTTATAACTGTTCTTGTACTCTTAAGAAAAGTCTTAACTTTCTATGAAGGGCCACAATCTGCTATGAATTTAAAAAAAAAAAAAGGGATATGCTGTGGCTAGAGGCAAAATACAACCTACATAATTCAAACAGCACTTAAAACAAATAAGGACGTTAAAAGGGCTTTTTATCATCAATATGTCTAAAAAATGTGAACAGTTGCCTGATTAAAGGTGATGTATGCTGGGAATTATAAATACCATAAGGATAAAACTGCAGGAAATCTCTGATATTCATGCAAGAAAAAGATCCATGTAGACAGATGTGTCTCCCAGATCAGCCTTCAAGGACGCCCTGGCTCCCTGACGTCTGCAGGGAGCGTGGTCAGTGGAGAGCCTCCAGGTGCAGAGAATTCAATCTACTTCACTGGCAGAGGGCAGCCCCACCTTGAGGCATCTCACTTCCTGCAACTAACTTGGGGGGTCGGGGGAGTGGCAACAGGAGGCAACCCTGAAGGCAATACTTCCTCCAGAGCCACCACTGGGTAGCCTGAGCCTCATCAGGCTGGCAGGGAAGTCCGGCTTCTTTTTCTGCCCCATCCTACAGCTATCCCTTCGAGCCACCGCACATGACCCCTGACGTACAACTTGCACCCCAAACTCCATCTTTGTGTTTAGGTCTGGAGAACCCAGCCCACAATAAGGACTTCCTTTGTTATTAGATTAAACATAGCTTGGTATGGACACCTTTTACAGTTCTGTCTTGTGACTGGGTAATGTTATTTCTGACTCACGAGAGAGTTGTGAATTTTCTTAAGGTGAATTCTGCCTCTGCCTCTCATCCATTTACCTTCTCACGCTGTGTGACAAAAGAATTGTACTTTCCCCTTTTCATGTTAGCCAAATATAAAAGATAATCATTATTTAAACAACAAATTTCCCTCTTATGGTCCATTAGCTCCTGCTGCTTGTTCCTGTAGTGAAATTGAAATATAACAAAATGATTTCCATGGCAATAGATAATAATCTAGTAAATGTGAATTTCTGGCTTAGCAACAGAACAAAATAGGAGGAGATTATGGGACTGCAGTGGGACTAAATTTCAATTTCAGTGTGTGTATTTTTAGTATCACATTTAAAAACAAAGCAAATTCAGACAAATTCAGACATACAGAAATATGAAGAGTAAAACTAATTATAGGATAAGTTTAAAAGAGATCTCAATGATCAATTGGTAATATTAGTCCCTACTATTTACCACCAAAATGCTTTCAGCTATCATAAAAAAAATTTACTTATAAACTCAAGAATTCTTACAAGTTTTATTGGGAAGTCTATTATCTACTAGAATACCAGCTCCAACTACTAATATTCTCCATTATTTTTGTTTTTAGTAATAATTGTAAACATGGATTACGATTAATATGCAAATGAAAGATTCTCAGAAGGACTCAGGATCTCTACAAAGCCTAAGAACAGAGGAGCTGGAGGGTCTGTGGGCATCACAAATGCAGGAGCAGATCTTGTCTGATACCCAGTAGGCCAAAGCTCTCCACTCACCCTGTGAAACACACACATTGCTGTCCTGGGGCGGCACACTGCCAGCCAGTCTACCCCACACATGCTCTTCTCCCTATACCTTGAGTTGTACGCTCACCGAGAGTCACTGTTGTGTTCCCACACTTATCACCAATTGTTCTTGCTAGAATGGCAAAATTAAGTTGTTCACAATCTGATGAAATATAAGTGCAAAAAGGGAAGAATTATTGTATCTAAGAAAAATAACTACAATATTTTGCAAAGATCTGATAAGGGTGAATCACAAAAAATATGAACAAATTGAGTATGAACAAAGCTAGCTTTTGGACAATTAAGGAAACAATTATTCCTATCTAAAAGTATTCTACACTCAGATTGCTTTGTGTCTTAAATTTTTGCTCTTAATAACCCAAACTGCAAATCATAGATAATGTACTGTGTCTATGCTTTATTCGGTAATGACTGTGCAAATCTCCAAGCTGTTGAAAGGAAAAAGCTTCAGCCTTAACAACAACAACAACAACAAAAATGACAAATAGACAAAGAATAAGTGAGGCAAATGTATGAATTCAAGGAAGCTTAGACATGATTCCGTAACATATGGTAATACAAACACACCTCTCTTTGATATGCCTCCACTCTCCAGGTGGGATTCCAGCCTTCTTATGGATGGCACTGAGCACAGCCCCCTTGTCTTTGACCTGCAGTATGTACTGCTTCAATCACAGGCTACTTCTTCCTGGCTGGCAGAGAAAGCTTAGAAAGCATTCTTCCTTCCCCTGCTTGCTTCTCTGTCCTCTCCTGGTTCTCCACATATGGATTCTTCATCACCCACTTGATTTTACTTGTATCCAGCAGATCACATCTTAAAACTGTACTTTCTCTTTGATCATCTGCTACCCACAGTGGGCCTCAGAGAAGAAGGTATTCCTAGCCCCAGAGTCATGTGGCCAAGTACTTAATTGAACACGTTTCCAATCCTTTAAGCACCCTGCCAATGAATATATTGGCTAACCAGGAAAATATTTACCTAGACAACTCAAGCTCTTTTTTTTTTTTTCCCAGTCAAGCCACATTTTAATGGTTGATGTTCCTGCTCGTTGAAAACATACAAGAGTGTCCACAAAAAGAATATTCTGCCATGGCCAACATTTGGCAATTTAGATCCTAAAGTACCTTATCTGACTACTTTATACCCTAATCTATCAATTTAACTTCCTTAGCTTCCACTGAACCCACATCCCATCAACATATTTATAACATCCTTACTTCTCCCATTCAATTTTCTGGCCTTTAACTTCATGCTTCTCCAAAGTATAGTTGAGCTTCTTTTACTCAGATCACTTGACACCAAGGAATTCTGACTACAACTGAAGGTCCTACAATTCATTTTAATTCTGATACTAACTACTCACATTTAGAATCAGACTCCACAGGTTCAAGAGATCAGTCCGCCCCACCCCCACCACTGCCGACTGACCACTTCAGACATCAGTCACAAGACACTCCATCCAACTTACCTACAAAGCCAAGCCAAGACACTCCATCCAATTTTCCTACCTACACCCCCAACCCCACCCTTTCAAATTCAACAATCTGTCAGAATGGTTCAGAAAACTCTGAAAAATCCCTTCATAACTATTACTAGTTAATTATAAAGAATACAAAAGAACAGTCAGATGAAGGAGGTACATGGGGCAAGGTCTAAAAGCATCTCAAGCACATGGGTTTCTGTCCCCTTAGAGTTGGGGTGTACTCTATGAACCCTGTCATTTAGGGATTTTTATGGGAGTCATTATGTAGACATGGCTGATTAAATCACTGGCTATTGGTAATTTACTCAATCTCTAGTCCCCCTCCCTTACCCAGAGATTGTGTGATGGTTGGAAGTTTTCAGCTTTTGGTCAAGGTCTGCTATTCTGGTCCCCAAGCTATCTAGAGGCCCAGAAGTGGTGCCTCATTAGAAGAAAAGATACTCATATTACGCTTATCACTCAAAAAATTCCAGGGGCTGGGGCATCTGGATGGCTCCATCAGTTAAGCATCCTACTCTTGACTTCGATTCAGGTCATGATCTCACAGTTCGTGAGATGGAGCCCCACACCGAGCTCTGTGCTGACGGTGCAGAGCCTGCTTGGGATTCTCTCTCTCTCTCTCTCTCTCCCCTTCTTTCCTCTCTCTCTCTCTCTGCTTCTCTCCTCTCTCTCTCTCTCTCTCAAAATAAACTTAAATAATAAATAAATAAATAAATATTCATTCCAAGGGCTTTTGGAGCTCTGTCCAGGAACTGGGTACAAAGACCAAATATCTCCATACAATAAAATGAGCCATTAACTCATTTTCCTTTTTTCCCTCAGGCCACCTTACAATTAATAGCTCTCTGCAACTATTATTAAGCATGCTAATACCATACTGGATATTGCAGTACCTAGCCCCTGCAACTATTCACCTTGTATTGCCTTTTAGAAAAAAACAAACAAACAAAAAAAAACAACTTCCATTTCTCCCCCCCTTCCCTCCTCCCTCCTCAAGTTTGTACCAAGTAATAGGCAGGATTTAAATCATAATGTGTTTTCAACTAGACTTATACTTTGTTATCTACTGTGCTAAGGGAATATCTACAGTCTGTAAACTTGGCATGCTAGTAATGGTTATTTAATTTTGTTCCCAAAGTCGTACGTATAAGAATGGATTACAGTTCAGTGTCTCTAGAAAGAATATTCCCTGAGTAACAACTTATATTTTTCTCAATAACCATTTACTGTTTTACTTTTAAAATCCTCCCCATTACCATTCCTCACTATGGAATTGTCTTACAGACTATTTTCCAGTGAGATTTCTATTTTTTTTATTTGGTAGCTAAAGGATCTGATATTTAAATTCTTTTGATATGAAAATATCACAACCTGTTGGGTTTAAATACTATGAGCTGTACTGGCTCCTGGCATCACTGCCTGAGTACAACTTCGTAATCTAATGTCTAAAACTGGCAGAAATTAAAGTTTAGCTTCTGCTTACAGAAAAAGCTATCCCTCCCTAAAGATTGACAGATCCCTCAGAATCCTATTTTTTGATTCTCTGGTCATATAAATGAGTGCTGTATCCTTTTCCCAAAAAGGTCAGACCTAAGCATAGCGAAGAGATGCAGGGAAGACACTCAACTTCATTCTGAATTGAAGCACTCACTGTTTTTTATTGCCATGTTCACAGATTTGCAAACTTTTCTCCTTTCAATGATAATAACCTTTCTAAAATACAACCTTCAAGATAGGAACCAGCTACTAATCAATTAGTCTCCCATCTACCAACCAATGCATTTCCTTTATTACAATGCTTTAAATATTTTGTCATTTCTGGAATTAAGATATATGGTACAGTCAATAATAGTATACTTGAAATGACAGTGTTTTTTTCTTTCTTTGTGACACATAAAATAAAGATGCATCTTAGATTTGATAAAATAACTTCCTCTCCCAACAGGCTCTGGTTGACCACTGGAGATAATCCATGTGAAGCAGTGAGCATTGGATATGGCATACAATAAGTACTCCAAAAATTTTATTTGCTATCATCATCATGTTTCTAAACCAAAAACAGAAGTTTCCAGAAATAAAGATAAATTGCATTAGAGTTTGGATGAATTTGCCCTTATTCCACTTTTTTCACTGAGTGCCTTTTGTTTGTTTCTTTTCTTAATTTTTTCAACTTTCCATCTGTCTCTGTGTGAGAAAACAGCAAAAACTCTGATGGAATTGCTACAGGTTGTGATAAATGGCAGCTCACAGTATTCAAGCCCAACAAGGTTGGGATACTTTCATATCCAAGGAATTTAAAAATTAGACCCTTTAGCTGCCAAATCAAAAACCTAGTGATCTTATTGGAAAACAGACTGTAAGACAATTCCATAGTGAGGACTCTTTGAAAATGGCTCTACTCATTTTTTCCCAACTACAATACCAAGACCTATGTTTAAATGATGTAAGCTACTTTTCTTTCGCATCACTCTTCTACTCTTTGCCATTTTTACTCTATTTCCAAGTAACCTGCAAGATATTTCTGTTTCAATTCGAAAGCCAGCAATTGATTTGAAAAATTTTAGCTCAATTTTACTTAGCTACACATTACTGCTTATACTGTTTTACTTTATACTGTATGATAGTCATTTTGGAATTACTTCACCTGTCAATGAATGTGGGAGTATAAGAAATAACCAGATTTTAATGAAAATGTAATACAGCTATAAGTTTTCTAAATGTGAGAAAATAATACCATCAGTATAGTTGTTTAGTATTTTTATATATGAAATCTTCATGGTTTTTGCCTTCTTCATATTTAAAATAACTGAAAGTATAGTATAATATCATCTCTAGTCTAGTAAAATTATACTAATTTTACTAACTGTGCTAACATCATTCTGTAACATTCTAAAGCAAAAACTATTAGATATTGATTCAGTTAGGACCCTCACCTGAACAGTGTTACATGACAAACTTAATTTGTAATTATTGAATTTTGATATATCATATTTCCCTAAGAATAGAGAAATAGAGTTGACAAATTATTTGTACAAACACAGTATGATTCTAATTTAGTATAGATTGTTAGTACACAATTTTTAATTTTTTTCTCACTAAAATGTATGGGGCAAAAGAAAACATGAAAAATACTTTTAAATTCTAAGAAAAAAGACATGTAAGACACATATTCACAACACACAAGTCTCTGTTCCTCTAGTCTTTTGCCTACACACAGATACTTTACTTTTAATTTGAAATTATAACACACATCATTTTGTAACTTTTTTAATTTGATGATATAATAGCAGCATTTTCAATATCCTTACATAGTCATCAAAAACATGATTTTGAATGGCTGTAACTGGGCCATCCAGCATTTGGATATGTTGCCACTTATTTAGTGATAACCACTGTTGAACATCTAGAAAATGTACTGCCATAATAATGCAATAATCAACAAACCCTTATCTTTGCTCTGGTCTCAGATTTCTTTCTCAGGAAAAATTGCTAGCAGTGCAAAGTGTTAAGTAAAGCCATGTAAACATTTTCCAGGCTTTTTATGCCTACCACCAAACTGTCTATTCATGACCTCTGTCCACTTTCCAAATTCAATGCTTTCTCTCATTTGTTTTCTATTTTGTGGCTGTTCTTCATACATGAGTGATAGGTTACAGATACTTTTGAAGGTTCTCAATTTGCTTTTAAACATCACTGCAAGTTTTTTGACAAATAAAAGATTTTCATTTTATATAATCAAATCTATCAAACTTCCCTTCATTATAACTTACTTTGGTTTTATATCAAAGAAAGCTTTCCTGACCCTATCATAAAATGATTCACCCATACTTTCTTCTAAGTATTTTACACTTTCCATTTTGGGTTATGTATTTTTTAACCCACCTAAAATGTATTTTGCAAAGAGGATCAGTAGAGAGCTAATCATGTTCTTTTCAAACAAAACTGTTCTAACAAACCAAGTTTAAACCATCAACACTTTTTATTTATTTTTTATTTTTTTTAATGTTTTTTCTTTATTTCTGAGAAAGAGATAGCATGAGCAGGGGAGGGTCAGAGAGAGAGAGAGACACAGAATCTGAAGCAGGCTCCAGGCTCTGAGCTAGCTGTCAGCACAGAGCCCGATGCAGGGCTCAAACCCATGAACCACGACATCATGACCTGAGCCAAAGTCAGACGCTTAACCGACTAAGCCACCCAGGCACCCCACATCAACACTTTTTAGATTAAATGTATTATTAATGGTCTTTTCTTTACAAAACCTGTTGTGTGTGTGTGTGTGTGTGTGTGTGTGTGTGTGTGTGTGTGTGTTTAATCTAGAGTATAAATATGTAGTAGCTTATCCTACTTTTTAGCTTCTTTCCAGGGCATAGAAAGATTATCCTTCATTCCTACTCTCTCATTATACCAGCACTATGAAGTAACATAATCAATGGAACATCCTGTGAGTGTTATATTTTGGCTCAACATAGAGACATGCCAAATACATCTGTAATATACTACTTAAAAATTTTTTTTTGTTTATTTTGAGACAGAGAGAGAGATCAAGTGAGGGGCAGAGAGGGGGGAAGCAGAAAATGCAATATACTACTTTAAAAAGTGGACTGGCGGGAAGGGGGGACACCTGGGTGGCTCAGTCGGTTAAGTGTCCGGCTTCAGCTCAGGTCATGAACTCACAGTTCATGAGTTCAAGCCCCAGTTGGGCTCTGTATTGACAACACAAAGCCTGGAGCCTGCTTCAGATTCTGTGTCTCCTTCTTTCTCTGTTCCTCCTCCCTTTCACTCTCTCTCTCTCTCTCTCTGTCTCTCTCACTCTCTCTTTCTCTGCCTCAAAAAATAAAGATTAAAAAAATAGTAATAATAAATAAAAATTAAAAAGTGGACTCAGAGCCCTTGGGTGGCTCTGTCAGTTAAGTGTGGGACTCAAACCCAGACTTGGGCTCCAAGCTGACAGCTCAGAGCCTGTTTGGGATTCTCTCTTTCCCTCTCTCTGTCTCTCCCCCACTCATTCACACACATGCATGCATGTGCTCTCTCTCTCTCACTCTCTCTTTCTCTCTCTCTCTCTCAAAAAATAAATAAACATTAAAAAATAAAAATAAAAAATAAACAGTGGACTCAATTTCTCTAGCTAATGAACAAGATTCAAAACTAAAGCAGAGGATGAAGTTGCGTAAGTTTCATGAAAACTACCATGAAAATGCCTGCACTATCTCCAGGATACCAACACAATACAGAATAGGCTTGGATGAAATGTCAGCTTGCCCCGGAAGCATCTCCTGGCCCCAGTCCCACGATCCAGCTGGATGCGGTATCTCTGCTGGGAGATACCACCTGAACATGTCTGCTCCTAACACTTATAACCTCGTATTCAATTTTCTGACTTAGCAGCAAGTTTCCCCACTAAACATGAGAGCTTCAGAAGGAAAAATTTCATCTATCATTTTATCCCTAATCCCTAATATACTATCCTTAATAGTAAGCAGTTTGTAAAGACTTAAGTGAATCAATGTGCAGGATTTCTAGGTTCTTTCAGGTCTGTCAATTATTAATGATTAAAATACTAAACAAGTTATTTAACCTTTATAAGCCATGGTGTCAAATTCATAAATGGGTTGTTTCTTAATAAGATTATTTATTCATTCTATTCAAGATCAAAATTCTGTAATGACATGACCTCTATTTCCAGAACCCAACCTTAGACTCCCTTCTACTGTATCTCCTCCTTGATGGTATCCACCTATGGCCCTTCTGTACTGCCTTGACCTTCTCCACCCTACCCCACTGTCCATTTCAAAAGTTCCCACCCTGTTCTCCTTAGAGGTATTCTATGTGATCAACAACCTACATCTGTAATCTCAATGACAATACCTTTAATGTACCTTCTTTGTGCTAAATTCATGTGCAGGTACACTGAATGGCTTAATGAGAAGGTATTAGTGATGTGAGATGTTTAGGCACTTAGTCTGTGAAGCAGCTCTCAGCCTATTCTGCCTACATCTTTGGAAAAGCATATAGCATGAGGTATGATCACATTTCTTCTCTGAAATAAAATATCTCTGTAGTAAAGGTTATTTTATAAGGTTACTACTCATTTCCATAATGATTACCAACAGAAATGACACTTAGGATTTTTTAGAGCAGAAAGGAAAGAAAGAAAGAAAGAAAGAAAGAAAGAAAGAAAGAAAGAAAGAAAGAAAGAAAGAAAGAAAGAAAACAAACTAGACTGATGAGCCCTTCTCAAATATATTCTGATTTAAAAAAAAAAAGGTTTTGTCTTGTGTTTGTGTTTTTCCACATTTTTTGCTCTTGTATCTATTTTTTAAATACTTCCATAAATTCTCAGAGTAATTTCACTTTGAACAGAATTGCTTTTTTTTTTTTTTTAAGAATTTGATGACATGTGGTGGATAGTGTATCTTTTAGAGATACCTTGAAATTTTAGCCTAAGATAGGGAAAATGGGTTATGGGCATTAAGGAGGGCACTTATTGGGATGAGCACTGAGTGTTGTATGTAAGCCAGTGAATCATGGGAATCTACCCCCAAAACCAAGAACACACTGTATACAATGCATGTTAGCCAACTTGACAATATTTTTTTTTTTAACGTTTATTTATTTTTGAGACAGAGAGAGACAGAATATGAGTGGGTGAGGGTCAGAGAGAGAGGGAGACACAGAATGTGAAACAGGCTCCAGCCTCTGAGCTGTCAGCACAGAGCCCAATGCGGGGCTCGCACCCACGGACTGCGAGATCACGACCTGAGCCGAAGTTGGATGCTTAACCAACTGAGCCACCCAGGCACCCCAATAAATTATTATTTTTTTTTAATGAAATTTTTCGGGACGCCTGGGTGGCTCAGTCAGTTAAGCATCCAGCTTCGACTCGGGTCATGAGTCACGGTTTGTGGGTTCCAGCCCCATGACGGACTCTGTGCTGATAGCTCAGAGCCTGGAGCCCGTTTTCGGATTCTGTGTCAGATCTCTCTCTTTCTGACCCTCTCCTGCTCACGCTCTCTCTCTCTCTCTCTCTCTCAAAATAAATAAAACATAAAAATTTTTTAAATGAAATTTTAGTCTATTGTTCTAAATTTAACCCAACTTATAACATGAGTTAAATAAAGTCTGTAAAAATAGAATTCCAATTTGCTTGTGAATATTTATATACACATATTAAGAACAGCATTTTAAATCAACAAATATTTTCTACTGCCAACCTGTGCTAAGTGTTATAGGGAAACTAGGCTCAATAATACAGGTAGCATAAAATGGATTCTAAAAAAAAAAAAAACATTCTGTGGAGCACCTGTGTGGCTCAGTTGATTAAGTGTCCAACTTCAGCTCAGGTCATGATCTCATGGATTGTGGGTTACAGCCCCTGTCAGGCCCTGTACTGACAGCTCAGAGCCTGGAGCCTGCTTTGGATTCTGTGTCTCCCTCTCTCTGTCCCTCCCCAGCGCACTCTCTCTCTCTTTCACTCTCACTCAAATATACATTAAAATTTTTTTAAATAAATAAACACATTCTGTAGTGGCAAAAAAAAATTGGCATTAAAAGAATATATAGGTAAGTAAAGAGGATTAAAACTGTACCTCTAATACCTTTCAGAATTGCAAAGTATTTCTTTGAGCAATAAAAAAAGAAGGAAATTACCCAGTCATATGCTTTACAAAGATACACTACAGATTATACTTTTGTAAAAATGGGCCCTGACTAGGAGTGGACCACTGTCTGTTGTTCAGGAGATCCCTCTACTGTCCATGATGAGTAAATAAGAAAAATGTTAGGCAAGGCATGGTCATACACAGCAATTCAACTGGTAAACCATGGACTACATGACTACATACAAGGTCAGGTGGAAGAAATAACTTGAGGTGCTATTAAGCACTAGAATTAGGAAGACTACAGGTTCTTAATTAAACTAACATTTACTTAGAGTTTCCAATATTCCAAACATAATATGAAATGCTAGGTTAGTAAATAAAATCAAGGGAAAATGTCCTCTCGAAGACTGTGTCCCATGTTATACATTCATGATTTAAAAAATAATAATAATGAAATCAGAAACCAATCCTTCATTCATTCACCCTATAAGTATCCTATATATTCAAAACAAAGCAAAGCAGAATGAAACTCCTCAAGGTAGCATTCAAGATCCTCCATCTCTAATATCCAACCTGTTTCCTATTTACCTTCCCCATAGGAATTTTCTGTTCCAGCCACATACCTTCCCTAGGTCCACAAACACATCATGTTTACTTGTATCCATTGACACTCGTTCTCTCTATGACCATCCTCACACAGCAAATCCTCTACCTCTTATCCATACCTATTCTAGCTCAACTCCAGGACCATTTCTTCCAAAGAACCTTCTCAGATCCTTCAAATCCCACACTACTTTCTTTCTTATTACATATAATGTTCATCCTGGTAGTTTATCTTAATGCTGTTTGAAACTACTAGCAGCTGTTTTGATAGCAATTACTATATATGTTAAAATTCTTTTTTTTTTTTTAATGTTTTATTTATTTCTAGGAGAGAGAGAGAGACAGCGCGAGCAGGGGAGCGCCAGAGAGAGAGGGAGTCACAGACTGAAACAGGCTCCAGGCTCCAAGCTGGCAGTCAGCACAGAGCCCGACGCGGGGCCCGAACCCATGAACTGCGAGATCATGACCTAAGCGAAAGTCAGACGCTCAACCGACTAAGCCACCCAGGCGCCCCTATATATCTTAAAATTCTTAAAGTCAGATGGATTACCTTTTATTTTGTACTTCCTAGGCATTTTTAATATATCACATGGTGAATACTAATTATTTGAATATATGTGCTATTTAAAACTACTCAATAAAATAATCTAGTCTAACAGCTTTTCTTTTAACATATGAAAAAAAACAGAAGACAAAAGTAACTATTCCAAAATCACATACAATTTGAGAGCCAAATCTAAAACCCAAAACTCTTTTCCTCAGATGTTTAAGAATCCTGCAGAAGATACTGAAATGGGAGAAGCAAGAAGCCCTTCCCATATGATACTGTAAAAGTCAGGATCCTTTGATTTAAAAAGCAGATTGAATTCTGAATGTGGAATTACCATCGTGGCTAAATGTTTAAAGTAATATTTGGGCTATGTTAGCCATGCTATTTTGAAGTCTTTTGGATGGTTTATGATTATTTTTTTAACTGACATATTATTGTAAGAACCATATCTAGAACAACCCCAAACACATATAGTAATTAACTAATAGCAAATGACAGTATAACATACAAGGAGTTTTACTATGAAGGCATCATATTTCACACTGACCTAGCTCACAGTACTTTATCTTCTTGGCTAGAAAATAAATGGCCACATAAATTCATACTAGTCAATCTATTTTCTAAAATATTTTGGAGTATAAAGGACATAAATTCATCTGAGAAGACAACTTGTATACCAAGGAATCAGGCTCAACCTAATACAATTAAAACTGGTTACCACAAACAGCTGAAATAATAGGACTGTTAAGAATTACCAGGAACATTTTAGCAAAAACAGGGTTTGCACAACTGCTATGGTAATGACAACGAAAAATGTCCTTTCTTGATGATCTCATCTAGAACACATATTTGACAGAATACAAAAGCATTCAAATATAACAGGCACATAAGGGACACCAAATATGACCACCCTCTCTCACAAATAAAAAAAATAATTTTTGAGCCAAACTATAAACTGCTTCCAATGCTTCCTGGAACTCTTTTTTTCCATTTAAGAATAACTGGCTACATTCAACAGTCTATCAAACACTCGAGCACTTAACTATCTTAGTGAAAAGGAGGTAGAAACAAAGTCTATGAACTCCACTTCTGGTCCATTTGAGAAAAAATTACATTTGGAACAGGCATCACTTCATTCTTAAAGTCCCTACACACTAAAAATAAAATTCATTTTAAACCTTCATATTTGACAAAGACAATAATATCTAACAGCAACCCACGATTCCCTAAAGGAGTGATGTCAATTGGTATTTCTTAAATTAATTCAGTGACCTACGATAATGGGAATTCTTTATACATAATACCTGTCAGCAGGCAATACAAAAATTTCAGAATCACTTCTGGTGTCTAAGCTCCAAGAACCTACTGGAAAATAAAATGTATCTTAAGTCATTCCTTAATTCCTACTTCACCTGGAGTCTGCTGCTTATAACAATATCAGAAAAATAATAATTACACTGGGTATAGCTTGCTATAAATACAATTCTACAAATTAAAAACAAGTTTAACCAAGATTTCTGATAATGTCCTATCAGTCATCTTTCTGAGCTAAGACCCCAGAAGTCTAAGAAATCCCTTCTACCTACTATGGGTTAGTGAGTTTACATGTGCTTACATCTTTTTAGTTACTTCATAGAAAGTGTACAACTATACTCTTCAACTAAGTTTTCAAATGTTTGGAGAAATGGAAATGCTCATATTTAAAATGTATCTGTTATTCCAGAACTCACTGCCTCTACTTTTGACTGTTCCTGAGAATGTAGGTTCCCCCAACACAGAGACCAAGTGAAAATTCAGGAACAGAAAGTCCCAACTGCACTAGCTTAAATAACCTTACACATTAGATAATACCAAAAAAAAAAAAAAAAATGTATTTGGAACAATGCACTAAAATTTTGGATTAAAACTCACATACAAAATATCTAAAGAGTTCTGAGTACTTTATATGATATTTATCCATAAATTCTAGAAAATGGTTAATGAAAATAATATCAGAGAAACACCATGTATAAGACCAAAGGAAGTCAGAATATTACATATTTAGATGTATATGTAAGTTATTGGTCCAATTACAAATATAAGTGAAAAGAGGATAAACACATTTATAACCTAAACACATTTTCTGTGTTTCTCTCTGAACTCAACAGCTCTTCCTCCTCATCTCCTTGGCTCTAAGTTAGATTACTGGGGCTCACCAAGGGTTCAGGCCTAAGAGCTCTTCTTTCTCTACTCACTGTCTAGCTCAGAGGTCAGCAAACTATTTCATGCAGGCCAAGTCCAGCCTACCCCCTATTTTTATAAATAAAGATTTATTAGAACACAATCACACACACTTATTTATTTATTGTCACCATATGTCACAATATAAGAGCAGAGGTGAATAGTTGCAACAAAGACCATATAGTGTACCTGACCCTTTACAGAAAAGGGTTGCCATCCCTTGGCTAGGGGATCTCAGATCCACAGCTGTAAATCTATGTTCTGACAACTCACAAAATTGTATCTTCAGTCCTGACCCAGACTTGCATTTCAACTTTTCAGGCCACATCTATTCTTGTATTTTCAAAGACATGCAAAATTTACAGGTCCAAAACTCGGGGGGGGGGGGGGGGGGCTGGGAGTGGGGGACCTGGGTGGCTCAGATGGTTGAGCATCTGACTCTTGTTTGCAGCTCAGGTCATGATCTCACAGTCTCACAGTGAGATTGAGNTTCTGACAACTCACAAAATTGTATCTTCAGTCCTGACCCAGACTTGCATTTCAACTTTTCAGGCCACATCTATTCTTGTATTTTCAAAGACATGCGGGGGGGGGGGGGGGGGGGGGGGGGGGGGGGGGGGCGGTGCTGGGAGTGGGGGACCTGGGTGGCTCAGATGGTTGAGCATCTGACTCTTGTTTGCAGCTCAGGTCATGATCTCACAGTCTCACAGTGAGATTGAGCCTCATCAGGCTCCCACTGGACATGGAGCCTGCTTAAGATTCTCTCTCTCCCTCTCTTTCTGCCCCTCCCTTGTTCATTCTATCTCTCTCAAAAAAAAATTAATAATTAATTAAACTTGAAATTTGATGTCTACCCACCCCCACCTGCTTGTACACCTTTTCTTTCTCAGTACACAAATTTCAACTCCCCGAACTGCCTCAAGCAAAGACTTTAAAATCATCATTCATTTCTCTGTTTCTCTCATATTCCATATCCCAACCATTAAAAAATTGTATCCTCAAAATATATCCAGCATCTTGCCACTTCTTACCTACTCCAGTGCTACCACTGACTCAAGCTGTAACCATTTCTCACCTGGAGCCTCTGATGGGCTCCCTATTTCTGTTCGTAGGCTCTTACATTCTATTTTCACAGAGCATCCATAATGATCATGGAGTCCCACTGCCCAAAATACTTCAGAGGTCATGCAGGGTATGGCCATCAAAGTCCTGCATGATCTGACCACTAGTTACATCCACCTCTTCTCCCTCTTTGATGGGCTTTCTTGCTATCAGGCTTGGTCCTGCCCAGGATCTTTGCACTTACAGCTATGTCAGGAAAACTCTTCCCCCAGATATCTGGTGGGCTTACTTCCTCATTTTATTTGGGTCTTTGCTCAAATATTAATTCAAACTAGAGGCCATCTCTAAATTAGTGACAACTGCCAACTCTATTTCTGCTATAATAGGATTCCCTGGGAAAAAGACTCCAAGACTGAGATTTGCATGCATTTGGGGGAGTGCTCTCGGGAACAGCATCTAGGAGGAAATGAAGGAAGCAGGACAGGCAGAGGGAAAGCTGGACTGCAATGCATTTGTTACAGAGGCTTTAGCCAATGACACAGAAGCCTCAAGTTGGTAATGGCCTTTCAGAATTTTTCCAAGTGAGGCAAGGGACAGGGACTTTCAACCCAGATACTGATACCTTTATGAGATGTAGGGTACCCCAGAAAGGGGACATAACCAGAGTAAGAAACAGGAAAATGTGCTTTAGGGAAGTTAGGGAAATGCAGATTGAAACCACAACAACATATACTTTATGCACACTACAATAGCTATAATCAAAAACACAGAAAATATCAAACATTGGTGAGCATAGAGAAAAACTAGAGCCATCACGTATTGCTGATGAGAAGGTGAAATGTTACACACAGCTGCTTTAGAAAACAGTTTGGTAGTTTCTTTGAAAATTAACATAAGTTTACTACACAATCTAGCAATTCCACATCTAGGAATCTACTCAAGAGAAACAAAAACATAGGACTACAGAAAGACTTACAAAGAATATTTGTAGAAGCATTATTCACAATACCTAAAAACTGCAAACAAGCCTGTGGTCCATCAAATCGCAAATAGATTTATGGGGCACCTGGGTGGCTTAGTCAGTTATACTGGAGTTCAAGCCCCACATGACATTTCAAGCTATTAGCACAGAGTCTGCTTGGGATTCTATCTCTTTCTCTCTCTCTGCCCCTCCCCTGCTCATTCTTTCTCTCTTTCAAAATAAATAAATAAGATTTTTAAAAATGGCAAGTAGATTTTAAAAAATGGCGTATATACATACGAGAAATACTATTCGGCTATAAAAAGGAACAAAATACTGAGATCTGCTACAACATGGATGAACCTCTAAAACATGCTCAGTGAAAGGAACCAGACCCCAGAGGCCAGTAATTGTATGATTCCATTTAAATGGAATGCCCAGGAAAGGCAAACCTATAGCAATAGAAAATAAATGATTGGTGGCCTCAGGGTAGGCAAGAGGTGTGACCACGAATAGCCACAAAGAGTGCTTTTGGAATGGTCGAAAATGTTCTAAAATTGGATTGTGGTAATGGCCGCACAATTCTATAAATTCACTATGTATCACTGATTTCTACACTTAGCATGGGTGACTTCTATGGGATATAAGTTATACATTTATAAATATGTACAAAGGAAAAGAACAAAAAAGATTGTTGGTAGATTCTCGAATTATCTAAAGTGATAATAATGATAATAGCAAATACTCGCTGAATTTGCTAGGCATCAAGAATGGTTCTAAAACCTTTACATGCATTAACTCATTTTTCACCATAATCCCATGGAACAGGATCTATTTCATCCCCATCTCAGAGATGAGATAACTAAGGCACAGGGAAATAAGGAATACAACCAAGATCAAAGAAGTAACATACTAAGAATGTATTTATACTCATAAAAATAACTAATTCTACCTTGAAATGCTAAGTAACAATATTTACCTATATACAACAAAACCAAGATAACATCTTATTTATATAACCATGGTCACTTCACCATAAGTAGCATTTTTAAGATGGTCTAATAAGTGACTAGTTTGCTGTACTCCCAATTATTTCTACCAGCCAATGATGCCAGTCATAAATATATGCTTATTACCAAACAGTCTGGTCAGTAACTAGATCATATTTATTGAGGGATTTAATTATTGTAAACAAATACAAAGAATATCCGTGATCTAATCTACTACATCTGTGTTCGTTAAGCTACAAAAACATCAAGGTAAATAAATACAACTTGATTCTGCAAGGGTCATTTATAAACATGCACAGAAACACACACACACTGAGTCACATACACTGTATAATAAAGGTTTGTCTAGTTCAACATGCTGCCAAACTGAAGGCATAACATTGTTCCTATAACTGAAAAGTACAATGGGACAAGATGAGATGACAGTGTGTTTTATCTTCTTCATATGAAAGTTTAGTTATAAATTTCACATGGCAGTAAACCAATATAAATGGAAAACCTGGTGACAATAACTTCTCATGTATCTTTCAATAACACTCTTTGAAATTTGGAAATAGCTCTAGATGAGAAAGCTGATGAATGAACCACCTTGCACCTAGTTAATCTTTTTTTAACTAAGGCACTTCATATAAATGATCAGCAAGCTTATATATTTGACAACAAAGTCTTCTGAACAGTCTATTAATAAAACCCAATACGCAGACTGCGTAGGAAAGAGAACAGTTAACTAAAACCACATTCACCTTCAATACATTTGTAGGCTAAGACTGGAAAAACCCACATCAGCACTTTCTGTCTAAATGATACATCAATGGAAAGCTAGAATAAAAATGGTGCTGAAAAATGCACCATTTATAACTGAGAATAAATGTTTCTAAGTGCTGACAAGCTTCTGTCAGTTAAATTGCTTTAATGTAGAAATATTTTCCCCTAAATGTTTTCTCAGTATTTTTATTGGGAAACTTTATAATTAATTTGTTCCAAACTAATAATTAAACAAGTTTTTTGTGTATTAGTTCTAGGTGTTACTAATATATATGTTTAATGCATTAATTTACAGTTTGAGAAAACATTCCATAACAGAAAATTAATTCCAATTCTTAATCCTCTTAGAGCATAACATGCCTGCCCAAAAAGGACTACATCAATAATAAACTTATGATTCACTATAGTTATCAGAACATAGCTAAAAATCAGCAGATCTCTACAACCAAGTATAGTAAATAGTCCCCCTGGGTAACATAGAGCCATGAGTAATTCTCATAATTCAATGCACATTATGGTAAGAACCATTACAACAGCATGTGTTCATTTTGAGTCCCAATGTATTTTTAAAGAATCTTTAGATGTTTTGAATATAATGAATGAAATCACTTGCTTGCATCAGGAACAAAATAAAACAACAAAATAAACAATAACAACAGATTACCTAAAAGGTATCTTAACCTCTACGAAAAAGAAATCTGTGTGTGTGTGTGTGTGTGTTTTAAGATGTTGGTATAACTTTGATTAAATACTCTTTTGGTCTCTATATAAAACAATTCTTTGAAATTCTGAAAATAAAAATACATAGTAACACAATGCTTACTTCTAATAGTAAACAGATTCAATATTCAGGTTTAAACAAACTACATTCACTACAGTAAATTTAAGTGGAAAAAAACAACTATGCTGGACTGCTACAAGACAGCTCTCCCAATCATGTATATAACTAGAAACATAAGCAAATTATATAAAGTTATTTCAGATATATGAAAAAAGGCAAGGCACACTTGTGCTTATAAAAAGAAGGGAAACAAATCAGGTGCTCTCTAAAACTGCCCACATTTCTTACTGGAGGCAAAGTCCAGATTGTGGTATAGGAATGGGGAACCCGAAAAGAACCTCATAGAAGGAATAAAGAGAGATACTGAAATTACTGTTTCAGGAGGTAGAGATGGCCAGAATTTGTTGGATCCAGTGCTGGTAAAGAGGGTGCTGTGCAGAGGAAAAAGCTTTAGTAACTGACATAAGAATCCCCTTAAGGCTTTAAATACCAGTGTGTGCTTCCTAGGGTGAAGCTTTAAGGGGTCAACTGAAGAACAACTAGAAGAGAAAAATCAATTTCAGGGAAGCTATCAAATGAACAATTCCTAAATATAGAGACCTTGTTGAATAAGCAGGGCATTCTGCACACCCCAGAACATTCATGTCTTAGTAGTGAAGGGGAACTAGCTCTATAGTAAATACTACCCTAGATCATCCTGAAAAATCATGAAGATGAGCTTCAAAATGATCAGAATGATCTGCAAATAACTGAATGCAAAAAAAAAAAGTCAAATACTATCTAAACAAAACCATAACATTTAGCTTAATAATATAAATCCTAATATTCATTACTCAGTAGGAAGAAAGAAAGAAAGAAAGAAAGAAAAAAAGAAAGAAAGAAAGAAAGAAAGAAAGAAAGAAAGAAAGAAAGAAAGAAAGAAAGAAAGAAAGAAAGAAAAAGGTAAAAGGGCAGAATATAGAATTTATAACTGGG
The DNA here is from genome assembly GCF_003009895.1 of Hyaena hyaena. Classification (NCBI taxonomy): domain Eukaryota; kingdom Metazoa; phylum Chordata; class Mammalia; order Carnivora; family Hyaenidae; genus Hyaena; species Hyaena hyaena. The sequence goes on from NW_024080978.1 coordinate 1,815,175, forward strand.
GGGCTGGGTAAGAATCAATCAATAAATATAGACCCAGAACTAACAAAGATATAGTTAACAGAAAACAAACAAAAAAAACAATTTTTAAAACAGCTATTAAAATGGGCTTGATAAGATTAAAGAGTTAAAGGAAAACATGAATTTAATGAGAAAAGAAAAATATTAAAGAGACCCAAGTTAAAAGTCTAAAAATAAAGTATATAATATGACATAAAAATTTCACTGGATGGGATTATCAGCAGATTAGACACCATAGAAAGAACTTATCAGTGAAACTGTAGATATAGTCCTATAAAGTATTTTAACCAAAGTACAGAAGAATAAAAAGTGAAATCATGAGCAGTCTCATTAACATATCAGAAAAAGGCAAATAATTTAACATTTGCATAATTAAGAATCCTAAATTAAAAAGTAGAGAATATAAATATATATATATTTATTTATATATTGACATTTATGTATATAAAGGAACCATGTCTTCAAATTTTCTAAATTTAATACAAACTATATACCTATGAATCCAAAAAGTTCAAGAATGCTTAGGCAGATTAATCATAAAGAAAACCCACAACAACACATGTTATAACAAAACTGCTAAAAACAAGTAACAAAATCTTAAAAGCGAACTGGAAAAAGAAAAGGAACACAGTACACAGGAACAAGGATACAAATAACACAAATGTCTCATCAGGAACTATGCATGTCAAAATTAAAATAGAACAATGGTTTTTTTTAATTGCTAAAAAAAAAAAATTGTGAAACTAAAATTCTATATTCAGCCCAAATAGCTTTTAAAAATGAATACAAAAGTAGAGATCTTGGGAAGATGGTGGAATAGGAAGACCCTGAGCTCACCCTGTCCCACATTTATAACTTGATATCATCCACATCCAAGTCAATAAACCAAAGAGTGATCTGAAGACTAGCAGGGAAAACTCCACAACTAAATATAGAGAAGAAAGTGTATCTGAAAGGTTAGGAGGTCAGAAAGATGGAGGGAGGCTGCCCAAGAAGAGAGGGAGCTGCATATACAGGGAGAGCAGAGAAACAGGCCCTCACACCAGGGAGCTCACCCAGAAAAGACTAATGCCCCTAAGTTTGGCTTTACAAACCAGAGGGGCTGAATTCCATGAGCTTTTAAAACCGGTTGCACTTGGAGCTTGTAGCTTCAACAGTCAGTTGAATAGCACTGGATGAGCTGGAAGGAGGAGTGATACCTGGGTTGCCACCCTTAAAGAGACAGCACCTTACATGAAGAGACAACATAAAAACAGCAGTTTACACAATGCCAGGGAGAGACCAAAGACAGATCTGTTCATATGGATTTTGAAGCATGTTGGGGGACTTTTTGAAAATGAGGAAGCTGGCAGGTGCCATTTTAGTCCCCTGCCCACCAGCAGAAACATGAAATGACCTGCAGGAGGTGACACTACACAGACATTTTCTGCCTGACCTGCAGCAGTGTGCTATGCTCACAAGTCCTGAGGACTCATGTGCTCCAAACCTGCTAGCCTAGGCCCTGGGCTCAGCTCAAATTTTGTTAAAGGTGCAAGCGTGCCTCTCCCCCAGCCACTGCTGCTGCCATATGCACTACTGCTACCACACACCACGTCCAGCCACCCCACAATGCACAGCCACCAGCCCATGCCATGCCCATCCTCAAGGCCCCAGCCAGCCCAGGGCACAGTCCCCAGATACCACAGTGCTTGGGAGATATGACATAGGACTAGTGACCCAGCACAAATTTTGCTAACACCACACCCCCCTCAGAGCTGACCTGCTTGGGTCTCATTTACACCACAGAGGACAAGCACAGCCCACAACAGGCAGAGAGTCAGTGCAGTTGTCCATACTGAAGGGAAAAGTGACTCAGAAACAACAGCAGGGCACAAGCAACACACAGAGGATACTCTCCTGAAGTGGCAGGTTCAGGTGAACAGGGCACACTGCAATGCAGGGCACTGCAGAACTTCTTCTGCATGAAGTCACTATTTTCAAGAGAAGAATACATAGCTAACTTTGTTAACACAGAGAAACAGACACAGAAAGGCAGATAAAATGAGGAGACATAAATCTATCCCAAATGAAAGAATAGTACAAGGCCATGGCCATAGATGTAAGTGAAACAGATGTAAGTAACTTGCCTAATAGTGAATTTAAAGTAATGTTCAAAAGGATACTCACTAGACTTGAGAAAGCAGTAGCAGTCATAAGTGAAACCCTTAACATAGAGATAAGGAATAGAATAGCAGATAAAGGGCTTAATAAACAAAATGAGAAACACACTTGATGGAATGAATAGGATGGAAGAAGCAGAGGAATGAAATTGTGACTTATAAGATAGAGTAATGCAAAGTAATCAACTCAACAAAAGAGAAAAAAGAATCAATGCAAAACGAGAACAGACTTAGGGAATTTAATAACTCTATCAAATATAGTAACATTGATATTCTAGGAATCCCAGAAGAAGAAGAGAGAAAAGAGGGCAGAAGTGTATTTCAGGAAATAATAGCTGAAATCTTCCCTAATATGGAGAAAGAAACAGATAATCAGATCTAGGAACCACAAAGAACTCACATCAAAATCAACAAAACCAGACCCACACCAAGATATACGATAGTATTTCTGCACCCAACACAGGAGTACCCAAATACATAAAACTCTTGACGAACATGAAGGAACTAGTCAGTAATAATACAATAAAAGTAGGGTTCTTTAACACCCACTTATATCAATGCACAGATCATCTAAACAGAAAATCAACAAACAATGGCTTTGAATGACATACTGGACCAGATGGATTTAACAGATCTATTCAGAACATTCCATCCTAAGAGAGGAGAACACACATTCTTTTCTTTTCAAGTGCACACAGAATGTTCTCCCGGGTAGATCACCTATTGGCCCACAAAACCAGCCTCCACAAATTCAAGTAGATCGAAGTCATAGCACACATCTTTTGTAACTACAACATTATGAAACTAGATGTTAAGTACAAGAAAAAATCTGGAAAGACCACAATACCTGAAGGTTAAATAACATGCTAGCAAACAATGAGTGAGTCAACCAGGAAATACAAGATTTTAAAAGTACATAGATAGAAATGAAAATGAAAACAAGCATTCAAAACTTTGGGATGCAGCAAAAGCAGTTTTAAGAGGGAAGTTTATAGCACTACATGCCTACCCCAAGAAGAAAAATCAACCTAACTATGCACCTAAAGGAGCTAGAAAAAGACCAACAAAACCTAAAACTAGCAGAAGGAAGCAAATAATAAATATTAGAGCAAAAATAAATGATATGGAACCTAAATAAACAAGGAAAAATAGATCAGTGAAACCAGGAGGTGGTTCTTTAGGGAAAAAAAAAAAAAAACAAAGAAACATAAAGTTGGTAAGTCTGGCAAGAGGTTTATCAAGAAAAAAAGAAAGGATTCCAATAAAATCACAAATGAGAGAGGAGAAATACAACTAACACTACAGAAATATAAACCAATTATAATAGAAAATTATGAAAACTATATGCCAATAAATTGAACAACCAAGAAGAAATGGATAAATTCACAGAAATATATAAACTATCAAAACTGAAACAGAAAGAAATAAAAACTGTGAACACACTAATAACCAGCAAAGAAATGGAGTCAGTAATAAAAAATATTCCCCCCCAAAAAAGTCCAGGACAAGATGGCTTTACAGGCAAATTCTACAGAACATTTAAAGAGTTAATATCTATTCTTCTCAAACTATTCCAAAAAAGAGAAAAGAAAAGAAAACTTCCAGATTTATTCTATGAGGCCAGCATTATCCTGATATGAAAACCAGATAAGGATACCACTGAAAAAGAACTACAGGGCAATATTCCTGATGAACATAAATGCAAAAATCCTCAATGAAAGACTAGCAAATGAATTCAACAATAGATTTAAAAAATCACAGGGGGTGCCTGGGTGGCTCAGTCAGTTAAGCGGTTAAGCAGCCAACTTTGGCACAGATCATGATCTCTGTTTGTGAGTTCAAGCCCCACTTTGGGCTCTGTGCTAACAGATCAGAGCCTGGAGCCTGATTCAGATTCTGTGTCTCCCTCTCGCTGACCCTCCACCACTTGCACTCTATGTCTCTCTCTGTCTCTCAAAAATAAATAAACATTAAAAAACTGTTTTTAAATCATTCACCACGATCAAGTGGGATTTATTCCTGGATTGCGAGGGTGGTTCAACATTTGCAATACATCACATTAATAAGAGAACAGAGAAGAACCCTATGATAATTTCAAAAGATGCAAAAAAAAGCATTTGACAAAGTACAAAACCCATTCATGTTAAAAACCCTCAATAAAGCAGGTTTAGAGGGAACATACCTCAACATAATAAAAGTCATTTATGAAAAACCCACAGTCAACATCTTCCTAAATGGGGAAAAACTGAGAACTTTTACCGTAAGGTCAGGAACAAGACAAGGATGTCCACTCTCACCACTTTTATTCAACATAGTACTGGAACTCCTAGCTACAGCAATCAGACAACAAAAATAAAAGGTGTCCAAATCATTAAAGAAGAAGTAAAACTTACACTATTTGCAGATGGTGTGATATTGTATATAAAAAACCTGAGGGGCACCTGGGTGGCTAAGTCAATTAAGCATCCAACTTCGGCTCAAGTCAAGATCCCGCAGTTTGTGGGTTCGAGCCCCACATCAGGCTCTGTGCTGATAGCTCAGTCTCCCCTTCCCTCTGCCCCTCCCCTGCTCATGCTCTGTCTCTCTCTGCTTCTCGATAATAAATAAAAACGTTAAAGAAAAAAAAAAAAAACGTGAAAGGCTCCACCAAAAAACTTTTAGAACTGATCAATTCAGTAAAGCTTCAGGATACAAAATGAATGTACAGAAGCCTGTTGCATCTCTTATACCTATAATAAAGCAGCAAAAAGAGAATTAAGAAAACAATCCCATTTACAATTGGGCCAAAAATAATAAGATACCTAAGAATAAACCTAACCAAAAAGGGGAATCACCTGTACTCGGAAATCTATGAAACACTGATGAAAAAAATTGAAGATGACACAAAGAAATGGAAAGACATTCCAAGTTCATGAACTGGAAGAATGAATATCATGAAAAGGTCTATACTATGTAAACCAAGCTCCATATTTAATGCAATTCCTATCAAAATACCACCAGCAGTTTTCATAGAACTAGAACAAATAATCCTAAAATCTGTATGGAACCACAAAACTCCTCAAATAGGCAAAGCAATCTTGACAGAGAAAAGCAAATCTGGAGGCACCACAATCCCAGACATCAAGTTATATTACAAAGCTATAGTAATCAAAACAATATGGTAGTGGCACAAAAATAGATACTTAAATCAATGGAACAGAATAGAAAACCCAGAAATGAACTGGTCATTTCAGTTGAATGAACCCAGAACTATATGGTCAATTATTCTTCAAAAAAGCAGGAAAGAATTTCCAATGGGAAAAAGGACAGGCTCTTTAATGAATGGTGTTGGGAAAACTGGACAGCAACATTCAAAAGAATGAAACTGGACAACTTTCTCACCACATACACAAAAATAAGTTCAAAATGAATTAAAGACCTAACTGTGAGACCTGAACCACAAAAATCCTAGAAGAGAACATAGGCAGTAAGTTCTTTGACATCAGCCACAGCAATTTTTTTTCTAGATCTATCTCTTGAGGCAAGAAAACAAAAACAAAAATAAACTATTGGGACTATATCAAAATAAAAAGCTTCTGTACAGCAAAGGAAACAATCAACAAAACTAAAAGGCAACCTACTAAATGGGATATATCTGATAAAGGTTTAACATATATAGTATATAAAGAACTTATACAACTCAACATCAAAAAAACCACAATCCGGGGGTAGGGGTGAAGGGAAAACGGGTGATGGGCATGGAGGGGGGCATTTGTTGGGATGAGCACTGAGTGTTACATGGAAATCAACTTGACAATAAACTATTTAAGAAAAAAATTTAAAAACTAAAAATAAATAAAAATTAAAAATCATATTAAAAAAACAACCACAATCCAATTTAAAAATAGGCAGAAAACATGAACAGACATTCCTCCACAGAAGAAATACAGAAGGCTAAGACACAAAAAATGCTCAACATCAGTCATCATTAGAGAATGGAAATCAAAACCATATGAGGTATCACCTCACACCTGTCAAAATGGCTAGACTCAACACAATAAACAACAGGTGTTGGCAACAATGTGGTGAAAAGGGAACACTCTTGCACTGTTGGTGGGAATGCAAACTGGTGAAACCAGTGTAAAAAAACAGAATGGAGTTTCCTCAAAAAGTTAAAAATACAACTACCCTGTAATCCAGCAATGACGCTATTGTGTATTTACCTAAAAAATACAAAAACACGAATTCAAAAGAATGCAACCATTTTGATGTTTATTGCAGCATTATTTGCAATAGCCAATATAAAGAAGCAGACCAAGTGACTATAGACACCATCAACAAACTTGATCTAATTGAAATTTACAGAACACTCCATCACCCACCAACCACAGAATACACATTTTTCCAGTGCACATGAAAAGTTAACCAAAAGAAATTATGTGGAGTAGGGAAAAAAAACTCAATCAATTTAAAAAGATTGGAATCATTCAGAATATTTTCTTCAATCACAATGAAATTAAACTACAAATCAATAAAACTAAAGCAAAAAAAGATCTGAAATATTGGAACTCAAACAATTTATTCCTAAATAACCAAAGGAGAAAAAAAATCACAAGGGAAATTTTAAAGTCACTGAAGATGAAATGAAAACACAAAATACCAAAATATGTATGGAAAAAGACAAAGTAGTGCTCAAGCAGTGCTTCACAAAATGTTCTATGTATTTGAATCACCTAGGCAGTTTTTAAATATCCTATTGTACCCATTATCAATTTAAACAATTAAACCAAGATGTCTGGGATTGGGAAGCCCACATCAGTGTTTTTTTTGAAGACTCCCACACGATCTCAATTTGTAACAAAACTTGAAAACCAATGGTTGAGAGGAAAGCGTTTATCTTTAAGCAACAAATTTCTATCTCAAGAAAGTAGAAAAAACAAAGCCAAATAAAATGAAAGTACACAGAAAAGAGGAAATAAAGAATAAACATCAAATAAATCATAAACAAACCAAAAGCGGTTTTGGAAATGTGAAAATGTTTTTTTAAATGATAAACTCTACTTAGAATGACTAAGGGAATGAAATATCAAAGACACAATTATAAACACCAGAAATAAAAGATTACATTCTTCAGATGCTTCAAACATTGAAATAAGGGATTATAAACAATGTTATACCAATCTCCTTGATAACTTAGATTAAATGGACAAATTGCTTGTAAGATACAAATTACAAACTGACTGAATTCTAAACCAAACACCAATCTCAAAAATTGAATTTATAACAAAAAGTCTTCTCCTGAAGAAAATTTTAGGACCAGATAGCTTCATTGGTAAATTCTATAAAACATTTAAGGAAGAAAGGAGAGAAATCCTAAATATTCTTGCCCAAAAAAGAGGGAACAAAGCCACCAAACTACCAAAACCAGATGAACACTACAGAAAAAAGAACAATATAGACCAATACACCTCATGAATATGTTCATAAAGATCTTTAACAAAGTAACACCAGATCAAATCTAGCAATGTATAAAGGATAGCGCATCATGACCAAATGTAGCTTATAAAGAATTAAAGATTAGTTTACCAGTCAAAAATCAAATCAAAGTATGGGGCGCCTGGGTGGCTTAGTCGGTTAAGCGTCCGACTTTCGCTTAGGTCATGATCTCGCGGTTCGTGGGTTCGAGCCCCACGTCGGGCTCTGTGCTGACTGCCAGCTCGGAGCATGGAGCCTATTTCAGAGTCTGTATCTACCTCTCTCTCTGACCCTCCCCTGCTCACGCTGTCTCTCTCTCTCTCTCTCTCTCTCTCCTAGAAATAAATAAAACTATTTTTAAAAAATCAAATCAAAGTAATTTACCATATTAACAGATTAAACAAAACCATAGGACCATGTTGATAGTTGCAGAAAGCAAGTTACCATATTCATTATGGATTTTAAAAAACAAGACAAAAACAAAAAACAAACAAAAAACCCCAAAAAACATAAAACCTCCAGCCAAGCAGAAAGTGTGGAGTTACAATTTATTGCCTGTGGGCTTCAAATCTACCCTTCATTGCCCCCACTTTGTTGCACTGCAGCAGGGCTGTGTCTGTTCTTTGCCAGCTGTGATGATATTGTTTTGTCAGTAGAAGGTACCAGAAAAACACTGCAGGAGGAAAATATTTCTATTTTTGGTTCCAATGTGATTTAGTCCCTTCCTGTTCCTGTGGTAGCCAGTAGCATAAGGGTATCCAGTGGCACTGACCTCCCTCCCTTCCCCCACGGGTTTCAGCAGCACCCTCCTGAGAAACTTCTAGGGGGGTTTCCCCAGCAAGTCCCACTTGTCCCAACCAGCAGTTTCCCAATAAGTCTCAGTAGCACCCCCAAGATCATCTTCCCAGTGAATCCTGCCCATTCCTCAGGGGTTGACTCATCTCTACTATGCACCACAGGAGTAAGAGTATGTAGCACAACAGAACCACAATGAGAAGTCCTCATCCTTCCATCCTGGCAGGAGGCTTCCAAATGAGTTTCAGTGACTTCTCTATGGGAAGCTTCCCAAAGAGTCTCAGTGGGACCCAGAAAGTAGCTTACTGAATAAACAACTATCATACATCTATACAATTGAGTATTATGCAACAATTTAAAACATGAGCTGGCAAGCCCTGGAAAGACATGGAGGAACTTTAAATGGATATCAGCAAGTGAAGTAAGCCAGTCTGAAAAAGGCTACTTACTGTATGATCCCAACCATATGACATTCTGGAAAAGTAAAGTATTAGAGACATTAGAAAGAACAGTGGTTGCCAGAGGTACAGGAAGAGGGAGGGAAGGGTGAACATGTGCAACACAGGGGATTTTAGAAAGGCTAGACTCTTCTGTTTGATACTCTAATGGTAGATATACGATATGATGCATATGTAAAAACCAATAGAACTAAACAACATAAGGAATGAATCCTAATGTTATCTAAGGCCTTGAGTTAATAATATTGTATCAATAGTGACTCATCAATTTTAACAAATATACCACACTAATATAATAATAATAAGGGAACGTGTATGTAGAGAGAAGGGGCATATGAGAACTCTACTTTCTACTCAACTTTTAAGTTTAAAACTACTCTAAAAAATATACTCTATTGATTTTTAAAACACATTTTTTTTAAATTTCACACAATTTCTGTATGGCAGGCAGATTTCTAAGATAGCTTCCAAGACTCCTGTCTCTTGCTGTACACACTATAATCTCTTCCTCTTGAGTGTGGGCAGAAGTGTAAATATAAGAGGGTTCACTCCTTTTATCAGGTTTTATCATTACATGACAAAGGTGAAGGGATTTTACAGATGTAATTAAGGTCCCAGAGCAATTGACTTTGAGTTAATCAAAGGGAGATTATTCAGGGCTAATCAGGTTAGCCCTTAAAAGGGGCTTAAAATCTTGAGACTTGAAAAAGCCTCAAAGCCTAGAGAGATTCTCCTGTTGGCCTTCAAGAAAACCATCATGTAGCAAGGCCCTCAGACAGGCTCTAGGGACTGAAAGCAATCTCCAGACAACAGCTAACACAACCACACAACCCCAAGAAACAGAATTATGCCAACAACCACAGAGGCACGGAACAGGACTTCATAAGACCACAGCCCCACCAAGACCTTGACTTTTACCACGTGAGATCCTGAGCACAGGGTCCAACTATGCCGACACCTGAACCAGACTCCTGACCCACAAAAACTATGAGATAATTTATGTTCTCTCCTTCCACTAAGTTGGTGGTAAATGTTATGTAGCCATAGAAGACTAATACCCCACAGCTGACAAACCACCAAAGTCAACAAATTAAGCTAAAAGAAGTCATTTGGGGTTTTTTATTCTGAAATAAGAACTGAATTTCATTGTTATAAAAATGTAAATTACTTTATTTTGCATATAGCTGGTGTTTTACATTTTGAAAAGCCAAATTACAAACAGCATATACGACACAACCAAGGCCTATTTTTAAAAAAAGCACAATCAATGAGACACCTGGGTGGTTCAGTCCATTAAGTCTTGGACTTAGCTCAGGTCATGATCTCACAGCTCGTGGGTTCCAGCGCCGTGTCCGGCTCTGTGCTAACAGCTTGGAGCCTAGAGCCTGCTTTGGATTCTGTCTCCCTCTTCCTACCCCTAACCCACTTGCATTCTGTCTCTGTCTCTCTCAAAACAAAATAAACATTTAAAAAAAATTTTTTTAACACACAAGAATAAAATACAAGAACAAATCTATCGGGAAGCAACTTTTTTAAATGTCACTTGGGATTTTGCAAATTGTTGCCAAGTAATAATTTTTTAAAAATACAGATGTCAAAAGACTCCCCAGAAAAAGTACAAAGAGAAATCAAAAGTTTAAAAACCTGCAAATAAAACATACTATAAGTCTTGGATTTCTGAACAGCTATTATTTTACATAATATTACATAATTTTCAAAAGCAGAGTCAATATTGATGGTTTTCTATGTGTCAGTCTCTAGGATAGATAAAAGTAAGGCTCAGCCGAGTGAAACAAAGCATTACAAACAAAAAAGCCTTTATATGACGATGTAACATATCTTATATTACAGAATTTAACATTCTGGTAGGACTCCCCATTTTTTAAAGCATGTATATTCACTGATACTGAGGAAAATATGGAAAATTTGAGATTTAAATATTTGTATGACTTTTCTTTATGACAGTTAGATAAAGAATATTTGTCTTCTTCTCCTGTCAAATTATAGTGAAAAAATGATACCAGTCTCAGAGATAACAAGTTTTTTCTTCCAGTCTTATCATTCTATGATTCATCACTAAATTTAGACCAATTGTGTTACACTAGCTTATTAACATTAAAAAAAAAAAAACTTTAAAGGGAAGGTCATATGGTCAACCAAGGCTTAGAACTATTTAAGAAAAATTATTAAAAAACATAGTTTCAACTGTATTTAAAAGTTATATCCAAACAACAAATTACTCTTCAGCCTTAGAAAGGAATGAAGTACAAATGAATCCTATAGTGTGGATGAACCTTGAAAATATTATACTAAGTGAAGGAAACAGAAACAATAGGTCACATGTCTCATTATTTATGTAAAATATTCAGACAGGTAAATCCACTCTGGGTATGGGAGACTCCTTTGGGGATGATGAAATTTTGCAACTAAACAGAAATAACAGAGCATTGTGAATGTCAATGAATTATATGCTATAAAATAATTTTACGTTATGTGAATTTTACCTCAATTTCAAAAGTTAATCTAGTCCGTCTAAATACTAAATTATTACATATAAGTGACAGGAATAGATGTTCTGTAGGACATTCAATGGTACAAATAAAAATCACTGGCACATGAACAGAAAATCATTAACTGTCCTATTTAAGTACACATTGAAACTTCATACATGATGTTTGAAAGGTCATCTGTTCACTGCATGAAAAATAATAAAAATGTTCTATGCTATGCTAGACATAGAATGAATAATATTTGCAATGTTTTTCAAAAAATTGTATAAAACGTTATGTCACAGAAGCAGTTCACCTAACTGTACTAAACTATATTGGTGCTTTCTCTTTTTTCTGACAATTAAATATTCATAGAGTATTGCCAAATGCCATGTCATAGCAAGATAAGATTTAACCCAAATTTTGGAATCTGGTTTGAACTACCAGGATTAGCAAATTAAGCTATCAAATAAAATATTAAGCATGTCAACCAAAAAATCCACTTTTGTCTTTGGAAATGCTTTAATAAATTTCCAAAGAGAAAAAATATAGTAATCCATACAAAAGATCTTAACCACTGCTTTGAAAATGCACATTTTAACCCATAATTTAAGATTTTTTAATATAATTGGTTCAAGGTTATTTTCTAGCAAGACAATCAAAATATTCCAATTAGAAGAAATACTTTAAAAGTATTCTTTTAGTTTAATTTAGATAGATTTACAAGCACAAATCTTGTCCATAATTTTAAGAATTGCCTACTTTACTCAGTAGGCAATAAAAGTGTCATATGTGTTATAGAATACAGGTTACAATTGAGAGTTTATACCTAAATGACATCATAAATTAAGCAAAATATGACATATACTATCTTTAATAGAATTAAATGGGTACCAATAGTATATGAAAATGGTAATAAAGTAGATGCTAGACCTGCACTGTCAAATACAGTACTCATTAACCACCTATATCTATTTAAATTTAAAATAATTAGAATTGCATATTAAAGATTCATTCATTCCTTAAGTTGCACAAATCACATTTCAAGTCTTCAATAGCCACAAAGGTCTAGCAGCTACCATAATGAACAGCAGACTTCCATCATTGCACAAATAGTACTTGTTGGGGTGGTGTGCCATAAAATTGCATCAAGATGCTTAAGCTTTGAAAAGGCCCTTTCGGGGACCTGGGATGGGCCTTAGCAATATGTTGTCATGATGATGCGTTTTTATACATTTTGCAAAATTAAGATGCTTTAACCATAAAACAAGCATTTCTCTTTCCACTCCAACTTATACTTCACCACTCTTTCCCCTGTGTCAAAGAGCGTGACTGGGTACCATGGGGTTGCCGCAAAGAAAGGTGAATTAGAGATACGTATTCAGTTTGAGTTTACTGGGATATATGTATATATGTAGTTCTCAGTCATTTCCATATGTAATAAATTACTGCCATGTGTTCCACTGCAGGAGCAGCTTCTGGGAATATATCTTTTTCCTACGGCTTCAACTCACCTGTTGTCATGACATGAAGGTGCAAAGCCAGAGGTCAGAGGTGACACGAATGTGGCTCATGGCAATCAGAACCACAGGTATTGTAGGTAGAGTACAGCCTGAAATGTGTGCAGCGAGAAACAAGTCTGTGGAAGATGTTTCCAATCATGAGATATGAAAGAGTAGAAGCAGATAATTCCGTTTGTAATCAGTGTCTGGTCAAATCGGAAATTTTCTCTTACTGGGAATATAGGTGATAATATATGTTATTATTATAAATGCACCATATTTTTTTCTTTTTTTTTTTTAAATGTTTTATTTATTTCTAGGAGACAGAGAGAGAGGCAGCGTGAGCAGGGGAGGGTCAGAGAGAGAGGGAGTCACAGACTGAAACAGGCTCCAGGCTCTGAGCTGGCAGTCAGCACAGAGCCCGACGCGGGGCTCGAACCCACGAACCGCGAGATCATGACCTAAGCGAAAGTCGGACACTTAACCAACTAAGCCACCCAGGCGCCCCTATTTTTTTCTTTTTGATGGGACTCATGAAATAGAACTTCTCTGAAACTGTACAACACCAACTTGTAACAGTTTTACAAATACTTGGTGTGTCTGTGAGTGAAACTGAATGTTTTATACACTTCAACTATCAATAAAAACAAAATTTTATTAACCAGGCTAGAGCAAAGACTTGTCTCTCTAAACTCTTTATAGGATATCTTATCACAAGAGCACTGTGATAGAGCGGGGCAATCAAACACTAAGCATCCTATAGTTGTAGAAAAAATTAGTTTAAAAGTACAATCAACAGTTTTAAAATGTCATTTTTCTAAAAAATGTGATGATTATGTCACTGGCCACGTTTTTTGCAATCCGTAATCTATTATTTTATTTTCATTCTAAATCAATGTTGACTTTTGTACATAATCTTGTATTTGTAATTTTGTATTTCTCTTTTAAAGAGGACTCTACCACCAACCCCTCCCCCTGCAAAAGGTCTACTTTTCAGGTCCCCAAAAAAACTTCGATCTGCTCCTGGTACTAGGAAATTATGTCTTGATTAAAATATATATTTACCAATTAGCAATCTCCACATTTTTGTTTCTTCACTGCACACGTGTTACAGTATTTAATAACCCCGTCACATTACTAACAGTGAATCCCAGAATTCAAAAGGGTTAATTTGAAATACATCCCTTCCACTCTCTCTGAACCTTATCTGATATCTCTTCAACTTTCAGTACAAAAAAAAGTTCACACCTCACTAGCACTGATACAAATGTCAGCCTTGGTAATTAAGTTACATTGTGTGCCTTTGAGCTTTGTACTACTAATGGCAGTTAAGATCTTCATACAATTACAGCTATAGTTATTCAAATGACCACAACTTCTTTTTGAGTAAACAATATATTGAACCAAATACTAGCCTGACAATACCAATTCATTTAGGTAAAGAAAAGACAAACAAAAATTTCAGTCTTCTTATTTGGAAAATGTTCTAAATGAGACCAACATTGTAAAAACCACCTTTATGTATTACAAAAATGTACTCACAATATAAGTATAAAGATGCCTGATAGCTAAATGCCATTCATGCAAATATTCCCTAAGTTACATTTTATTCTTCATTTCATACCCTTTACACTTCATTAAGCCATACTTCAGACAAACTAATTTCTCATTATTGTATTGTAAAGATATATTCAGCCTGAAATTACATCAAATAAATTGTAAATCAAATTTCTGAAAGCCATAGCCATAGGTGGAAATCAAATGAAATGCCTAATTTCACATAAACGGCTAAAGCTTTAAATGGATTGCATTTATTTAATTGCCTACGCACACTTATTTAGTAGTTTTGTTGTTGTTGCCTCTTATAAATGTAGAATAATGTCACTCTAATATAGAAGCAATATATTGGCAGTCAAGACAAAAAGATTTTTCATTTGGATAAAGAAATTAGAGGCAATGTTAAAAAACCAACTGAAATTAGAGCTAGAATACACATATTCTAGTATATTCCTTTTCTCTGATTAACCCTGCTTGATGTATTTACTAAAGATAAAGAGAACAGAAATAAGAGGATTGGAAGTAAACAGGTACGTTACCACCCTTACTCAAAAAACAAACAAACAAACAAACAAAAAACCTTGTTCTATTCCTAGGGAGAGAAGGTAGAATGATGGTTGCCAGGTTTGGGGAGGAGACATAAGGAGTTACCAAGTTGTGTTTAATAGGTACATACTTTCAGTTTGGGAAGATGAATGGGGATGGACCTACAAAGGGAAATACTTAATGCCACAGAACTGTACACTTAGAAATGGTTCAATTGATATGTTTTATGTTATGTACATTTTATCATTTAAAAGTTTTAATTACTCTAAAGTAAAAATACTTACATTTTTATAGGTTTTTTTTATTTTATTTTCTGGGATTTAGCCTGAATTGAAAAGTACTTTATTTTAAATAATAAAAACTAAGTACTTAAGTTAATCATTGAAAGTCAGTTAATAGAGGCATCTGGGTGGCTCAGTCAGTTAAGCGTTCGACTTCTGCTCAGGTCATGATCTCACAGTCTGTGGGTTCGAACCCCGTGTCAGGCTCTGTGCTGACAGCTCAGAGCCTGGAGCCTGCTTCAGATTCTGTGTCTCCCTCTCTCTCTGACCCTCCCCTGCTCACTTCTCTGTCTCTCTCTCAAAATAAAAGACATAATTTTTTTTTTAAGTCAGTTAATAAAATGGAGAAAACTAATTCAGTTTCTTGACTTCAGGCTCTGAACATTTTTCTCCACTACTATACAAAATTTAAAGATCACCTGAGAAATTCCAAACTTCTCTAATCATTATTGCAAAACAAATAAAAAGCTACCCATAGGATAGAGGTTCAGTTGAAATCTTTTCCAAAAAAAAAAAAAAAAAAGACAGCTAATTATACCTATGACTACACTGAGCAGGAACAGTTAATTGATGGGGTAGGAAGGTGTCAAGAGTAAAGCAAGTCTAGTTGCTTCCATTTTGGAGAGAAAGGAATTAAGTCAACAGTACGCACATGCAATCAACTTCAAAGAATCTATTCTATCACAGATACCAACATATCCTGTCTTGTAGAAAACCCATTCACAAATTCTAAGGTACATGATATTTTTTTTAAAATGACGTCTGATTCATTAGAAGTTTATGTTTATAAAGCTGAGTAGCATCTGTGGAACCTGATTTACAGTGAGGTAAATCACAGTAACTTTACCATCTAGCATAGTGTAACATGGGAAGTAGACAATAAATATCTGTTTAATTAGCAGGAAAGGAAGGAGAGAGGGAAGGAGGAAATGGAGGGGGAAAATGAAGAGGAAAGTGGGCAAATGTGTTCTATACACAGTAACAACCCATCAGCTAGTAGGCAGCATCTGGCTGTGCTATGCAGAAGAAGAGAGGCTAGAAGCAGTCCATGGACAGTCAGAGCCAGTGCCCAGAGTAAGCTGTGTTATTTTGTAGATTTTATTGGTGACTTCTTTCTTTATTGACTAAAGTTCAGAATTTAAATATATTAGTGATATATACAAAGTATCTGAATAACACCTGGGATTCATTACATCTGTATAACCATAAATGATGCACAACTGCACCATTAAAAACTGTTTCAAATATGGACAGTCTTAACACACAAAGCAATTTTATACATCCCCAAGTCAGTTTCTTCCTGGTACAATAATTGAAACTCTATATTTTCATCAACATTTTATAATAGATCATTCTGAAGCCAAATATTAAACAATTTTATCACAAAAGCAAAACATTTGAAACAATCACCGTATTTCAACTTTATAATCTTTTTAAATAGGAGCTTGTTTGGGCCATAGAAATGTGTCACTTTTTGATGACCACCAGGCAAAAAAAACCTCTGTCAAATGGCTTTCAGGTTTATACAGTCTGTGCCATTATAAGCAATTATGGGCTTAATGGAATGCTAGCTGTGTGCACTTCTGGTGTGCCCCTCAGTCCATGTCATCACTCATTTCATGAATCATTTCAGATTTCTTTCATCAACCACTCTCTCAGGTTTTTCAGTCCTCACTTTTAGGATCAATTCACAAAGCAATTTTTCAACTTTCTGTATTTTTTTCACTCAAACATTTACATATTTTGATTTCTTAAAGATGTCATTTTTTGGCAAAACTAACTGGTATGGAGGGTGGGGGCAATTATCAGAAAAATGGTTGCCTGTGGAGTGTGAGGGCAGAGTTTAACTGGTAATAGATACTAGGGAACTTTCTGGGCTGACAGTAATATTCTATATCTTGATAAAGATTTGAGTTGTACAGGTATACACATATATCAAAACAGCAAATGTTCCCTTAAGATTGATACATGTCTACTGTGTTTAAATTTTACCTCAGGAGGAAAAAGAATTTCATTATTATTGACCTCTAGTTAATGATATGCATTCTTAAGTATTTAGGGATATGTGCCTGCAATTTACTTTGAAATGCATCATAAATAAAATGGATTAATGGATGAATAGAGGGATGAATAGACAGATAGATACATAAGGAGGAAATGTTAGGTAAACTATGAGTGGTAGGTATTCTGAGGCTCACTATAAAATTTTTTGTTTGAAAATTACATAACAAAATGTCTTAAAGTTTGTCAGTAATTGCTTCATAATCCTTTCCATGCCATCATTCACCCAGTAAAGAAAAAGAATCAGGAAGTATTCCCAAAGATTTTGAACCAGGGTCTTCGTTACTCCCTTGCTTTATCATTTTAGTACCTATGAAAATTGATCCCAATAGTTAGCACTGGATAATATTAATATTGTTAAATTAAATATATAACGTATTTATCCATCCTTTCATTCATTCAACAAATACTTGTCAATCACCTTCTATGTACCAGATGTCTGTAATGGTAAAGGAAGAAAACCAACTTAATTGTAATACAATGTGATATATATCAAGTGTTATAGGAATATGGCTGGCATGGCATTTTCTGGACCATGAAGAATGAGTATAATTTTTCCAGATGGAGTACAAGGAGGGGAAAGTTAATTCTAGACTGTGGAAAATTGAATAAGCAAGCATGTAATACATAAACTTCATTTCACAGCTAAAAATAAAGTTTATGGTAGTTGCTTCTTAAATTTATCAAAATATCTAAAATAAATTTACATATATTAGACCCCTCTTTTTACTATGTTAATACTGCTTTTCAAAGAACCTACAGTTTTTTCAGTCAATATAAATCTAGGTGTGTCTTTTTTTTACCATTGAACCCAAGCTGCACATATTTCATTTAAAATTTTTAAAGGTATGTTCACATTTAATTTTATTACTATTTGGGTTGTTTTATTTTCCCTAAGAAGCTTACCTGGAACTCACTTCGGGAAGTACTGCTCTAATGTCTTGAAATCCCAAGAGTGACTACTCAGGGATTAAAAAGTTTCCAAGACCAGGCAGCAAACAAAAATGCAAATTTCTCACATAGCAATTCAGCTCCATATAACATGCACAAAGGACAAATATCAAAGCCCAGATTGTAAACAATCTATTTAGATATTTTTAATATTTTATAACTTCTCTCTTAAGGCATGTAGATGGTCCCATCTCTTTTAATGACTACTTTTCCTCTCCAAACAACAAAACTCTAATACCTGTGGGTTTACTTCAATAGATTGTATCTGCAAAATGTGTGTATGACTATATATCTCACATGCTTAATGTGAATATTAACTGAGATTTTTTAAAAATGAAAAGCAGTTAGTGCTTACTGATCAATAAATAGAAGTAACTAATATTAAAAGATGGTTATCCATATATATATTTATGCAATTGCACAGACATGCTTTTTGATCTGGGCCACAAGCTAAAGCGAGCCAGAATTCATCTTATCTTTTCAGTTTAGTTACCAAGTCCTAACTCTCAGTCTCATTGCATTACTGACCACTTCAGTGTATGATAGCTTTTCATTTGCTACCTTTCGGATCCAAACTCCTTACTTCACTGCTCACCCAAGACTGGCACTCTTTACAGAGTTCACTAGCAAAGACCTTAGAATTCTTTTATCATTTATCCGTGAGTGGCTCAGAAAAGAAATATCACTGGACCTTGACCTCAAATAATCCTCTAAAAAAATTCCCAGTGACTGAGTTGGGCTAGAGGTTCAGACTCAAGATGCTTTGTAATTTGTTTCAAACCATTTTCTATAGGTACCTTCAAATGATCCCCAGGCTGAATGAGATGTTTTGTTCTGAGGGACTTTGAAAAAGTCAGTTAGGAAAAGTAATATTAGTCGAGTTCTTAGGACTGGACACTGCATTATAAAAAAGAATATTCAGAGACTCTAGGGAAAAGATATTTCTAGGATGAAAAAAAAATTAAATAGAAAGCCTGATTTCATTTGTTAGTACATATAATGACTGTCACTATTTAATAGAACAGTACATTATCTCTTTGAGATAGAAAAAAGTGAGGATTTGAGGTTATACTTTGAGACACAATTAAATGATCTAAGTCATTAGAGCCTCCTCTAGTCAAAAGAGGGGGACATTTCTGTGCAGAGGTCTGTAGATTTAGGAACAACTTTGCAAAATTATCTGTAATATTGATCAGTTTCTTAATCTCCATGTTATGTTTCTACTAAGTGAAAAATAAAATATACTAGATATTTACTGTTAAATTATAAATCTAGTCCAACATACTATTAAGATTTAAAAATAGTTGAATCTTTAATAATGCCGTAAGAGCAGATAGAGAGGCTAATGCTCAGTCCTATTAGGCAAATCCACACCACTGACATTTTCTTCTCTTAAAACATGTTGAATTTAAGATATCAGTATGAACCTTATTTTGCTGGAATGCTAATTATACTCATTTAAAAACCTGAAAGCTATTAGTCCTGATTTTCACTTTTTCATCTTAATGATATGCTCCTGATTTGAGTGTGCTGTGAGCAGCTGTGCTCACACTGCTGTCCTCAGCTGAGTCCTGCCAGCAGACTGTATGCATTTCAGTCTGCACGTTGCAATCTCTTATTTACAATACGCTAAGCAGTGATTTTCTTTATTGTTTCCCTGGTCTTGTATTTCAATCTTAAAGAAAATAATAGGGCAATTAGAGCTTTGTTTAGCAAATCTGTCTTCCTTGTCAAATGAGTGAATGAGTGAATGAATGAATGAACGAATGAATGAATACAAACAGATGCTTGGTTTCCTATCTAAATGAGGAAGACATGAGGTAGCAGAAAAATGAATATTAAAAAGGTCAGATATAATAAGGGAAAGAAAATAATAGGTCAATGAGGGCCTTGTTTAGAAATCAGTCACTCTTCCTTGTCAAATGAGTGAATGAATGAATGAATGAATGAACAAATGAATATAAACAAAGAGATGCTTGGTTTTTTAACTAAATGAGAAAGACATAAGGTAGCAGAAAGATGAATACTAAAAAGGTTAGAAGAAATAGAGGTTTCAACAGTAATTGTTTAAAGAGTAAGGACCAGGAGGAAAATGAGTTGATATAAAAAAAATTGAATGCCTAAAAATACTTAGGTGAATCCACACAATCATCAAAAAAGCCTTTACAAAATGATTCCTATGTGAGATAAATAATACTGTCATTTCAAAAAGAAAAGGAATAAAATCTGATTTTATTTAAAACTTGGTAAAAAGTACTCTGATAGAGTACCTTTTTAAAGAAATGGCCAGGTGTCTAACAATTTTTTTACCCAAGAAAATCCTATCCTGCTTTACTGACAATATGCTTTATTTTAAAACTAGAGTAGTACAAAAAGTTCAAAGGAAGACTTTCCAAAGTACAAAAAAAGTCTATGATACACCAAGCCACAGCTGAAATGACTAGCAATACCACTTCCCCAAATCCATGAAAGCTTAAAAGTTTATTATACAACACAACTATTTATAGATTTCCTACTTGAGGAGCTTCACAGTTGCCATGAATTATTCTTTCATTTTCCACAAGTATTTAGAAAGCAACATAGTTCTTCACCTTAAAAGGAAAGAAAAATATAGGTAGAAAAATAAAATACATTGCTTTCACAAAAAGAAAGCATATGATAAAAGATAGATGCACAGGTAGATTATCAAGGGATACACAGGTGGATAGATGGTACATGGATATACAGGTAGATGGATCAACAGATGCTCAGAAAGACAGGTGAGTGGACAAATAAGCTGCTTTATATTAAAGCAAAAAAAATGCAATATTTCTTTTCTCCTTTCATTAATACCTGTAGAAGTACTTAATCTAGGAGATGTCAAAGTCAGGAGGGGTTTTATGAATTGCCATGAACTATAAAGGAGGAAGATACCTGTTGATATGGGTAGACACATGAATGTGTGTGTGAAAGAGAAAGAAGGTAAGGTCTGAGTTTATGTGTGGGTAGACATTCTCTCATGCATTTATTAGAATTCAGAGTTTTTAAAGGTATCATGACCGAGAAGAAGGTTAAGGCCCACTACCATAAAGTGTTTTACATGATTAATTAAATGATAGGGCAATACTAGGTAGTTTTCTCAAACCTAGGGAACCAGGCTAATAATTTCCAGAAAACCTAAGGACACACTCAAACTCAGCATCCACAGTAAACCACAGAGCTCTTAGCTACCCTAAAGAGGATGGAAATTACACCTTTCAAGACGTTTTTAAACAAAATCAAAAGCCTAAATGGGCACTGACAATTCTCAAAATTTACTTTTAATAACAGTGAAGTTAGGACACAAAAGTTCTCAGTTATCAACATTCAGCATTCTGTGCAAGGAAAATTCTTAGCACCAACTGAGTCCCCAAAACGTGCCGTAATATGCAGATCCATAGAATCAGATGTCTCTTTATTAGAATACATTAATAAAAGGGTCCCCTTCTTGATCTCCAAAAACAATTAACCTACTCTCTTTTAAAAGTGTACTTTGCCAGGGGTGCCTGGGTGACTGAGTCGGTTGGTTGGTTGGGCGGCTGACTTCAGCTCAGGTCATGATCTCGCGGTTTGGGGGTTCGAGCCACGCATCGGGCTCTGCTGACAGCTTGGAGCCTGAAGCCTGCTTTGGATTCTGTATCTCCCTCTCCCTCAGCTTGCCCCTCCTCAGCATGCACTCTGTCTCTGTCTCTCTCTCAAAAATAAATACACATTAAAATTTTTAAATAAATAAACAAATAAAAATAAAAGTGTACTTTGCCAGAGTCTTTTCACCTGCTATCCAAAGAAGCAAGGCCTGAGTAAAAAGAAGCTGGCAAGGCAGCTTGAACAGGCACTTCTCATGCATCCAAGGAAGCTTTGGCACTCACAGATGGTGCTAGGCATGGTTTCTGAAAAGAGAACAGCAGGGTAATATTCACCCAGGACATAACAAAGGCACTGAAAGTCAGCTAAAAAAAAAAATGAATTCAACATAGCATCCCTGATTTCATATTTATTAAACACTACCCTTTCATAATAGCCTGGGAGAATTAAAGGATTTAAAGATTCACAATCTAATTGAACTTCAACCCAGATAAAGCACTGTTTCCTAACTTGAGGTTTCAATAGCTAAATTTTGCCTTTCAAAGGCAACAGAACTTTAGAGAAATGATACCCTCCCAGAGATCCCTTCTGAGCTTTTCACAAACATTTATCATGGTGGCAAATAATTTCATAAGTTTCTTTATTGGACATAACAGCTCACACTTGGAGAAAGGCAGACCCAGGAATCAAATTCACAGCAGGAAAAGGGCAGCACAGTGTCAGGGAAAGTATGTGGGACCAGAATCCAATCAGAAGACTGAGGGTCTTAGCTCTCACACCAGATGGATGAATGTGAGCTCCTGGGCAAGAAGGATCATGATGTGGTTGCCTTTCAGTTGCTGCTGCCATATGTATGCAAAGCAAACACAGGGGAACACATTATAGCCCTGAGGCGCTCTATTTTTTGTTTGTTTGTTTGTTTGGCTTTATCTCAGAAACAACAAAGTCCTACTGAGATCCTGATCAGAACATTATAATTTTTTTAAAAATTAGAGAATATATGAGGACATTGAAAATTATTAACAAGGTAGAGAAAATGTATTTGATATTTTCACAATATCTACAATATGCATCCTAAAGAAGCTAAAGGGCATATTCCTGAAAACTATGCTATTTTGTCTAAAAATAACACATACTAAAACATTATTTCTTTCTTTCCTGGTATAAAAAAATATTTTAAAAGGGAAGTAAACTTACAAATAGTAAACTTACAAATAGTAAACATACTAAAGATATCATCAAGTATGCCTTTTAACCTAATCCAATATGTTTTTTGTATAAATCTGAGGTTTTAACAGATAGATCTAAAGCTCTCAGATACCTGTTGATGCTAGTCTGTAGGAGAGATAAATACAGATAAAGTTCTTATACTTAATACAATAACTCCTTTAATTTATCAGATATTCCAATCTCAAGCCAAAACCCTTAGTTAAGCAAGCCAGGTAAAAATTATCACTTGGAAAAATAATGGGATAACTATTTTAAACTATATATTTAAAAAAAAAAAAAAGCTTTGAGAGATCTAAGTAGGGTAACCACGTATTTTCCTTGATGCTGTGTGCATCAGGTTCATAATTGTTTTTATTGTTTTCTCTTACTACCAGAAATAGACAATGGACACTATTAAATTTAAATATGCTCTGTCCTTTTTTTATCTTTAGGACAAATGGGATCCATCTCAGTAATAGTTATTTTCCCTATAGCACTTCCATGGGATATGGCCAGGATTTATAGAGCTGTTATTAGTTAACAAAACTCAAATAAGCCAGAAAGGAAATGCAACCCACCACAGGATAAGATTCATCACTAGGGCACTTGGACTTTAAGATTTTACTGGTCAGTGGCAAAGAAAATTGTGCACTCATGAGATCACTGGATATCAGTCTTCTCATATGTAATAAAATATTTACTATAAGTTTTAATCATCTATAAGCAGTCTGTTGGAAGAGATCATGGTACCCTAACATCTACCCATAATAAATAGGTAGCCAAAATATAACATGCAGAACACAAAATTACAAATTTTCTTTCCAGTCTACTTATTCTTCACTTATATAATTTCTTAAGTATGATCTCTGGGTGGTTAAGTCCATAAAACGTGGCAGAACATATAAAAGGGTGAGAGGTTCATAAAAATGTGGTGGAAATGAATAATTAGGCTGGAAGATAATGAAAATGATTGGGTACAGCTGAAGATTAGCTAAGGAACCATATCTGCTTTTATCTTTTATGTTACTAGACCAAAGTTTTCAGAGGATGCCAGAGAAAAAAATTAAAATATAAGAAGATGAATTAGATCAGTTAAATTTTAAAATTGTTTTTTGATAAATACAATTCCAAGTTTTGATGATCCAATTTATTAAAGAGTTTCCTGCATCAGACTTTAGCAAAACTCTACCAAACTCTAGTTTTAAACTTTATAAAAAGTCATAGAATTATAGCTTCTCTTTCAGGTTCCTTTTTGCTTGTTTTTTCTAGTTAAAACGTTCATAGAATATCTAACCATGATTTGAAATTACCATAAAAAGAAAACTTCCCCAATTTCTATTTAAAAATATTTATGCTTTTTGGGCAACAAAGGAATTAGTACATAGAAATTCACATGTGGACAATCTAACTTAATAAAATATTCTAATACACAGAAAAAAAAGCTATAAGCCACAATATACCTAATACATTATTTAAAACAGCAAAACTCTAGAATTAATTAAAAATTATTAAAATACAATGGTTATAGATATTGTGGAATACCTACTTGATCTTCCATTTTGAAGTCATTCAAAATGATGGACACAAAACCTAAGTAGCAACATGAAAATACTTTGTTTCAAAAAAAACAAAAGGCAATGGGCTGAAAGGAACTACACCATCCCCTAAAGAAGGGAACAGTTTTAACCAAATGTCATAATACCACAAAAACAAAATTGCTCCTCATGGTATTTCTTAAAGAAATGAGAAAAGTTAAATTAAATAAACATGCATTTTTAACTAAGATAGGTCCGAGTTATCTTCCAAATCTTGTCTCCTTATGCTTGGATATACATAATCACTGAATACTTAAAAAAAAAAGTTTCTATTCTGTAAAAATCCACATAAAGTCACTCAAATTTTTAAAAAATTGTTGTCTTATTATACTTGGAATCATGCCACTGAGTTAAACTCAAAGAATTTAACATTAAATCATTATACAAAACTATACTTACTCATTTTTATGAAAATCAGCCAAAATAGATCTTTAAAAAACATATCTCATATCTCAGTGCTATAAGAGCTTGAAAAAAATCCAGAGAACAAAGAACTGTGTCAGACTCCATATCCTTAGAATTAAAAGTGTGAAAATGACAATCTCAAAATATGTATAGAGAATAAATTTAATTGTACCACTTAGCAAAGATTTTACTTTTAAATTACCTTTTCTTTTCATTTTATTATTTCTTTCTGACCACCAAAACTAGACATCAAGCCACTACCACATCACAGTTTTAATTATTTACTTAGCACTTATTTTTAACTGATGTATATCTTTTATTTATTTATTATCTATCTGCCCCTGTAGAAAATAGACTCCTGGAGTAAAGGAATGTTTTCTAACCCATTAATAATCCCAGGAATTGCCACATATAGACATGTAGGCTTTACATACATGAATAGTACTTCAGTACAGTTATGCAATGTACAGCCTGTACAACTGAACATGACAGCCTGCCTATGAATAATTATCATACATGTCATAAAAGGCCAGTGATCTTAACAGTACCATGTCTTTAATGATGATGGCACTCTCACTTGCAACATGCATGTCAGAAAAAGTTATTCCTCAAAATTTTCATTTCCTGAATTTTCTTTAACATTATTTCACATAAGGATCTATGAATTTGTTCCTTGTTATTCTGTGAAATTTATAAAAGCAAACTATTCCTGAGGCAGAAACCAATCCAATAGAGTTATTTATTAAAGGTCAATCAAAATGAATTATGATCACAGCAAATTTTTTAAACTATTTTTCAACCCCATATTACTTGTTTGCTAATAGGTATGGACCACTTATTTTTAAAATAACTTTCTAATGGTTTCAAAGAAAACTGTTACATATATACCATAACCTAATCCATTAGAATTTTAAACCTAGAAAGCGATCCTAAACACTAAAAAGTATAGAAATACTTAGGGCACATGGGTGGCTCTGTCAGTTATGTACTTGACTTTGGCTCAGATCATGATCTTACAGCTCATGAGTTCGAGCCCCCAGTCAGGCTCTGTGCTGACAGCTCAGAGTCTGGAGCCAGCTTCAGATTCTGTGTCTCCCTCTCTCTCTCCCCTCCCCACTCACACTCTATCTTTCCTTCAAAAATAAATATTTAAAAAAATTTAATATACAGAACTTCTTTTCCATAGAGTGCCACTTCTGTTTCATAATTGTGGGTTCCAAGCCTAAATCATTATATTCAGTTGTCCCGCACTGTTTTCAAACATACTTCATTTTATAATAATGCCTGACAATCCTACAGTAAATAAAAACTCTACTTTTAATCAAAGTTAAGGCTAGAACTATTTCCTGGGAAGTCTAATTCAAAGTAAGCAATCCCCCCTTTGCTGGAGATTGTCCTAGTCACACAAAACTGTGTGGCTAGAAGATATGATAATGAAATACAAAACCTTTTTCTTCTAGCTTACTGTTTACAATCTGGATAAAGCTGATAGCCAAAAGAAAGCATACAAAGGTCAATGTGAAAACAATGCATAGGATTGGTCATTCTTCTTCCTACAAGACAAATGAATACCAGCATGACTATCAGCCATAATAATAACCTTATAATAACCCATAATAACCTTCTCATCCCCTCATCCAGACCTCACACACCCACATACAATAGAAATTACAATCACTATTACCCATCTTGCAAATATGAATTAAATTAAATGAATTTTTATTTGTCTACTACGTGCTAAGCACCAATAGAATAAAATAAGACTAGGAAAACACTACTTGCCCCAGAGAGCTTCAAACCCATGAGAGGACATTATTTGGCAACACAGTAGCAAAGACACGATATCAAATCAGCAGTTAAAACTGATACTTCTATGCCTAGAACCAAGGCAGACTAATCTCAAACCAGGCTGTTCTGCACCCCAGTATCCAATCGTCCTTTGGAACAGCTTCCTTTGGAGATAAGCATCCTTACTTAGCTATTCTAGCCAGTTATCCCACAGCTAAGACGCTCATCTAAGCTTTTCAAAACTGGTGCTTCCCAATGGCCCCTTCCAGTCCCTGCTTTGAACTCCAGAGTCCTCATCTCAGGCACTCTCTCTGCCTCATATGTTTTCACACCTCCTCAAAACTGCACTTCCAGACTTGATGTCCAGGGAAGGGAAAATCTGTGTCTGCAAGAGAAAGACAAATACATAACTGACTAGAAAATAAGGCAGTGTGAAAACACAGGAGAATTCTACAGATAATGTGGCCTGAGCTATTTATCATAAATATGTCCAAAGACATACAGTTAGATGTTTACTGCAGAGTGGGGATGCCTTTTGGGGAGCCACCACCTATGTTCCACAAATTGATCCGTTTGTGGAACATATGTACTAAGGTATAGGCTTAGTGCATTTATCTACAAGAACTTAGTGTCAAAACTATTTCAGACTTTTGCCTTCTCAAAACAAGCTTCAATCATTGGAAGTAGCTTTAGAGACTATATATTTGAGAACTTCATCATTTGCAGTTGACTGATTTTCTAGACCTTCTCAATACTGAATTTTACCCTTTTAATGACCCTCTGCTCCCAATATAAACTTTCATCAGTGTCAGGATATTGGACGAAATAACCGTGAAACCAACCTTCAGATTAAGGATGGGAACAAAGTACATCTCTAACCTTCAGTAATGGCCTGTGCTAATGAGGAGGACCAGGTGTTTGCTGCAATATGTATATGTTGCTATCTCAAACAATTTCCAAGTACTAACAAAAGTGTTGTGAGCAAATAAACTAGGACTTGATGCAGCTAATGAAGCACACAACACTACAATGCTGAGTATAAATACTTTCAGAATTTTCTAGGCCCTTTGTAAATCATAGAAGGATAAGTGTTTTTAATATTAAATTTCCCCGTATAGTTAACTGCTGTGGCCCAAGCAAATTCTGTGAATTGAAAAGTCAAACGGAGCTGGCTTGGGTCTAGTTATAATTACCATTTAAATACAACAGAACAAAAGTCGCTATGTTGACAGAAACATAGAATATCCAAGTGGAACACAGGCCTCATACTATCATCTAGGATGTTTCAATTTCACATTTGCTTTGGAAATACAAAGGATTTTTCATTTCACTTTTCCTTTCCAGAACATCTAACAAAACATTTAAAACAATTAGTAAAAACATATACACATAATAGCATTGATTTTCTTTCTTTTTTTTTTTTTGAGATGGAGGCTTAAAGATTATCTCATTCAATCCCCTTCATTTTATTTTTTTTAATTTTTTTTAATGTCTATTTATTTTTAAGAGAGAGAGAAAGAGAAAGTGTGCAAGCCAGCACACACAAGCAAGAGGGGGAAGCGAAGAGAGAGGGAGATAGTGGATCTGAAGCGGGCTCCACACTGACAGCGGATCCACACTGACAGCAGGGAGCCCTACGCGGGGCTCAAAATCACAGAACTGCGAGATCATGACCTGAGTGGAAGTAGATGCTTAACCAACTGAGCCACTCAGGTGCCCCAATACCCTTCCTTTTAAAGATGAGAAAATAAAACCAAGAAAGGGTGATTCACTTAAGACCACACAACATATTAAACAAGAGTTCCTGTATTATTTGTACCTATACCCCATAATATAGCCCATTTTTCTAAAACAATAAAATAAATTGTTTTACAGATCTACTGAAGTACCATGCTACCTTCAAGACAATCAGAGCATTATGACCACTGTCAGCAGAGGAAACCTGAGTGAGCTGGTCAAGGACACAACTGTGGTCTTTGATTTGAAATGAACTCCTAAGAACATGGTAAACTTGAAGCGACAGGCTAAGGCTAAGCATATAGAGCTCAAACATTCATCAATCCTCCTCTGTACAGTTCTAAATATGATAACTTATTAGTACACTGTTTTATACTCCTTCTCAGTCCAGACTGCCACAGATCAAAATTCTCCTTAAAATACCTAAGAGGGACTTCAGAATCCTTTTTTTTTTCAAATGTTCTGAAATAACACTGAAAAGGCTGAAATTATTAAAATCCAAAAAAATCAAAATCTCAAAATATTTAAATATGTGCAGCTGCTACCCATTTCCTTCTTTATTTTTAAATGCAGGGATCATTATAAATATTCTAAAACTTAGTACATGGTCACTTCTTTCTATACAGCCTCAATGGAAAAAAGTGGTGAGTTAAAAGGGGAATACTTTGTCTTTCTATCCCTTTTAAAGGGCGGAAAATTATAAATGGCATTATAGATGTTATAATTGAACTGTAAAAAAATACAGTGTGCATCTTGAGAGCATTAAATTTCAAAAGGTAAAAAATGTTTAAATAGGCTTTTAGGTTACTTCTCTGAAAATATCACACACATTAAAACGTATAGCCTTAATTTCTAAAAGAATGATTGTTAACTACAGCATTTTTATAAAAATAATCAGTTTCCATATCACTTGGGAGAATAGAGTTTGTTATTATTTTTATATATTCCCCCATTATCAAACTATTTTGAATTTGTTTTTCCCCATTAATTATAATGTCCTTTCTCATGTTTTAAAACAATCTGCATATTCATTTATCTACTGATACACTCCACATTTGTATTCTAGCTCAGCTAATGCACTGGCAAATATGTACCTGTATACATACATGATAAGTACACATATGATACATATATACATACACACAATTGGAAGGTGGTACAGTGATTAAGGCTCTAAGGCAAGACTACTTGCTTCAAATTCTGGCTCCACCATTCACAAGCTTAAACAAGGCACTTAACCTCTCTGCACCATAGTTTCCTTATCTGTAAAATGAGAATAATAATAGTACTTGCTTCTTAGGGTCTAAATATGACAAAATAAAAATAGATTATTTATAAAGTGATTAGAATAGTGTGTGGTACTTTTAAGTATCTGAATAGTGTTCAATTTTTAAAAATTATTTCTAACTTCCATTTCCTTACTTCTCCATCTCCTCCTCTTCTTCATCATTTCCATAGCAACATCTTTATCAAGTGTTTAATATCAAACTCAAAATTATAGATGATATGTATGCCCTTCTGACTCTCAGAAAACAACAGGCCAAACCTGACCTGTTGTGCCCCAATCGCGAGTTCCCAGAGACCTCCAAGGAGCTGGCACTGATGCAAATACAAAAGGGTCTTTATTACAAGCTCGAGCAGGGGCTCACCCGCCTACCAGTGTAGTGGCAGCAAGGTGAAGCCCCAAACAATAGCAAGTAGGGTTTTTATGGGGTAAGGGACGGGGGTGTTACAGTGCACACGTTGTACGGATAACATCATCACATAAGCACCAATTACAATTGTATAGCACTCATGGTAACAGCTTTGACCATTCAGTATCTGTGAGGTGTTCATTACTTTTGGTGGGACCCAATCATGACTTTTGAGAATCCTTTGAAAAAGACCAATTATGAGATGAGTTCAAAGGGCACACATGGGGTTCAGGCAAGAGGTGAGAAATTGGCTAGTTTGTATAAAATAACTGTCTGCAGTTCCCAGCCTTGACTCAGACCATAGGAATGTTTTTTGATTAGCTGATATGAGGGCGGTCCGAGGATGGCTTTAGCCTTGAACAATCTGAGGCTTTTCCTGGAACTGGGGCTACGTGCAGCCCGAGGTTGCTCTTAATGGAGGCCTTAATCTCAAAATGATGTTACTTAGGCTCTTCAGACCTTGATGCTCATATACATTCCTAGCACAAATAAACAAGAGAGTACAAGTAATAATCAGGGAAAGAAACTACAGAGTACAATGCAGTGGTCTTCTAGCTGCAATATATCGACTCTACATGAAGATCTTTCTAAGGGGCATTTTTAAGATATTTTTAAGGGAACCTGTTCCAGACCCTCAACTTCCATATAAACTTTCCTAAAATTGATCCAGGTGAGAAAGCTCCTCCCACACAGGATCCCCTTTCCCATTTCCCTTCTCCCAACTACATTTCTCCTCTGCTTTATAGGAAAAAGGTTCAGCTCTCTCAGATCCCTAAGCATACTATAGTATATTGTTCAGAGATGGAAAAGCCTTGGGGTGTCAAAAACAAAAAGCACAACTCCGTGTGTATTTTGCTACTATCTGCTGAAGGGGAGAGTGTATCAAATGAGTAAACATCCTACCCTCTCTCCTCCTTAACAATTGACCCACCTCTTCCCTGGAAGAAAGCTGAAACACAAAAATGATAGATGCATACATACATACATTAATTCAAGCTGCTTTAGCCTTCAAAGGAGCAAAATCATACAAGGCTATGGTGAGTAACAAAGAAGCATAAGTTTGAAAACTGAGAATAATGAGCCTTGAAAGTACAAACAGAGAATGGGAGTTCAAGCACGTACTACAAGATATTATAAGCATTTTCAGATATGTTTCAGAGCTCAAATTAGAGCATTCTTTTTGTGGAGTGCTGAAAGGGTAGAGGTTGGGAAATAGGATTAACTGAGGAAAAGGGAGGAACAAGAGAGCAAAGTAGGAAACAAAGAAGAAAGGAGGCAAGGCAAGCCGATTCAGTCTTAAAGGAAGAAATCCCATCAAACAGACAATTGCATAAAGGCTAAAAATTAATAGAGCATAATCAGTGATTAAAATGTCATATTATCAAAACAAAATGCCTAAATACTATTTTGTCAATAAAGAAATCCTACATTTTCTCTGGACCTATCACTAGTAGCATAAGAAAGGAATCAATAAATACTTTCTTAAAAGGAAGGCTTAGCAGAAGATAAGAGAAAATATATAGATCACAGAGAATATAAAACTAATGGTGTCTTTACATAGAGACTTAAAACAATTCTGGGCACTAATGGGTAGGCAGCCCTGAGGGAAGGAGATACCTCTAGGAGATATTAACATTACTCAGTGATATGTGGAATAGTTTAGACTTATCTTTTACTAGTAACATTTACGTATTAATCAAGATGTAGGTTTATTGTTTAATTCTGAGCCTTACTGTAAGGTTCTTATCAGCAACAGTTTTGTATGATCCACCATGACTATGTATATGCATCTAGTGAGGCTGCAACTGGGAGAAACTTAGCATGTCTGACTCCATGTTGCTTCAATTTCCTTGCTCTTGTGACCTAGATCTTAGAAACTTCTGCTTAGCCTTGCACATAGATATGTCATGGCTAAGATTTACAGAAACTGCTTTTTTTAAAACATTTATTCATTTTTGAGAGTAAGAGAGACATATAGCATGAGTGGGGGAGGGGCAGAGAGGGTGGGAGATGCAGAATCGGAAGCAGGCTCCAGGCTCTGAGCTGTCAGCACAGAACCTAAAGTGGGGCTCGAACTCACGGATGGCAGAGTCATGACCTGAGCTGAAGTCAGATGTTTAAGTGACTGAGCCACCCAGGCGCCCCTACGAAAACTGCATTTTACCTGAGATCTACTCATCTGAGAGGGAAATACAAACATAAATGACTACGCTACGTTTAAGATTTACAGAAATAACATGACCAAATTCCTGTATGTAAAGATCATCTGACCAAGGACAAAGAAATTACACAACTTTCTCAGCGGTCTACAGATGCTAGTTACCTTCTGACTCCAACCACATCCCCTTTCCCGCTCTTTCTAACATAAAAGGAACTCAAATCTCATGCTTGACTAATGGGCATATTGTGTGGCCAGAAGAAGGAGCTCGGACTCAGTTACAAGGCAAATATGATTTATTGTGCATATCTGAAATTAAAAGCCAGAAGCAAACAATTATTTTAACAAGCTGTCAAGATATGCAGTTTTGCCAAAGAAACATTGTTTATACTGGTCTTTTGAACAAGAACTAAAACTTGCAATTCCCTAAACAAACCTGTTACACAAAATTGTCATAAGTTCCTATAAAGCATATGACTCACAAATGCTATCAAAATCTTTCCTAAATGAGATTGATTTCCAATAGATTACCACAGTTTTAAATATCTGATAATTACCTGCCCATTTTTCTTTAAGATTTTATTTTCTGTTGCTGAAAAGAAAGGACAAAAGAGCATCACAGGTTTATCTATTATTATTATTGAATTTTATTACAGTCTTGAGAAAATACCCAACTGTTGACTTCCTGTTCCTCTGCCACTGACCTCTCTGGGCAGGCCCAACTCCAGTTCTCTGCAGTTCTAAGGGAAGGGGACAAAATCTAAATAGCAGGTTGCTACCATTCTCCAATTCAGAGCCAACTTGTTACTCTTTTTATTTACTGCCATCATCTCCTTCCCCATCACTCCTGGGTCCCCTTGACACCAATCTTTTCTATAGCACTCATCTCCTAACATACCATATAATTTACATTTTAAATATATGTATATTTAATTTATATATTTAATCAAATTATATTTAATAATTAAATAAATTATATTTATACCAATTAAATAAATCATGTTATGATATATAATTATATATTATATAATAAATAAATTAAAATTAAATAAATTTTATTATATGTGATTAATATAATTATATTTAATTTATATATTTTTTAATGGTCTCTCTCTTCTTATTAGAAAGTAATCTTCATATGGGCAGGGATCTACATCATTTTCCTCACAGACCTATCCCAACTACCTAGAAGAGTGCCTGACATACAGCAGGTACTCAGAAATATATTGAATCAATGAATTCTTACTTTGTCTAAGGCTCTATCTGTACTAAAGTCCCCATCTGAGGCACCATGAACTAAACCACATGCTGCAGTAATTCTAATAGTAATTCTAATTACCTAATCTGCATACGGTTTTTCTCACCCTAATGTCATTGGCATGGGTAACAGTTTGTTACCACAACAATTGGAAGTGACATCTGCATAGTTTAGTTTTTATTAAAGCCCTAACAAATAATTCTGTTCTTGGCTGATTTCACTTTATAGCCAGAAGAAATCAAAACATCTAAAAGTTTAACTTGTTTCCTTTCTTTCCTTCGAGGGGGTCTTCAAAGTCTCCTGCCCTGTATACCTCTCCTGCAAATTTACTACCTCCATTCATTCCTATGCACATTATCCATTATGCCTTCTCCCAACCCTTACAGCAGACTTACTCCTCTGACTTTGCCCTGACCAACACCACAGTCCCTCAAAAACCTCCATAAAAGCCCATTCACAGAAAAAGAGGTAATTAAGATTAGACAAGGTCATTAGGGTGGGCCCTAATCCAAAATGACTGTTGTGTCTTTAAGAAGAGGAAATTTGGAAGGAGCCATGTGCATAGACAGAGAAGAGATCACATGGGGACACAAAGAGAAGTCAGTCCCTACAAGGCAGGGCAAGAGGCCTCCACAGAAACCAATCATGCTAACACTTTGATCTCAGATGTTTAAGACCAAAAAGGTCCATTAGTAATAGATGCATTCACACATTTGTGAATCTGTTTAATGTATATAAGTATATGCTATAACATGTATTACTTTTGTAAAAGTATTCATAGTAAATAGTAGCTTTACCTTAAACTACACGTAGAAGTAAATATTACCAATAGGACAGGATAAAATGAAAAGCTCACTTTATTGTTAATATGGAACAACTCCAGGGCTTGACTATCTGCCCTTGAATCAGTGAGGGAAAGAAAAACAGATAGAGGCAGTAGGGCTGCCAGCAGGGTGATTTTGAGCAGTGTAGGCATTAAGTGATGGGCTACCTCCTACCAATCAAGGTCTCAAGCTAACCCTAAAATGACTGTTTCATACAGCAAAACCCAATCATTCCAGTTCTGTTAGTTGTCAAAAGGAACAGCTCCCTGAAATTGCATGTATTTATAAGTGATTATATAGTAAGCACTCAATAAATATTTGCTAAATAAATGAATGAATCACTGAGTACTTTCCTATGGTTTGGGAAGTTCAGCCCAAATTAAATTGTAGAATTTTATAAGTAAAGGTTAGGTCTCAAAAATACAGTAACAGTTAAATAAATATATTTGGGTGACAAAAAAGAATTTTATGCATTCATACATTTAACACATCATCAAACCATTGTGAGACAATTTTACAATAAACTGAAACACTTGATTTGAATCAAATAATTCTCAAATGACAATTTATGCTCAGTCACACAGCTACCAGAAAATGAGAGTAAATACTTGTTTCCAAAATTAATGAGTCAAAACACTAAAAAAATTAATTTTAATTTATTCTCAATTTTGAAGAAATATTTATTTTGTTATAATAATTTTGATGCTGCCCTTTGAATACATTTAATTTTCCATTTTTCCACTATTAAAGGTTAATCACACAAAGTAATTGAAAACATATCAGTGTCAACTAACTAAAGTATAAAAGGTGTTAAACACAAAAACATTTTTTCAAATACGGCTATTTTGATTAAGAATACCTGTTGTTGTTCATAGCATTTCAAAAGAACATTGCTACAAAGTATTGCTAGGATTCTTTTTTAATTTGTATAGTTTTATTACTAATAATCCATTCTTGAAAAAATATAATTAATTACCTGGGCTTTTACAAGGTATGTGATCAATAAGTATTAGTAGATGACTGATTTTATTTTTTAATGGTTATTTATTTTTGAGAGAGAGAGAAAGACAGAGCATGTGAGTGGGAAAGGGCAGAGAGAGAGAAGGGCACAGATCCAAAGCAGGCTCCAGGCTCTTAGTTGTCAGCACAGAGCCTGATGCAGGTTTGGAACTCATGAACCATGAGATAGTGACCTAAGCCAAAGCTGGACACTTAATCACCTAAGCCACCGAGCGCCCCATATGTCTGATTTTTTAAAAAAAGAATTTTTTTCTCTACTCAAAAATAAATGTGGGGTAAATACAATCCAGTGATACAAAGATGTAAATAAGAAATTCCAAATTAGTAATACCCTAATACAGATACATAAGAATAATAAATGGCAAAGGAAATGAATGGTGAATGGAAAGGTCATTAGAAAATATAACATAATGGTCTTTCTAGCATGGTCTGAATGTAATCCTCCCTATGAAGTTTAGGTAAAAGTCCTGATGGGAAACTTTCTAATCTCTAAAATTTGTCAGGAAATAATGTGAAGGACTTTGAAAAATGCTAAATACACACACACACATACATATATACACACATATAACATATATCATAATATTAATATACAATATAAATATATATCTTTGTTAAAAATGTTACATATTATATTTATGTATGTTAGTAGGTATCCTGACTACTATACCTTTCTAGGTTATCTGTTTCTATATGGGCTTAAATATTTTATTCTTTTTCAGCTACTTTACATCTGTAAGGTGTAAAACACATAATAATACAAATATAATTTTCATTATAAATGCAAATGAATTCTCTCCAGTGGAGAAAAAAATCACTGGTGATCATGACCCACAGAATCACTGCCAACCATGCTGACCAATTTTGTGTCTGTTGTACATTTGCTTCAATATCCCTAATCGCCTGTATCTGTGTATGCTTTTTTTTTTTTTTCAAAGAAAGAGAGCAGGTGAGAGAGAGAGAGAGAGAGAGAGAGAATCTCAAGCAGGCTCAATGCCCAGCATAGAGTACCACTTGGGGTTTGATCCCAAGACCAGGAGATCATGACCAGAGCCAAAAATCAAGAGTTGGATGCTCAATATACTGAGCTACTCAGGTGCCCCATGTGCTCTTTTAATTCTCCTGTGAACAAGCTGTTTAACATACTGGTCCTCTCAATTAATGAGCTAAATAAAATCTTTGCCATGTGTCCATTTTATATTTGAATAAGAGTCATGATTTCTAAAGTAACCTTTAACACTGTCTATAACTAAAAGTATGACTTTTGAAATGATGTTCGCTTTCCATGTACACACCTAAAAATTTCCTCTAGATCATAAGTCATCCCATGTAAATGAGTCCAGCTAAAATAATACAGTATACTTCACTGAATCCAAAACACCATCATTATAGGATGTTCCTTTACTGTTTATACACCAGTAAGAAACAAAAGAAGCTGCCAACTAAGCCATGATACAATGCTTTCTTAGCCTTTAAGTTGCTTATATTTCTTCTCTCTGTTTATCATATATTCCACTGCTCTGCTTCCACGCTTCTGTATCCATACAATTTATCTTTCCAAAACCAATCATAGGATTTAGGAATTACAGTAGTACCTAAAATACACTTAACTCAATTACAGCACTGACACTATGACTATATTCATATATATACTGACAATGACAATTACATCAAAACCACTACAAGGCCAACAGAGAACTTAAGGAGCTATAAATTTAAAGATGCATCCTAATTTCAGCTATGGTGAAATATGAACAAAAATGTCCATCTTTGGAACCACAAAATACCATTGTGATAAATATATAAATCTATAACATTATAAAAAGTAAAATGGCTTACAGTCAGATACCCTATCACCAGACAATCATCATTTGCTTTAATACTGGAGCTGGTATAGTTTATGTAGATTGCTAGAAATGTATACATCTTAAAAGTAAGACCCAAAATCTCAGGGAAGGCAAAGAGTCCTTTAGAGGTAAAATAAAATGTCCTCAAATGAATCAAGGCTATTCAATCTTTTACTACTGGAAGAGTAGTGGGGGTGGGGGGGGGGGATCTTTAGAAGAGGAACAAGAAAGATACAGCAAAAAAGGCCTACCTTAAAATGAAACAATGGAAAAAAATCCTTCTTAAGTAAATCATATCCCTCCTCCTTTTTGATGTATTGATGACATATCTTTCCCACTTCAATCTAGTATAAATTGACAGCTTGCAAAATTGTTGTTTTAACGCCATCTCAATTAATGTAACTTAAGGTTCTTTGCCTGAAGAACTGTTAGCTCCAAGTAGTTGTAATCTCCTTGAGAATGAAAGAGAAAAAATTCTTTTTGAAGTCTCGGGAACTTTTTCCAAGTTAAAAAAATTATATTCCAAATACTTATCAATAACATCAATTAGATTTCTTGCTAGATTTTGTTTCTTAATTTTTGACCTTTCATAATTTGTTATGAAAAGTTTCAACCCTCTCTTTGTTGCTGGAGTTTGCAGTATCGCCTACAATGTCATAATTGTCATAACCCTTGGTAAGTTTGACCTTGACTCCTCACAATAACCTGGATTCTCACCACCAATCTGTGAAGTGTGGCAGCAATCACTATTCCCCTTTCAATACAAAAATTAAGTTGAGAGATTTAGGACTTTGCCCAAAGTTATACATTAATAAGTAGCATTGTCAAAACTGAATCCCAGGCCCTCTGACTGTGGGTCCAGAATATCTGTCAGTCACAGACTTAACACTCCATGGCCAGAAGCTTTCCTTCCCTCTCTTTTCCCTCACATAACAAATATTTCTCCTGAGATCTGGCTTGCTCAGTTACAGAAAATCCCTCAACAGGGAGTTAGTCATTATTAATGTGGTAATTCTCTATCTGGTTACGTTTGCATTTAGCACAGATATGGTAAAAGTAGGTACAGCAAAGATAATAGAAACATGCAATATTGACAGTTAGGTGGTCACAGGTTCCTGTGAGACTTGAACACTTAACTTTCCTATGCCTCAAATTCTTCCTTTGCAAAAGCACGGTGAAATAAAGATGATCTCTAAGGTCTTTTCCTAATTAAAAACCTAATATTCTAAATCCTTATCAATGATAACAATCAGACCTCTTGCTAAATTTTCTACTTCTTGATATTTAGTCTTTCATAATGTGTTGAAAGGAAAAAAGGAAATTATAGAAACTTAGTTTTTAAATTTTACAGTGGGAGAAGAACATAGAATACATAAACAGAAATTTCAATATATTCCAATCATATTGCCTGACTAAGAACATGGACTGTACCAATTTCAAATGAGGAAGGTTTGAGGATAAAAGAGATCTATACAGACAAAATTGTCTCAGCAGCCCTTCTAGGTGTACAGGGTGCTGTTACATTTTACCAGGTTAAAACATCCTTTTTTCTGTACATGGCAAAACCAGACTTTTCTCATTACAAATGCCCCAGTTCTTCCTATGAAGTTATTGTAAAGTCACCAAATGTCACTAATTTGTCCCTTAAAGCAAATATATAAAATACTCTGACATATGAAAAATGTTCACCATGTCTTTTAGTTGCTTCAAGATATAGCATATAAATCACTGAACTTCTAAATAGAACCACAGTACCTAGATATTTTTGCCTAAAAGATTTAAAGCAAATTATCCACCAATTTTCCCCTTCAAGTGGCAGTTTTCAGGCCACTTAACCTACTTCATTCTCCAAGATACAAATTATTTTTTCAGTCAGTGAATAAATAAAATTGTTTTCTTTAAATACCTGGTTAGCATAAAAAGGGTCCTATAAGCAAATTTTACTTGTATATGTACATATTCTTTATAAGAGTAAATGTCTATTAAAATGTAAATTATTTCTATCAGTAGAGCATCTTACTAAAGGTAGGGTTTTTTTTTTTTTCTATCTTTGGTAGTTTATTGTATAATTTCGTATGTAACAAGTTTCCAGTTTTATTGAAAGACTTATCATATAAAAGTGGCTTTTAAATGGATGAAACACTTTAATCAACTTTTAAAGAATGTTATTGTTACCACCATCTAATTTCTATGATAATACTTTGTTTTAACAAATGCACTACCACTACACTACCATAAGTTACTCCCCAAAAAACTGCCCTAATTACC
Organism: Hyaena hyaena; assembly: GCF_003009895.1. NCBI lineage: Eukaryota > Metazoa > Chordata > Mammalia > Carnivora > Hyaenidae > Hyaena > Hyaena hyaena. The sequence continues at coordinate 1,854,852 of NW_024080978.1, forward strand.
AGCAAAATGATTCCTCCAATCCCATTCTCCTTTGCCTCTCTCTGCCCTATTCGCCTTCAGAATATTCTCTCCTGAGGGGTGCCTGGGTGGCTCAGTTGGTTGAGTGTCCGACTTTGGCTCAGGTCATGATCTCACAGCTAGTGAGTTCGAGCCCTACACTGGGCTCTGTGCTGACAGCTCAGAGCCTGGAGCCTGCTTTGGATTCTGTTTCTTTCTTTGCCCCTCTCCTGCTCACAGACACACACAGACACACACAGACACACACACACACACACATTTTCTCTCTCTCTCAAAATAAATACAACCCTTAAAATATATATATACATTCTCTCCTGAAAATGTTCCCAAACCAACAATTTTTTTCTGTCTCTCCAATCTTTATATTTCTTTGGAATCCTTTCATCCTTCCTCCCTTTGATTCTCTACCTATATTGACACTCCTCTTACATCATTCCTTCATAGCTCATTTGCTTCCACAAGTTCAACAAATTTTTCCACACTAATGAATCCCCAAAACACTTTAGCCCTCATCTCTAACCAATCTCTGATCCTGTGTTTCCAGCTGCCTTCAAGATAGGTCTACTTTACTGACCTGATATCCGATTAGAATTGAAAACTTTCAGTTTCTCTACACCCTCCCAATCTCACTATTCATAATCCCATCTTTAGGGACATCTAATTCTCCCAAATAATCCTAACCATTTCAAATCCTCACCATATTGCCAACCACAAACCCAGGATGAATCAAGTTACCTGCTTTATTTCATCCCGGGACACTAAACTGCCACTGAAAATAGTCACATACAAAATATTGTAACTATTGTTTTCAATACCAATTGATGAGTTCATTGCATAAATGTACTATGGTTCTCTCTTTCCCTACTGGACATTTTTTTTGTAATTTTTCACTATTACAAATAAAGTTATAATATTCATTGTTATACTTCTTTTTATATTCAAAGATATCCCCTTAATCTAGCAATCCAGAAGTAGAATTACTGGACGATAAGGTATACGGATTAAGATTCTTGACTAACACTAACAAGCTGATTTCCAAAATAATGCTATCATAATATACGATAATGATACAACAATAAGGGGCAAACAGTACATGCTTAATAACTTTTAAGTAAATATGAGAATCAATCAGCCAATAAGACCTATGAAAATGCTCACATGTACTAAGTAAACAATCTTTTAAATCCCTGATATATTTTAACTCTCCTTTAAGAGTGGCCATGTCAACTTTGCTATGACCAACAGAATAGGAGTAACAGAGACCTGAGATACTTCAAGACAAAGGTTTTAAGAGCCATTCGCCATGTTCTTTTTCCCTGTCACAGCAACCAAGATGATAGGCAAACATTTCTATTCATGTAATTATTATATCATCATTATTTTCACATAGTAAAATATAAAGGTTTTTTTTTTCCCTTGAAATGTACCGTTTTTACTAAGCAGAAAGTCACAGGCAGTGCCCTTCAAGAGAGCTCTAAACCGGGAGGTCCTGTGATAGAGGAATTACACGTGTGTGGCCCCATTCATAAGACAGAATACGGGACAATAATGGAAACTGCTGAAGTCTAGAAAGCATCATTGACTCTCTGCTTTGAGATCAAGCAGACTTTCAAAATCAGAGCATACTTTAATTCAGGGAATTCCAATAAAGTTTTGTTAGGTTTCAGTGAAATAAAGATCCTTCTTTGTACAGCTCAAAGATAGTTTTATTGCAGCTCCAGAAGCTCCCAAAACATCTAGAAACTGGGCAACATGCTTCATTTTAAAATTCTTATCTATGGGGGCGCCTGGGTGGCTAAGTCGGTTGGGCGTCCAACTTTCGCTTGGGTCATGGTCTCGCGGTTCGTGGGTTCGAGCCCCGCGTCGGGCTCTGTGCTGACTGCCAGCTCAGAGCCTGAAGTCTGTTTTGGAGTCTGTGTCTCCCTCTCTCTCTGACCCTCCCCTGCTCATGCTGTCTCTCTCTCTCCTAGAAATAAATAAAAATATTAAAAAAAAATTCTTATCTATGGCCTGATATGCACCCTAGCATAAGGGTAGAGAAGATGAAGATGAGAAGGTGGCCTGAGCCTCAGATATAAAACATAATTCAACCTGATATATTTTAACTGCGATAAACCAAACAGAACAAACATATAAAGATCTAGGCGTGTAATTTGAGTTTCTAAAGAAATTTTAACTGTTATTATCCAAATCCCATGAGATAAAGAATATTTCTTCAATGGCTTAGCACACTGGTGTTTCAGAGTTTTAGCACAAATTCCAAGACCTGAAAGAATTTAGAGGAAGTCCAAATGGAAACCAGAAGCAAGTTTAATGCTAATTGATTAATATTTCAGAAAGGGAGAAAGAAGAGCAGGGTATTTTCTTATTGTTTGTGAAGGAAGTTATGGAAGGTTTTTAAATAAGTGTTTGCTTTTTGATTTTTTTAAATAGCAAAAGAGGAAAAGTTAAGTAGGAAAAGGAAGGAATGAGAGCCGTCATTTGGAAATTATGCCATCCAAAAGAATCCTAAGAATATCCCTCTTTGATGTTATTTGTTCTCATATTTAGTTCCCACAATTACTATAAACAATTACAGTTAAGTAGTAAGATTACCTAAAATCAAATATGGTGTGTGATGCTTTCATCACAATTCAAGTTCATTTTATTTTTCCAACCACAAAATTAATTCATGGTCAATATAGAAGATGTGGAATACATTGAACGACAAGCAAAAGAGAAGAAAAAAATCTCTTGCAAAGCTGTGATCTAAGTAAATCATTATTTCATATTTTGGTATTTTCCCCTCTCCTATTTTTCCCAGCCAAGTTTTTGCTTGCTCATTTGTTTCTATATACTTTAACTCTCCTTTTTTATTATTACACATCACAACATAGGCTTTTATCATGTTACCTCGATCTCTTCACAGGCTTCACTTTAATATAACATTCCATCAAGTGAGCATTTCACAATTTATATTTTGCCTTAGTGCAGGGCAGTTGCTTTCAATTTCTTTTACCATCATAAATAATTCTGTAATGAACATATTGGGTATAAAGTTTTCCAGGATTTCAAATTATTTTCTTAGAACATATTCCTCAAAACTGATATCAAAAATGATAATCAAAATTAGAAGGCAATATGATGTCTGGGTCTGTAACAAACTAATACAGGGTAGGGAAGTGGATGGGAGTTACAGATAAAACAAGATTGTGTCTGTAAAACTTTCCAGAATAATACGCTCAAACAAAAATAAAAAGCAGCCCATATTCCTAGAATGTGTACTTTTTTTTCATTCTAGCAAAGATAGAAGTTTAAGGCTCTTGACGCACATTGCCAGACTGCTTTCCTAAGGGCTGTAATCATTTTTAATCCCAACTTAACCTTAAGGTTTATTGGGGAGACCCCTTTAAATCCTTTTCTCATTCAAGTCTTTGTTTATACATTGACTTTAGCACGTCTCTCTAAGCTACTACACATTTTTTCCACTGACACAGGTTTCTGAGTTTTCACTTGATTCTAGACACTGGCAATTGCTTTTGTATATTCTGTGGTTCATCATAGAAACATGATTCCACTCAGAGCAACAACTGGATAACACAGTGATTTACCTTCAGGGGTGTTTATCATATTGTTGTTTAAAAGACAAAACTGTATCATTGTGTTGTTTAGCAAAAGTTGAAAGCAATTGTTACTGTACCACTTTCATGCACAGTATTTCAAATTGTAGGTTGCAAAAATGTCTGTGTGATATAATTCTGTTTTGCATTTATTATATACACACCCGTATGTACAAACACACACACACACACACACACACACAAGAAAACAAACCTAGAAGTCCATATACTAATAAAAATAGTATCTTCTTAGGGGGTTGATACAATTAGTGATTTTTATTAACATCTTTATTTATACGTTTTAATTTTAACAATAAACATTCTAGAAGTGTAATTTCTTAAGATGTTTATTTATTTATTTTAAGAGAGAGACAGCATGAGGAGAAGAGGAACAGAGAGAAAGGGAGAGAGAGAATGCCAAGCAGGCTCCATGCTATCAGCAAGGAGCCTGATGTGGAGTTCAATCCCATGAACCTCAAGATCATGACCTGAGCTGAAATCAAGACCTGAATGCTTAGCTAACTGAGTCACCCACGTGCCCCAAAGTGTAATTGTTTTAAATTATCAACTAAAGTAACCCTCAACATAAAACCAATCATTAACCAAGTTAATCCAGCCTCGATCATTTTATGTGAACCGTACCTGCCCAATCTAATGCCTGCTAAGAATGTATAAACACAGCCAAAGTGTTTAACTTACCATCTAAACTATCCATCATTCAAAAGGTAAATAAGACCTATCGCTCCTGCTAGAGCTGGCTCTCTGACCCCTATTTAGCAATACATCTTAAATCCTCAGGAGTTTCATATCCTTACAGTTCACTTTTGATGACTTCACTGTCAAAATCACTGTCAAACAAGATTTTGATATTCATCAATCTCCCTAGCCGGGCTACTCCTGGCTACATGTAAGACACAGCACTCCCACCCACCACCCCACGCTCTATTTAGGCTCCCTGTTTCAGCCAGAGAAATGGCACTTTATAGTGCCATTCACTGTATAAATCACTTTACAGTGATTTTCATCCCAAAATGTGTATGCTTTTGTTTAATTGTAGGGGAAAGAGATGGTGTTTGAGCCCAGATGTCACTCAAAAAGGACATTAAAAAACATCAAATTTAGTAGTTTTTGGGAATGAGTATGGGGTTGTGGAGAGAACCAGTGAAAAGAAACTCTCATATATATTTGGAAACTGTAAGCCTTTTTTTTAATTTAAAAATAAGCAAAAACCTTAATAAAAAATTCCCTTACGTGGATTCGCAGAATTTACCTCATCTGCAACAACTATAATGAACAAAAAGTGATTATTGTGACTGTATAAAACACTTGAGATACATCTTTTTAAGTATGTTTATTTTGAGAGAGAGAGAGAGAGCACACATGCACACGCACACAAGCGGGAGAGGGGCAGAGAGAGAGGGAGAGGGAGAGAGAGAGACAGAGAGAGAGAAATCCCAAGCAGGCTCCATGCTGTCAGCACAAGGGGCTTGACATCATGAACCAGGAGACCATGACCTGAGCCAAAATTGAGAGTCAGAGGCCTAACCAACTGAGCCACCCAGGAGCATGAGGTACATTTAAATGTACTATGTGTGTGTGTTTATATAAAGAGTGGCATCTGTAGAGTTCATTATTATAAAAGAAGACTGACAAGCTGAATGACTAACTGGTAGAAGAGCCAAATGACCAAGAGCACAGGTGTGTGGAAACAATCTCCTGCTCAGAATCCTCCCTCCAGCATTCACTGGGTGACCCTGGGCAAAGCAAGTCATCTCTATGTGCACAGTGTCCTCACTGTACAATGACAAGCCTTACCTCACACAATTACTGGGGCAATTAAATGAATAACACGTATAAATCATTTAGAACCATTCTCGCCACATAGTAGGTCCTCAGAAACTTTTAGTTCTACAATTTCCAACTGTCTATAGTCCAGAACTACACAGTTCTATGAAAGATAGAATTTGTTTTAAAAAGAGTATTTTGTTGCTGCTACAGTTTTTGGCTTGTTTCCTCCTACTTATATGAGTCACACTGCTTACACTTGCTTAAACACACACACTACAGGTGATTTTAGAGAATAAATTTTCATTGATGACTGATGTTTACATTGATGATAATATGCTGGATCCTGAGTTCATGACTGGACTTGCTTGGAATTACAAAGATGAGAAGGTTAATTACCATTTTAAACATGATGATTGGCTATTGTTTTGTTTTCCTTTTGAGAAAAGGGCAAAACATTCTTACTAAATGCAAAAATATTCCTGTTGACAATTTATTCATTGCTGTTTATGACCTCTAGTTTTCATTCAAATCAAGCAATTAGATTTTAAACAAACACTCATGAAATAGAAGCAAAAACCACTTCCTCAGCATATTTAGTACTTCTTAAAGGTCTCCTACAAGTAACCCCCTCCAATTAATATTTATTCTCTTCCCTGCAGCATCGATGACTAGGCTGCCTAAGGGAAGCCAATTGCCAGCTAAGGCATAGGAGGATAAAAATAATATGATTTAGCTGGGTGAAAAAAATATGTTGCATATAAAGAATGAATATCTCATCCAACTGAAAGATGCTAGGAGAATAAAAAAGCCAGGAGACAACCAATTGTAAAAATATTAAGAAATAGGTAACAATTAAAGTCATTCTTTCTCACCCCAACTAGATCTACTAACTGCCAGCGTTACTTTCTACTTACATTAGTATTACCTCACGGAATCTATTGTTTTCCTATAAAAGCCAGCCAAGCTGCACAGCTTAACCAAGGTATTTCTCTATATTAGTTTTCAAGTAGAGAAAGCTTATGTGTAAATAAAACATACCTCATTCATTGTTACCAGGATGTTATTAACTCTTGCTGCTCAGAAAATAAAACTATACAGGGATTCTTTCACAGAGAAACAAGACATCTGTTTGTTAATCTAGCTCACTTAAGTACCACATAGGCAAACCACGTATTTAACCATTTGTTATGGGTATAGGAGGGTAGTCAGGCCATACTACCCCATACTTGGTGACTAGTTTCTTTCACTAGCCATCAAGAGGCCTAGGGGTGCCTGGGTGGCTCAGTCAATTAAGTGTCCAACTTTGGCTAAGGTCATGGTCTCTCAGTTCGTGGGTTTGAGTCACACATTGGACTCTGTGTCGACAACCTGAAGAATGAGCCTGCTTTGGATCCTGTGCCTCCCTCTCTCTCTGCCCCTCTCCTGCTCATTCATGTGCATGCTCTCTCTCTTTCAAAAATAAATATTGAAAAATAATTTTTAAGAAGAAATCTAAAATTTCATCACTAATAATTTTAGGTCTTAAAGGATTTCAGAAGAAAGGGAAAAGAGAAGAGAATGTCCAGAGTTAGAGATAGAAAAGTCATCTAGGACTCATACACCACTTACAAAGAGAACAAATGGAATCAGCCCAAGTTTTAAACAGACCAATTATCCCAATTGTGTGGAAAAGAACCCTGGAAGCAATATGGAAAATGTATTAGAGAAAACAGAGCTAAATTAAGAGAGACCATGTGGAATCTTAATGAGGGGACCTGAATGGAAGTATCACAAAAAGAGAAAAGAGAAATATTCAATACTTATTTCACACATAGACTCAAGAAGACTCTGTATCTAACTCTATGTAGATGGTAAGAAAATGGAAATACAGATGATGGTTAAGTCTCTAACTGTGACTTGTGACTAAATACAGTAATATCAAAAACCAAAATTATACCAGAGGAAGAGAATTCATTTGGTATGCGAGACAAAGCTATGTTTTGTTGGGAGAACCCACAGAATATCATCATATGGATCTATGCAGTAGACAGCTAGAAATAAAGACTTGATGCTGAGGAAAGAAGTCAAGTAGGCAAGAGGTCAAGGGCTGTGGGCAAAGAACAAATCAAAAAAAAAAAAAAAAAAACTGAGAAAGTAGCCAGCAAAACAGAGTTCAAAGGAGAACCAAGAAAAATTGAGTGAAGGGACAAGACAGTTTCAAGAAGGAAGTATTTACAGAGTCTGATTCTGCTGAGATATCAGGAAACATTCATATTGTGGCCACTGCATCTATGTATTGAAAAGGTATGGGAATTTTTCCCAAGGAGTTTCTGTTGAGCATTTAAGATTTAGGTGTGATTTCAGTGGACTGAGGGAATAAGTGAATTAAAGAAGACAATTCACAGGCTACTCATTCTAGAAGTTTGAAAACAAAGAAAATGTACCAGTCTGGCTCTAAATCCTGCAGATTCAAGGGAGTACAATTGTTTGTTACTGTTGGACAGAAGAAGGGAGAAAACGGAAAGAATTATAGGTAATTCTAAAGTCCCCAAATGTGACTCATGGATAGAAGGATCCAGTGACCTCATCTACACTGCCCAGTATAGTAGCCAGAAGCCCCAATTAGGCTACTGAACACTTGAAATATGGCTCATCCAATTTGAAATATACTCTGTGAGACCCACAGCAGATTTTCAAGACTTAGTATTTCAAGATTTAGTATCTCATTAATATTGAATATTAATTATATGTGAAAATATTTTGGATAAATTGAGTTGAGTAAAATTACTAATTTTACTCCAGTTTCTTTTTGCTTTGTTAATGTGCCGACTAGACATTTTATAAACAATTACTACAATCCAGCAATTGCATTACAAGGCATTTATCCAAAGGATACAGGAGTGCTGTTTTGAAGGGGCACATGCACCCCAGTGTTTATAGCAGCACTACTGACAATATCCAAAGATGAAACAGTCCAAATATCCATCGATGGATGAATAGATAAAGAAGATGTGATTGATAGATAGATAGATATAGATATAGATACATGCACACAGATATGCATATATATATATATATATCTGTACACACACACACACATACACATACACACAGGAATATTACTCAGCAATGAAAAAGAATGAAATCTTACCATTTGCAACAAAGTGTATGGAACTACAGTGTATTATGCTAAGCGAAATTAGAGAAAAACAAATATCATATGACCTCACTCATGTGTGGAAGTTAAGATACAAAGTAGATAAACATAAAGGAAGGAAGGCAAAAATAATATAAATAGGGAAATAAACCATAAGAGACTCTTAAATACACAGAACAAACTGGGGGTTGCTGGAGGGGTGTTGGGTGGGGGACTGGGCTAAACGGGTGAGGGCTATTAAGGAAGACACTTGTTGGGATGAGGACTGGGTGTTATATGTAAGTGATGAATCACTAAATTCTATTCCTGAAATCATTATTACACTATATGTTAACTAACTTGGGCTTAAATTTAAAATAATAATAGTAATAAAAATAATAGTACATATACAGCTCACATGGACAGCCCTGATCTAGGGAATGAATACTGAATTGGAAGAAGAGCAAAATTCAGAAAGGCTCTGTCAGAATTGGCCCTTACAATGTATCTATCACACTAAGGTGAAGTTTATAAAGGAGTTACACAGGACAACTTCATGATTGTGTAGTTTAAGAAGCTAAGGTTGCAACTGATTAGATGGCTTATTCAGGCCACCCATTTCATTTGAAGGAAAACCCAGAGAACTCATCCACAGGTTTACCTCTATTATTTCACTTCTTGACACATCAGTGAAAATTTAACAATTTGAATTTTAAAAAATAATAGTAGCTAAACTGTTATCTTCATCACATTCTGTGCCACATCTAGTAAAATGCCTACTTATAGTAAAAATCATAACCTCCAAACACATTAAAATCATGACCTCAATAAACACAGTTTTCTGTGTTCACCAGCCAACCTATAATATTACAACTTAAGGTGTCTCAACCCAGGATTTATTTTGCTTTTGTTTCACTTTGGGTCTATATACACACTCTGAATTTATGTCAATTCCATACTAATTTAAAAGACAATATCACCCATTCAAGAATATACCTCTTAAAAAACAATTGTAAGAAAACATAGTTGAACAAGTTCAAAGAATTTACTTCTCAACTCTTGTGTCATTCCCTGCTATTCACAACTGTTAACTCATTAACGCATCATGGTGCTCCTAAGTACAATATTCATAGAAAGTTAAAAATTAAAAAGTCCAAAGTATTGGTATATGATCATATACTATATTTCAAATTCCAGCAACATTTCAAGTTCTAATCTGCCCAATGAAACCTTCAAAGATCATTCAACCACTATGTTAAATGTCAGCCTCAATTTCAGGAGTACCAATCAGAAATAAACAACCAAAATCTCTGGCTGTAATTCTTTGAATACTACAAGCTAAAATGAATCTACTTATACTTTCTGTGTAAGAAAGGACACATTAAGACGGGGGAAAAATAAGAATGATATTTATGAAATTTTCTTTCAAAGCTTATTTTTTCTCCATGTGAAAACTGAAAAACAAACTCCTAACTTGAAACTGTACATAGCACTTAATTTTATGAGATAGCTGAATAAGCTGATAACTGCTGAAATCGTGATAGCTATCTGCTTCATACTTATTGCTCCAAAATACAGAGCTGAAAAATGAAAACTAAATTATTTGATTAGATGGCATGTTTATTTCATTCTGTATATCCACTCTGTATTTATTTTAACAAATAAAACAACTATTGGTATTCCAAAATGTTATTGAGAGTAATAAAGAATTCCAGCTCCCACTTCATGAATATCTGCTGCTGTCTCAGTGTATCACACAGATAAAAGGCTGATGCAAACCTAGCATGGAGTTAGGCATGCACAGGGTGACTGTGAATTTCAAAGCAAGTTTTCAATTTTGATCTAGATGTTTTCAATTCTTTGCCTCGTTGTTTGTGACCCTTCTTCAAATGATGGGAGTTAGTATACTCATCCATTTCAAAGGTATTGCATGCCAGTCTCCCGTACGGCAGCCTGCCCATTGGCTGCAGTTATTTCCTCAAAGTGCAGATCCAGGTGTCATTTAAAGCTGAGCTGCACCACATCCTGAGAAGAGTTTTCCAGTTTTACTTCCTTGTATTTGCCATTTAGCTTACTACATAGTAAGTATTAAGTGTTTTACCATTATCCATTTTTAGTAAAGCATAAGCCAGCACGGTGCTACTGAGGATTACTGTTCCTGCAGTCCGGGAAGGCTGCATCCCAATGTTGGTGTTTATGTTAACCTACTTTATATTAAGAGTAACTGACTTAACAGTTGACAGTGAAGGTGTAAGTACCTGCAGTAGAATCAATATCAGGATTCTACATGTAATATTTTCTAGGCCTCCAATCTGACATCAAGCCTATAATTTGGTAGAAAAGATTTTTTATTTCTTTAACTCTCAAGGCATCACTAAAAGATAAGGTTGCTAAATTCAAGGACAGTCTTCCATATTTTACTGCTGGTGAAAACCTAGCCGTGTTAAGGGCTTCACTGGCACAGGCTAATATGTGATCTTAACATTGTAATGCTCATATGAGAACACTTTGTTCTATATCAACAAACCTCTTCACCACTTCTTCCATACACCTGTTCACACTTGCTTCAACATTTTTATACATACCATCTCTAAAACTCTCTTGCTGCTTCTCTGGTCCAATATGTACCACCCCATCTTCAAAATATAATTTCAAATTTATATCTATTTTTAATTTTGACTCCTCTTCCTTCAGTGATTCATTAGTCTGAGTATCCTATCAATGGTTTTTCATCTGGCTCTATAAGCCCATCACACACCACATGTCTTTGCCTCATCTCTATGTTGATCAATGATACACAAGGGAAGAAAGCACGTCTTCATTTCTATTGTACCACCTGACAACATTTACCACCAATGGTACACTCTTAAACCAGATTACTTAACTAAAGAGAAAAAAAAAACTTTTAAAGCCCTGATGTGTAGCGTTCACCAATTTTCATGACACAAACACTCACACCAGAGCTGATTTCAAGTCACTAAACCCAGTGTTGGGAAGAAATGCACACAATGACTTGGGAGCCAGTGTAAGCCACCGTGCACATCTGGGTACAATTGCTGATTTAATGAATATCAAGCTTCTCTTCCAATATGCCCACCTGCTACAATTTTGACAAGCTTCAAAAATACTATTTTCTATTATATCTGTATAAGACATCCATTCAGCAGAATATTAAGCCCCATGAAAGGAGGTACTTTGCCTGTCTGATCTCTTTATTGGCCTAGCACAGTGGCTAGTTCCATGCCCAGAGTAATCACTTCGAAAATATGTGCCAAATGCATAAGTTGTCAATATTCTTAAATATAATAAAATACCATATAAGTATCCAGTGAACGCTGTGATATGTCTCACATTGTAAAGTACATTTAATCTATACATGTGGAAAATAAAACAATCACAGAAAAGCACAACTATTAAGTTAAAGGCTACCTTAGAAATTATTGAGTACAACCCCTTCATTTTATTAAAAAATAAAAAAACAGTCCATAGAAGTTAATTGATGAGTTAATTGACACACAATCCCTCAGAGCCAGAATGAGCCTATAACCCAGGTCTCTTGATATCTAGTCCAAATCTTTTTTGAGTATATAATCATGATTGCCCCTTGGGTTTGAGCTAGTAGCCTGTTGAGAAACTGTCAGTATTTTGAAAAGCAGACTTTTTCATTGGTTGTCCACCTTAATATGCAATGCAGAACTACATTCGATATAATGTCTAATAAAAGTCAAGCTAATATAAGACTATCAGTCACTAAAAAAAAAGGCTATAATTATAAAAGATATTTCTGTATACGTCAGATGACCTTTTTCTCAACATAGCATCATAGAAGCAGAGATTAAACCAAATTCTATATCCATATCATCTTTAAATTTGGAATCATCTGTGAACTTAATTATCTTGATTACTATTCTATCTGCTCGTTAGTAGAGAGGCAATGTAAAATTAGACCTTATATTGATTCCATAAATGATAACCAAGATCTTCCCACAGTTCAGAAGCCCAGGATACAAACTACTAAAATGACCAAGATTTTATAAAATTTTAACAATTTACATATAGATAATTGGCTTAATCTGAGAGAAGAAAAATCTTCCTTTAGACAATATTTGGGATTTTTACCTATTTATGCTTTTAATAAAACCTGAACTGAGAAACCCATATAGGAATTATAATTTCTTGTACTGAATTTCTATGAATGGTTCAGTTAAACTGACAGCCTCAAAATGTGTTTCTATTGTCCAACATTTGAGTAAAGTAGAATCCAAATTTTAAAAATTTCTCAATAATAAAAAAAGAGTATAGCTAAAATCACAGTATTTTAATGAATTACAGAGGATATCCTTTCCATGAGAAATTAGTTTTCTCCATTTCATTATTTGTTACCACTTAAAAATCTACATACAATAAATGTGCTCAAAAACTCATACCACTCTGAAGATAACTAAAAACATCACTCCCTCCATTTCCAGAGTAAAAATGAGTACTCAAAGATAATTGCAGGAGGTTAAGTTCATTAGCCAATATTCCCCTAATACCTAAGGCAGTTTTCTGCTTTTTTTTTCCAGTATGATCTTATTACTGCCTAATTATCCATATTGCTTTTCTTCTTTTTTGTTAAAAATTCACTGAAGCAGTTTAACCTTGCATTTAGAATCATTAAATATACCCCCCTCCTTCACTGATAACTGGCCTCTTTCTTTATTAACTGATTTCTCCTCTTGATTTATTACACATCTTTTTTTTTTTTTTGCCAAATTTGAATCCATTCTGTTAATACATTTTTTTACCTTCCTTCAACTCAATTAACACACTGTCACGGTAACCAAAACTTTCCTATTATTTCTTCAAGTTCTTATTGCACTTTAAAGAATCTCTACCAGAATAATGAATTTTTAATAAACCTAAAATATTTTAATGATTCTTCTTTAGTTCTATAATGAAATTTATGGGAGACATACTACTCACACTGAAATGTTTCCTACTGTTTAGTCATAATATTCTACAGCAACTTTTCAGCAGTCCAAAGACACAAATCTTTGCAATATACGTTATGACCTCTAAGAGCACAAGACGCCATATTATAATTATCATATCCATAGCCAAATCAAACTGAGCCAGGTTCTCTGTCAGCAATTCAACATCCATACCATTTTTAATAAAGTGAAACTTATATTTGTGGTGCCTTCAGTAAATATTAACCTGACCTCTGAATGTGACTAAATCTGTCACTAGATTATGCAAGGAGTAATCTTTCATAATATGAGTCATTGAGGCTTCTCATTGGTGGAAATAAACAGTTAAAAAAAAAAAAAAAGGATTCCTGTTCCCTTCTTAGACAGCAATGTTATACTGAGCTCCAAAGCACAGATAAAGTTTGGTGGCTGCTGCTTTCAGCTCTTTCCCTTCCTTATCAGCCACAGCCATATTTCCCAGCAACCTCCACCTCCTCTCACCAAAAGCAGTGACTTTTTTTTTTTTTTTTTATAAAAAGTAAAGAAAAATGGGAGGGTAACTACTGACTAGGATCAAATAAGGTGATGTTTAACTTTTGAGACTTCTTCCACATTTCCAGGATCTAAAGTATGAAAAAGAATATGGACTCCCGTGTTTTTTTATAAGAACAAGTAGACAGAGCATTAACTGGTATGAAGCACATCTTAAACAGAACAGAAATAACCAGAACAAGATGAACTATTAGAGTCTTAATAATGCAGCTCCCAGAATAAATTATAAGGAGTAAAGAAATGTAAGATTTCTACCACTTTCCTATTTTGAATGATTTTAAGCAAACAGGAAAGGATTTTGCCCTCATCCTCCTGTCAAACAGCCACATGCCAACTTTTAATTTCTCCAATTTCAAATAATTTCCACTGAAGACATAACCTTAATAAGCACAAATTCATTTGATGCCTTTGACCAAAAGAGCCTTGGTGTTCAAAGTCTCCTTATCCATTGTAAAACTTCTGTTTAATGTGCCAACATGGCTTCTTTCAAAAATTTCAAATCGGTTTTGACTCCAGCTTTAAAAGTATGCAAAAGTATGCATTTTTCTGATATTCCAAGTCATTGATTCTTATGTCCTGCTCCCTAAAACTATTGTCATATGATCTTAAAATGGAAGAGACCTTAGAGACCAATCAGTCCATACCTCTTATCATGGAGATGTTAAAACTGACCCAAAGAGTAATTAAGATAACTGGTCTGAGGTCACTCAGCCAGTTAACAGGTAATACAGCTGAACCAAGAGGCAAGAACTCCTGAATCTTTGTCCTAATATAGGGACATACAGGGTTGTTTCATGTAAAAGAAAATAACTTTTAATTAGTTAGACAAGTACCTAAATAAAATCAGTGTTTGCAAAAGCTTACTAATCCTCTGTAAAAGTTAATTTCCTTATACATTTTAAGGTAGTAATAGCATTGTTTGTAACTTTTAATTGCTTAACACAATTTTCTACTAGCACTATAACAAATTTAAGAAAACTGAGGGGTTTGAAACAGCACCCATTCATTAACTCCCCATTCTCTAGGACAGAAGTCTGGCAGGTTTGGCTGGGTACTCTGCCTAGGGTCTCAGAAGACCAAAATCAAGATGTCAGCTGCTCTGGGCCCTTATATGGAGAATGGGGGAAGAATCTATTTACAGGCTTGAAAGGCTGGTGGAAAAATTCCATCTTATGTGGTTATAGGACTGAGGTCCTGATTCCTTTGCTGGCCTTTGGCCAGAAGTTATTCTTAGCAACTACCGGCAGCAAGCTTTCCTCTGCTCAGGGCCCCTGAATCTTCAAAGCCAGCAACACTGCTGAGCCTTCTTCTGTTTGGATCTATCTGACTTCTTCTACTACATCTCCCTCACTTCAGCCTCTGCTTTTAAAAACTTACAGGAGAGGTGCCTGGGTGGCTCAGTCGGTTAAGCATCTGACTTAAGGTCAGGTCATTAACTCATGGTTTGTGAGTTCAAGTCCCGCCTAGAACCCGCCTGGAGCCTACTTTGGATTCTGTGTTGCCCTCATTCTCTGTTCCTCCTCCACCTGCACTCTCTCTCCTCTTAAAAATAAATAAAGATTATTTTTTAAATCACTCAATGTGATTAAATTGGGCCCACCTGAATGATCCAGGACACCCTCATTATTTTAAGGCCAGCTGAAGGTCAACCTTAATTGCATCTGCAAAGTCCCTTTGGCAATGCAAGGTCACATGCTCATGGGCATGCTATCCCATCATATTCACTGTCCTGAGGATTAAGGTATAGAACCTTCTCAGAGACCACTGAGATTCACTGCCTACTATACTTAGCACCCATTTTATTAATGTAAACGTAAGGAAACGTGGCTGTTTTTTAACAGATCCATATTGTTCAAATGTTAACATAGATGTAACTTTTCACCCCCTAACATTACTGTTTCAAGTAATTGCTGAAATCAGCCTTGTTCATGTCCAATGCTGACCCCTGTATGAATCACTAGGCCAGCTTCATAAAGATGTGACCAGCACAGTCACACATGAGTGCGAGCTCAGACCACATGCTGGGCGCTTAATGCTTTGCAGCTGCCATCTTAAAGTCCTTATTACCCTGAAGTTGTCTTAGAAGTGAAGTCCAGGGGCGCCTGGGTGGCTTAGTTGGTTAAGCATCCAACTTCAGCCTAGGTCATGATCTCACTGTTCCTGAGTTCAAGCCCCACGTTGTGCTCTGTGCTTACAGCTCAGAGCCTGGAGCCTGACTTGGATTCTGTCTCCCTCTCTCTCTGCCCCTCCCCCACTCACATTCTGTCTCTCCCTCTCTCTCTCTCTCAAAAGTAAATAAACATTTAAAAAATTTTAAAACAAAGAAGTGAAGTCCAATAGGGCAATGAAGCATGTGTTAGTGGGTTACTGTCTGAAAAGAAGTATATTTCCCTGTCATTTTTGAAAAATAATACCAATAGGTACAAAATTCTAGGCTAGATTTTTTTTTTCCTTTAGAACATTATAGACATCATTCGGTTATCTCCCATCTCCCATTGGTTAAAAAGCTAACTATCTTTTCGCATCTTTGTATATAATATGTCTTTTTTTTCCCTCTTTTCAAGATTTTTTTCTTTTTCTTTGGATTTCAGTGGTTTCACCACCATGTGCCTGAAATATGATTTTTCATTGTAATTATCCTAAAGGGCTTTATAGTGCTTCTTGATTCTGCACATTGATATCTTTCATAAGTTCTGGAGAACACTTTGTCTTTATTCAGATACTGCTTCTTTCTCCCCATTCTATCTCCTCCTCTTCTGCTACTCCAATCAGATGGAGGTCAGCCTTTTTCACTACCTGATATGTATACTTTTTGCACAATGCACTGTATGTTGCAATGTTCTATTCCTCCATAGTCAAGTCTACACACTTTCTTTTTTTTTTAATTTTTTTAAATGTTTTATTTATTTCTAGGAGAGAGATAGAGACAGCGTGAGCAGGGGAGGGTCAGAGAGAGAGGGGGTCACAGACTGAAACAGGCTCCAGGCTCTGAGCTGGCAGTCAGCACAGAGCCTGACGCGGGGCTCGAACCCACAAACCGCGAGATCATGACCTAAGCAAAAGTCGGACACTTAACCAACTAAGCCACCCAGGCGCCCCAAGTCTACACACTTTCTAAGTGACTTTCACCCTGGTCATAAATCCTCTCCACAGCTATATCTAATTTGCTATCAAACTCATCAATTGAGTTCTTGTCTTCAGGTATATTAGTTTACATTTCTAGAACTCCTTTTTATCTTTTTTTATAGAATCTGGTTCTTTGGTGTAATTATCCATCTTTTCATCAATTTTTAATATATTGATGATAATTATTTTCTAGCCCATATCTGATCATTCCAACAGCTAGATCAGTATGAGATTGTTTCTACTGTTTATTGTTTTATTTTGTTTTTGTCTTGGTCCTGGCTTCTGATATGCATGGTGACTTTTTTATGGAATGCCAAGCACTGGGTACAAAAATTTATAGAGACTCTACATGATGTCTCTTGCTTCTAGCAAAGACAGACAGTTAAAGTAAAGGCAGACCACATTAAAATCAGGGTCGAGTTTATCAGAGGCTACATCTCAATTTGTATCAATTATGGTTATTTCTAGTTCTCCCTTCTAGGATGTACACCCTTCAAGCATCCCAGGTAAAAGTATGGAGTATTTTACTGGGGTTGTGACTTTTCCTCCTTGAACTCTGGTTTGACTTTCTAGCAGTGTAAAACTATCAAAATTCTGCTCAACTCACCATCTTGGCTGCCACTCTTAGGCTTCTCAGTCTCGTGGCCTGTGGAGCTTACAAAGTGACAAATAACTCAAAGTCAAAAGTGGCACTGAATACAAGGCACACCTCAATGTGTTTCTCTTCAGTGGATCTTTGCCTCTTGATAGAGCTATAATGCATGTCGATTTTTTTTAATGAAGCTTCTTCATGTTTCTCAGTAAGGGCCTTAGTTTGAAACGAACTAGTCTATCACAGATGAAAATGGAAATCAGATATTGATTGATCTTAACAGCCTATCTTTATACATGTATCTATATCTTTTTGGCTCCAGAAGTATTTAAAACAGGTTGACTCTACCTATGTAACAGTGTATTTTTCTGAGTTACATTTACTGCCTGAAACCTAAACTATCTGCTTCTCCAAAATTCTAATTATTTCTCTGCTAGAATTATTATTTAAACTTATTATTCAAAATGCTTCTCCTTAACAGTTCAATCTAATTTCTTACATATAACATAAAATGTGTATTTGGGAGCTTCTTCTTTATAAATGCTGTCCTGAACTTTTTTTTTTTTTTTTTAATAAAAGTCACAGTGTTCTTAGATACTGGATTTTTTCACAGTAAAAATAAAAACAGCTACAAACATAAATGCCTACTATTTCATAGAATGTTGCTTGTATAACTTTGTTCTTTGACAATTCCTAGTCATCTCTCAAAGGATATAAGATTTATGAAATGGGCTGAGCAGAAGCTATGGATATATCCTATAGTTACATTACCATAAAATCTCGATAACTCAAAATTGAAATTTATGATCACTGAAACATTTGTAAGCAATAATTTGTCTCAGAACTAAGAAAATGTTTTATTCATAATTAAATGTGTAACAATTGTAGAGACAGTTTATCCTACTCAAGAAAGCAAATTGATACCAAGGACTACCTTGAAGGCATTAACTTTTTGTTTGCCTATAAGTAGCAGTTACAAAATCAGTTTAATCTATATCAAATGAAATGATAGCAATAATACTTACACTGTCTCATTTTTTAAAGTATCATTTGCAAATATGCTTAGTAATGAATGCCAACTACTATGAGTAATTGAAAGTGCCAAAAACTAAATCTCTCATCAAAATGAACTGCAACCTGGATTTCACTCTCTGCCATTTTTACAGTCAATTAATTAAAAGAAGCAGAAGGAGGAGAAGGAGAAGGGGAAAAAGAAGAAGGAGGAGGAGGAGGAAGAAGAAGAGGAAAAAGAAAAGAAATTTAATCCTGCTTATAGAACCTTTCTTTAAAAGTCATGGTCTTGGGGCACCTGGGTGGCACAGTCAGTTGAGGATTTGACTTTGACTCAGGTCATAATCTCACAGTTCACAAGTTCAAGCCTCACATAGGACTCTGTGCTGACAGCTCAGAGCCTGGAGCCTGCTCTGGATTTTGTGTCTCCCTCTCTCTCTGCCCCACCCCCCACCTTGCTTGTGCTCTCTCTCTCACAAAAATAAATGAACATTGTAAAAATTTTAATAAATAAATAAATAAAAGTTGTGGTCTTTTTAAATTTGTGTTCCTGAAATATACAATATTACCTACAATACTCAGAAAAATATCTGGCTATCAACAAGCAAAAACAAGGAATGAATACAGATTTAGTAGATAAGCATCCACAATTATATTTTCAAGCTCAACAGATAACTGGCTTTTAATATAATTATGGGTCATTATACAGTATTATCATTGCTCTACGCATTTGTTCAAAACATGAATTTGGTTTTTTAGCAGATTCCAATTAATTTACCTTCATGGATCAAGGGATCCTTAAAGATTTACAAGTACTCAAAACACAAAGGAACTAGCACCCTTCTTTTTTCTTCCCCCCAAAGGCTCTATTCTATTTCATCTATTTCCCTGGCTGAAATCTTCATAACTCTTTGCTAACATTCACTGCTAGAGGTGTAGCCACCACAGTGGCCATCTGTTGAAAGTGGCAATTACACAAAACAGCTGTAGAAACTGTATGTACACTATAAGTTCATAATAATGTCTTATTTCTATTAATGAAGAAACTACATTTCATGAATAGCTATATCATAAATTTCATTACAGAAATAGGGATAAATGATAGATATAGAGATATTAGGGCCTGCTTGACTTCCTTGCTGAGAGTAAGTGTCCTCAACCAAACCACAACCACAGTATATGGAGGCTTTAGAGCTTGAAGGTTAAAAACATAGGATTTGATGAGAGGCACTTCAAAACTTTGCTCTTCCACTGACTAACTGTATGTCCTTAAGCAAATTACTTAACCTCTCTATACTTCAGTATTCTCATCTATAAAATAGGAATAACAATAGTACTTACTTGTGGAGGGTAGTTAAAATAAGAACTCAGTAAAAATACAGAACTCTTAGCACAGTGACTGGAAAATAACAAAGTCAATATGTATTAAAAACTGTAGTGGAGGTGACTGGCTGGCTGAGTCAGTTGAGTATGTGGCTCTTGACCTTAGGGTTGTGACATCAAGCCCCACAGAGGGATTGGAACAATCAACAACAAACAAACAAACAAACAAACCTGTTGTGGAGACCTTTTTGTTCTCTCTCTCGTAGATCTGCAGGTCTTTTTTCCTTTGTCTTTGGACCTGATCACCCCAATACTCTCACCAACACAAAGCGTTCAGCTATATTTGTGAGTCTGCCTTCGCTTCATAGCAACTACCTTAGTATTTTTCCACCCGAGACTTTAGGATCTCACATGAGCTCACCTTAGACACACTGCAGGAAAGCAGAGTGCTTGACGGAAAAGGTTCAGACAGTGTTGACTGTCCAACAGAAACACAGTGTCACATGTGTAATTTTGAATGTTCTACTAGTTATGTTAAAAAAAAAAAAAGAAAAAGAAGCAGGTTAAGTTAATCTCAATAAGGTATTTTTATTTGGCTGAAGATATCTAAAATATTATTGTTTTAACAAGTGGCAGTAACCACTTCAGCTGCTCAATAGCCACATTTACCTGCTATATGGGAGAGGACAGATTCAGAGTCAAGTGGACCTGGATTTGCCTTCTGGCTTTGATATTTTCTTGCTATTTACTTAGTAAACCTCATTTTCATTGTATTAAAAATAACTATCTCCAAATATTGTTATGAGAATTAAGTAAAAATGGCATACACAAAGTACTTAGCACAATGCCTGATACATAGAGGTACTCATGAAATGAGAAATTCCCCACCCTAACCTTCTTACTCTAGAAGTGAACATGGGCTCCGTGTAGTACCATTCGCGATCTAGCCTGAGTTCCTTCTCTTCTATCTCTACTACAAATTTTAGCCTTTCTCCACCTAGATCTTCCTCCTGGCTTCCTAGCAGCAGTAAACGTGAGTGTGTGGACTTCCAGAAGCCATGGAGTCTCAGTCATTACCCAACTATGTGGTCCTAAGGAACCAATATGACTTACATGCCTGAAAGTTTCCTTGTCTGGCTGTCTAACCCACCTCCCCAGCTCTTATCACTGACACAGCTTCCCCAGCAACTGCCATCGACACAGTGCTTCTCCTGTGGAATATATGCTTATCTCAACGTTTCTAAAGGTACAGATTTCCCTACAAAATAACTGGCAAGATCCTTCCAAAGTGTCAAGTTCAAAAAAAAAAGAACAAATGAGGCAAATTAGGAACTATCGGATTCAAGGAGACTAGAGGTACATAAAAAATAAAAATGAAATATGGGATCCTGCATAGGATCTTGGCATAGAAAAAGGAGAAGATGGGTGAAACTCATATAAGGTGTGCAAACTAGTTAACAGTATTGTGTCAATGTCAACTTCCTCATCTCAATAATTGTACCATGGTAGTGTACAATGTTAATTTAAGGGAGTATAAGATGAATAGTCTGAGGATCTAATGTGTAACATGGAGACATACTATACATAATGTATAACTATATAACTGAACATACTGTATAACTGAAATTTGCTTAGAAAGTAGAACTTAAATCTTCTCACACACACACAAAAAAAGAAAATATGTAAGTTAACAATGTGTTAATTAATTCAGTGGGGGGAAAATCCTATCACAGTGTGTGTGTGTGTGTGTGTGTGTGTGTGTGTGTGTGTGAAATCATCCCACTGTACACTTAAAACACCAGAACTTTATTTGTCAATTATACCATCAATAAAGCTAAAAAAAAAAAAAGTTATATGGGAACTCTCTATACTACTTTTACAACCTTTCTTGAAGTCTACTATCATTTCAAAATAAAAAGTTAAAACACTTTTAAATATGATTATTTGAAACTTTATTATGAAAGAACCTCTGTCCTAATGGAATTGTTCATTGATAGATCACTGTAAATATGCTACTTATGTTAAGCCTATTGCAGAAGGCCATCACACAGGTTAACGAAAAGTCAATTCCAAGGAATAGAAAATCCTCCTTAATCACCACTATTAGTTTGCAAATCCACTAAGAGAGTATGATGTCACCTACATACACTCAGCAATACTCAGGACTTGATGACAGGAAATAATGTTTTATGTCACAAGTAATGTTATTAAATAAATATACCTTTTGATTTAACATTACTGAATGGCATGCTTAAACATTAGCTCCACTGAAACCAACTTTTCACAGAAAGAAAGTGACAGGAAAAGGTAAGGAAGAGATGCAGAGAAGCATCTTCTAGTATGTACCCCTTAGATCTTCCACGCTGGGAACAGCCTTGGTCAGTGAGCTCTGAACAAAACCCCTTGCAATAGAAAAGAAAAGTCTGCTCTGCTACAGCATGTGTTTCTGTAACGTAAATGAGCTTATAGGCCATAAGAAAGGGTTTCGGTGTAAAGCAGAAACTGCATTGGTTCATATGTAATCTTTTCCCAGATCATTAATGAGCTGCTTCGTTAATAATAGCAACTGAAGGCTAAGCATTCTAATGGCAGTAAGCCAGGAATTATATTCAGTTCTTTTCGTAGAAATTATTATTGCAAGGTTAACCCTGATCTTTGTTTCAAAAATATAAATTAGTAAATACATACATAAATACGTAAACAAAGTAAGTCAGTTAGTCAGTAGGTAAGTAAGTAAGGTAAGGTAACACTGAACAAGGAACAGAAAATATATCTCTGGTATCAGTACACTCTATACAGAGCTTGCAAGCTTTTCTCTACTTGTAACTTCTGATGAAAATGTCCCTCTGCCCTTGTACCCTTCCATCAAGTCGTCTTCACCCTTTTGGTTTTAAATAAATCCTACATTTACTTCAGTGTTTATTTATTAAAAATGTCATGTCTTTTAAACAGTGCTAGCACTTTTACTGAATTGTTATTGTTTTCATTAGTGCTCTCGTTGCAAAGCTGCGTAAGCCCTACTACTTTATGAATTTGCAGCTGCAGTTTTCCAGAAATGCATATATAATATTATCATTAAAATGCTGTATTTCCACATACACTAAATATATAAAATGCTGTCCCAAGATTCTTTAAAATATAAATTATCATACTACCTTGTTTCCAAAGATTATTTATATATCAGTGAAATGTGTTATATCAATTTGTAAACAAAATGACAAACTACATTTTATATTTAGCCCTAATTCAAATTTAGTCACCCATTTCTTATGAGTCACATACTTTTCAAATAGATAAAATGTTTCGATGTAGTAATGATAAGTAACATCTGAGTTAAAACCAGACTGACACATTTTATAAGAAAAGCAAATATCCAGTGTTGACATCAATTAAATATATATTAATGAACATAAATCAAACAAACATCAATCTTTCCAAATGAAGCAGTCTAGAAAATGTATACAAATATAAGGACATTTAGAAAGCATTTTTGCTCACAAAATTAAAAGGAAACTTTAAATAATGTATTTTATATAGTATTACATCATGCTAAAAAGAATTCAGCAAAAGACTTTTTGTTTCTTTCTCAAGAAAAAATAACAATCATTGCTTAATGATTATTTGTTGTTAAATAAATAATACCAATCACTAAGCATTCTTTCACACAAATGGCTTCTGCTAGCAATAAGCATTATGAAAAAAATTTACGTTACTTGTACATGACAGAGATACAGCACATAATTAACTCATTAAAAATACAGTTCAACCAAAGTAACTATAATTTATTATATCAATCCCAATTCAAATATATTATTTTAAAATTAATTTATATAATAAATATCAATTAGTTGCATATTTACATAAGAGAATAGTATTCTCTTTTTCACATAGTCCACAATATGCTAGCATACTTTTTTGGTCTCATGCAACTCTGAATTTCAAGGAGCCTTTTTTTTTTCCAATTACCTACTCAAATTTACTTGCTTAGAGATAGTCAGCATGTTTCTCACGGAAAAAAAAAAAACTGCACAATTGTCTGCTTATAGTGTGACCTCTTTCACTTGGGTGGGTATCCTCTCCATCACCGACTAAGTGAGAATGTAACCTTGTCAAACCAAAGGCAAAAGAATAATGAGCACACAACAGGCTAACCCAGCATGGAAAAGGTTGTTAAGGAGGTTGCAGAAAAAGTACCCTGAATGACAAAATAAAAGTATAGTCCAAAGAGCAGGTTAATATTAAAGAAAACTCTCAAGAACATGAGAAGCATTGAATCCCCATCCTTGGACGTCTGCCACATAAAAACTCTGCCTGAATGTATTTATTTTATTAGTGACTAACCAGATTTAGTTAATATGTTTCCATATGAATCCTGGTGAAACAGGCTTGAAGGAGACACATTTACGAAACATCTATTTCCACTAACCTCTAGCCAAAGGTGAAGTATGAACAAGTAGATCACGTTTCGCTCTTACCACACAATTATAAATTCTCATCCAACAAAAAACAATTATTCCAATTTAAGAACTAGAAATATAAATTGGAAGTCTTCACCAAATGCCAAGATATTACTATCATTAAAATAAATGACAATATCTGCTACATTAATTGCTACTCCAGTGCACTGACTACCATAACAGAGAATCATATTAAAACATTTGTGTAAGTAGCTGAAAAGAGAAGCAGGCAAGTTCTGAGTCTTCTCAGTGTGAATTTACTTTAAAAAAAAAACAACAACAAATCTCAAATCTAAACCAACCAAGCACGTACTGGGACTATGTATTATATCACTGTGTCAGTTATACACACTTTGACATTCTTTTTCTACATTAAGATGGAATGAAATTTTTGTTCCTGACCAGTCATAATACTTTAGCAGAGAAACAGTGCCACCTTTTGGTCCTAAACAAAAGCCTCCAGTCTCCTAATCTTCCAAATTGTCTTATTTCCATTCAATTACTGACCTATAAAAATGTCACTGAATTTCATGTCACAGTTATCATCTTCCAGAAATATTGTGTACCCACACAAACTAATAAAGATAAGAGTAATAAAAAAGTTGCTTCCAAGACGCAAAATTTCAAAATACTCCAACTGACCCCAAATATAAGTACTCTAGATCAACAATATAATTTCTTACCAACATTTCATTAAAGATATTTTCCCAAATTCACGTGTGTCAATCAACTGATATATTTAGATATAAAAGAAAAATCCTTTTATAAAGGATTGTTTCATTTCAAAAATGATTTTTAAAAATATATTACATTTAAAATGTACCTATTAATTTAATAATTGGCAATGATACAGCAAATTACCAGGTAAATAAGACAATCATAAATAATTTTATATACAAATATGTTTCTGATTTACTTACACCAATGACACAATGTCACCACGTTGTACTTCAAAATTCCTCACTTTCCAGTGGTTCAAGAGTACCACATCAGATGACTGGCTCCCCCCAGGATTCAAAGAAGGCTAAAAAATAAGGAGAAAGAGACACATCTATCATTTGTATTTTTCAATCTTCATGGTTCCTTGCACTTCATAGCTCTAGTGCCGTGCAATAAAACATTTCTAATATAGTAGCTTTCAATAAATTGCTGTTCTAAAGTAACTGCCAATGATGAGTTCTCAAAAAGACTCATCAGTATTCTTCACAGGTGAACCTGGGGGGGAAATACATTACCAATACTTATTTGAAAGGAAAATGTGCTAGATATTCAAATCTTTACTAAGCTCCGGTAAAGAAGTATGAAAAGCTTTAAAAAGGATTTAAAAAAAAAATGAGGAAGAAGTGAATCAAACCTCCCAACAGAATATTCAGATGGGATCTAATTCCACAGTAGTGCACATCACTGTTACATTTGTGGAAAAGAAATTATTTCCAATCAACCAGGAAAACACCCACATGAAGAAAAGAAGGGAGCAGAAGAAACAGGGAATGGGACAATCATGGAAGATGTGGGAATTTCCCACTCTGATCTCTCCTTTCTAAACACAACAAGGAGTAAGGGTCCTGGTCCCAGTTTAAACCTAATAAGTGACCTTCATCCTAGGATTCAGATGAGTCGAGATGTGCCTGAGGATTGATAGGGCAAAAATCGAGACACATTTTGTAAGGAATTCATCTGAAGGTCAGGAAACGCCGAGGCATAAAAATTTGATTGAGGAACCATGAAGCCAGCAGGCCTGTCACTTGGACAGGGGTGCCAAAAAAGCCAGTGGATAACAAGTCTGAAACCTGAGGTGGGAATAGTGAAAATGAGAAAAGAAAAAGAAAAACTAGGCGAGCTTTCTCACCATAGACTCTCCAGGGTCTCTGAGGACGCCATGAGGGGAAACTGCAGTTTCTGTGCTGGTGGGCAAGGGGCCAAACAAACCAGAGCCGAGCCTCTCCGCTTTCACTGACAGCGGCAGCAAGAGGAGATGGAGCCACAGCATCCTCGGCCAGAGGCAGGAAGACCATGGATGCCAGACCACAGCCAGCTGCCAGAGCAGTTAGCAATTACGCTCTTTTTCAACGATTCCTGAATTTGTAGATTTCTACAAAGCAGATGTGGGCAAAGCTGTGAGGGCAATTATCATGATCTTATTTTGGACTACCCAGGTTTTTTTTTTTGTGGCCAAAATATATTGGTTATTTTTGAAGATCTCAAACACTCCCACAGCTTCTACCAACTCCTTTGTGTGATAATGCCTAAATATCTCTATCTTTAGTTTTGAATTCCGGCTACTCATTTCATTGGACTACCTTACGTAAAGCTCAACATGATTAAATGGATTTTGTCATGATTTCTTAGCAAAAAAGTTTTCCTTCCTTATTTTCTTACATCTTATTTACCTTTCTCCAGTCAACCAGCTTAAAATCTTAGTTATCTTTTTACTTCTTATCTAACCAGTCGTCAAGCTAAGGAGGTTTTTTTATCTTCCTTCACAATATCTTTCATTTATGGTCCATCTTTTCTCTTTCCTCTCCGATCATCATACTTCAGGCACCAATGATCATGTAACTCACCATGTAACTATCCTAATCAGTCTTTCACCTCCAAGTCAGAAAAGAATAATTCCATTTCTTTCTAGCTAAATGATCGTGAGCAACTTACTTAACTTTATTATGCTTCAATTTCCTTACTAGTAAAGTGATGATAATTAGTAACTTACCTAATTAGTAATAATACACAATAATAGCCATTACTCCACCGAGTGCTTATCACGTACACTGTTCTATTAATAAGAGCCAGACATACTGAATGCAAGGCACTGTTCTAAGAGCTTACAAATTTTAACTTACTTGGTGAAATGATTCACTCAAAGATTATAGAACAGTTCTTGACCCATAGTCAAGCTCTTAGTAATCCCTATTACTGGTAATACTACATCACAAAATTTTTTTTTAATTTTTTTATAATGTTTTTTATTTGTTTCTGAGAGAGAGAGACAGCATGAGCAGGGGAGGGTCAGAGAGAGAGGGACACACAGAATCTGAAACAGGCTCCAGGCTCTGAGGTAGCTGTCAGCACAGAGCCCGATGCAGGGCTCAAACCCACAAACCATGAGCATGACCTGAGCTGAAGTTGGACACTTAACCGACTGAGCCACCCAGGTGCCCCTACATCACAAAATTTTAATGATAGATAGTTTTGTATCCTTTCCCAGGTTCGTCCTCTGGTTCTACCCATAATAAGGAACAGAGCTGATATAGTAGGATGAATCCAAGGGGCTTTTTTGGGCCATGTGCTAGGGAATGCTTTTGCTATCACACAGTTAGATTAAAAATTCAGCTTTTCTGGGGCACCTGGGTGGCTCAGTCAGTTGACCTCCCAGCTCTTGATTTCGCCTCAGGTCATGATCTCAGGGTTTGTGAGCTCAAGCCTTGCATTGGGCTCTGTGCTATCAGCACAGATTGGGATTCTTGGGATTCTCTCTCTCTCTCTCTCTCTCTTTCTGTCTCCCCCAAACCCCCGCTCATGCATGATGTTCACTCTCTCAAAAATAAATAAATGAACTTAAAAAAAAGTCATCTTCCATAGGAGTTCATTCTCTCTCCTTCATATTTTGTCTTTGAGTTTAGTATCCTGCAAGTCTCTTTCCCTTATTTCTTTGTATTCTTCCTCCTATACAACTGATGTAATAAAGGTGGCCTAGGGTCACACCATTTGAACCACAAAGAAAAAAACCTCCTTCCCACTGCATTTTCACCAAGTTTGTTTCTTTTTCTTACCATCAAATTAGTGAAGAACAAAGGTGATTTAGTAATTTCTAACTGCTCTTCCTCAGTCCCTTTTATTGGTGTTTTTCAAAAGTTTGTGACCACTGTTCATAATGAGAAATGTGTTTTAGACACATGAACAAATATATACTTCTGAACAAAATTCACCAAAATAGTAATTACCTTTACTACATATACTCTGATATTTTTTATTCTCTCCTAATCTGTTTTTAAAATTCTATCTGTAACAAACCATATTAAGTTCACATCCACAACCTTGATTTTACAACCTACTAATAAATTACCATCCACAGCACAAAAATCATAGCTTTAGACAATTCTTCTTCAACCATTATGCCATGAAGTTTGCATTTTTCCAGAATTCTACTTTTAGCTCATTCATTACTGTTTTTAAATTTTCCTTGAAAAATCTAATCAATATTCTCAGTTGCAAATATCACCCATATACCAATGACTCCTAAATGCATAGTCATAAATCACTTCTTTCTCTGTACTCAATTCATAGTGCTTCACACTACAACACTTAACATATTGTCATTTTTGTTTACCTGACTCTACAACAAAGTAGGAAGTACTTTTTACCCTCAGTTAGATTTATGCTCCAACACCAACTACTTTTCTATGATTCTAGCACAGGAGATTCTAAGTGATTGCTGGGAATCTCATCTGATCAAGTCATTCTTCTACTTTAAATCCTTCACTAACTTCCCAACACTACCAACATGACTGGCTTCAAGATCAAAATCAAGACACACATGATCTGCAGGACCCATTCAATCCCCACCTGTGTAGTTCTCACAGATTAAATTAAACCATAAGGAGGTTATTCACTGACACTTTCAAGGCATCATATAAGTAAATATTTCTGCCCCCAATGTTGCCCCCTCTTTTCACTTTCTGCCATCTGGTTAATTCATACTAAAAATAATATTTGAGTCTCATGAGGCAATCTCACAGGGATTCTTTCCTAATAATCCTCATTTCTCCTTCTCCCCTTTTCCATCTTCAGTCTCCATCAGGTATTCAAAACTTTCAAGTTCCTCATCACAACCTGTGATCATATCTATCACAGTGTATTTAAATGTGGTTTGTAACTACTGACTTGTCTCTCTTCCCAAACGTCTATAAAGCATTTTAAGAATAGAAGTCCCCTATGACCCAGCAATAGCACTGCTAGGAATTTACCCAAGGGATACAGAAATGCTGAGGCATAGGAGCACATGGACCCCAATGTTCATAGCAGCACTCTCCACAATAGCTAAAACATCGAAAGAGCCTAAGTGTCCATCAACAGATGAATGGATCAAGAAGATGTGGTTTATCTATACCATGGAATACTACATGGCAATGAGAAACCATGAAATCTGGCCATGTGTAGCAACATGGATGGACCTTGAGGGTGTTATGCTGAGCGAAATAAGTCAGGCAGAGAAGGACAAATATCATATGTGTGCACGTATAGGAGGATTAGGAGGAACTTGACAGAGAACAAGGGGGAGAAGAAGGGGGGAAATGGTGGGGGAAAAGGAGAGAGACAAACCATGAGAGACTCTTGAATGCTGACAAAAACTGAGGACTGATGGATGTGGGGGGGAGGAGGGATGGGCATGGAGGAGGACACTTATGGGGATGAGCACTGAGTGTTATGTGGAAACTAATTTGACAATAAACTATTTGTAAAAAAAAAAAAAAAAGAATATGTTGTTTCTTATGTCTGTGTTCTTAATAGCCAGGCACATAAGGTGATTAATAATTTTCAGTGGAAAAAATAAAAAATATCAATTAATTAAATTCCTAAAAACTTCCCCCAAGTTAACATGCCCAGAAGAGAGATCATATTCCGCTTCAGCTCCCAGTTATACTTCTGCATTCCCCTCTTTAGTTAACAGTATCACCATTCACCCTGTTCCCCACACTAAAATACTGTTGAGTCAACCTCAATTTCATACTTTCCTTTGGGTCTCCCATCATCTGATTGTCCTTCTGCGCAGAATACCTTTACCCTACTTGGAAAATTCTACTGATCTCTCAAAGCACAGCTTGGATGGTGACTTTTCTCGGTGATATCTTTTAAAAAAACAAACCTGGGGGCACCTGGGTGGCTCAGTCAGTTAAGCATCTGACTTTGGCTCAGGTCGTGATCTCACGGTCCGTGGGTTTGAACCCCATGTCAGGCTCTGTGCTGACGGCTAGCTCAAAGCCTGGAGCCTGTTTTAGATTCTGTGTCTCCCTCTGTCTCTGATCCCTCCCCTGTTCATGCTGTCTCTCTCTCTCACTCTCAGAAATAAATAAAACATTAAAAATTAAAAAAAAAAAAAAAAACCTGAAGTTTCCTTGTAGAAGTCAGGAAATTTACAACCTGGTGCTCCAAGGCCAAGGACAAAAGAATCCCCATTGACTCAAATCTTGACACTTGGTTTCATCTTTCCCTCAGAGAATCACTCATCAACCAGCTTTTCCAACTCCAATTGTTAGAACCAAATGTAATGAGTTATAAACAAAGATTTATGCAGGGGGGAAAATCCCAGAAGGAAACATGTCTAATTTCAAACAGTAAAATATTAGAATCATCAGTCAACACCTGGAAGACCCTATCTGATTTTATAAAGGAAACAATAGAATTTACTTTTATCTTTCCTCCCCTCTACAAGCTTAAGTTTAATCTTGCTCCCTTAACTATTTAGGTTACCGTTAATGATAGTTCTTAAAACCCGGTTATAGGTATCTGCCTACACATGACTCTTGCACTCAACTGTAAGCTTTTCAATTGTAGAAATCAGGTATCACACCCATGTTCGTATGCCCAAAAGAAGGGCTGGAAAATAGTATTTCTATATTTTAAAGTTTAAAAGATTTTTTAAAAATTAAAACATATTTAAATAAGATGGCTCCTAAGTAATGTATATTATCTAAACAATGTATATATTTCTTTCAATGAAAACATATTCTAGATAAGTATGGTAAGAAATCTTTTGCGTCTCAAGTTAGGCAATTTAAGCATTGAGTAAAGTTGAACACTGCTTTGTTATTATCCATAATGAAATAATGTTAACATAATATTCATTATGTGAAATAGAATAAAACAGAATAAAATTTTCACCACAGAATAAAATTATTTCTTTACTGATCATTTATAAATATGAATAACCACTTATCATAAAGAAAAATTTTCTTAAATGACAAACTGTTCTACAGTACAGCACTATAACAACCATAACTCTTTGTACTTCAATTTAAAAATTTATTAAAAAGAAAAAAAAACACTTCAGTTCCTGAGTTTTCTAAAACAACTTTTGAGAAGAAAAATAATGCACTAACTTCAAAATGAAAAATTTATATGAAAATGAAGAAAATCTCATCTGGATAATGCTGCTTCAGAAAAATAAGTAAGTCATGTTATTACTTAGAAATTGTACATCTCATTTCCTTGTGGGAATGCCAGTTTATGCTTCAGACAGAGCAAGTAATCTTGTCAAATCAAAGAAGTTGTACACATGAAATCTAAATTAAAAGTCATAAACTTTCAGAAACTGATGTAACCAGAGTCTATATTTTCTTGTCATGCTGTTAATACCTTAAATCCTAGATTCCTGGAGACTACATCAAAACTATACCAAGTTAAAATAATAAAGTTTTTGAAGTAAGAAACCACAGAGAATGTTTAATTTAGGAGTTTCTACCTCCATTTCAAAATGTGTAACTGTGTTAGATGTTCATGCTAGGAGTCAAAGAGATTTCCAGTTGTAAGGGGAAAAACACTTGATTATCATTGGACTTACCTACAAAGAACAACAACAACAAAAAACCCCCACAGCTGCTCTGTCCATCTTTTTCTTCAGTGCCTTGCATCTTCAAACTCAACCTATTCATGGACTTCTACCATGGAACACTAAGGTTGAACATCAACATCTTACAGAGGTCTTTTGGATAGCCCTTGCTCTAAAGATAGAAAACTGTGGTCACATATGGCACCATTTCTTCCCTATACAGATTGCCTGAAACAAATGATTTAATCTTTCTATGCCTCATTCCCACATCTATAAAATGGGGATTGCACTACCCCGTACATCATAGGGTTGTTACAAGAAATAAGTGAGAGTGTCACAAAATGTTAATACAACGCATGATACAGATTAAACAGTCAACAAATTAAGATGATATAGATGGGGGGTGCCTGGGTGGCTCAGTCAGTTAAGTATCTGACTTTGGCTCAGGTCATGATCTCACAGCTTGAGCCCCATGTTGGGCTCTGTGCTGATAGCTCAGAACCTGGAGCCTGCTTCAGATTCTGTGTCTCCCTCTCTGCCCTCCCCAACTCACGCTCTGTCTCTCTCTCTCTCTGTCTCTCAAAAATAAATTAAAATGTTAAAAAAAATTAAATTAAAAAAAGACGATAAAGATGGTGCTAGCAACAACAGAACAACAACAACAAATCAATTTCAGTACTCAAGATAAGATTAAGCCTTTACATGTTGCTCTGAACGTTTTTCCTTTTAAATACTAAACTGGAAGTCTTCAGGCTGAAAATTCAACTCCTTATTTCTAAAATCTCAATGGATTATTTCTTCATTTCCTTTAAGCAAGTAAAGCCAATGCTTTGATTTTGGATGTCAGTTGTTCTGCTTTCAGGAATTAATCCTCCCAAACTTCAATATGTACAACTATTTAGTTAAAAATATTTTCTATAAAAACATTGTTTTAAATTATCATTTTAAAACATACACATATATACATGCAAATATAAAAAGATATACATTGAAAATCTAAGTCATTAACTCTGATTGATGAGATTATGATTTCCTTTTCTTTCCTTTTTTTCTTGGGTGGGGGAGATTTTTGTAACATTAAAAAAGTTTATGGTGTGCTTTGCTTTGACCTAGGTATTATGTCATTCATTCTAAGAAAGATAATGTAAGTCACCAGATTTCATCAGATGTTAATAAATTATGCTAAAGCTAGAAATAGCAGATTTCAAACGTGATTTTGGAATAAGCACACCACAGCAGTTGGGCTTTAATGCTATCTCTGATCAGAGACTATGCTGAAGGATTTTTATTCCTCCTACAAACAAATATTATTGTCAAAGTATCCTAAATTCTCAGCTTGTGTCTAAGTTCAAACCATATGACAGTTTTGGGGGAATTTATGTCTTGGTTTAGAAAAATAAAACTCCCCTAGAGAACTGAACCGAGACATGATAGATCTCTTACCTTGTAAGATTTAGCCACTGCCATCAATCAGTAAATGATATTATTCTGATTTTGATTTCTTCTATGAATTTCTTATTCATGTTTTCACATATATTTTAATTAAAATAAAAAACAAATTCACAGCCTATAATTCACTACCTATTGTCTACCTACAAAGCTGATTTTAACCTAATTTCTCCAGTTTTTTGAACCCCTTCAGGCCTATAAAGAGCACCATCCACCTAGCTATATACATCTAAAAATGTTTGAATATTAAATATTATGCTTTCAGTGAGATGGTCTCCAGTGTCAGTCATGAGAAACCAACAGTAGCCCTCAGATTTCTTTTGAAGAGAAATGATGATTTCTTTTTTTAAACTGCAATTCTGGCCAAGAAGCATGAAGTACAGTTAAAATAAATATGTATTCTGGGGCGCCTGGGTGGCTTAGTCGACTAAGCGTCCGACTTTCGCTTAGGTCATGATCTCGCGGTTCGTGGGTTCGAGCCCCGCGTCGGGCTCTGTGCTGACTGCCAGCTCAGAGCCTGGAGCCTATTTCAGTCTGTGACTCCCTCTCTCTCTGACCCTCCGCTGCTCACGCTGTCTGTCTCTCTCTCTCTCCCTCCTAGAAATAAAAATTAAACATTAAAAAAAAATTTAAAAAAAAATAAATATGTATTCTGATTATAGACTTATTATTACTATGAGAAGGCACACATTTGAAAGAATGTGGATAAAATGGTCTAAAATGTCATCTCCCTTCCCTTGCTATTGAGGCTTCTAGAGCCCCTGGATTTGTCTCACTAGGTGTACAAAATAAAACAGACTGGAACGGTACCCAAATCTGCATGAAGATTTAAAAGTTAGAAATGAACCAGTCCTTTCAGTTAAAGGATACCTATTATCCCTACTCCTTACTACTTGACCCCTTTCAATGGCCAACCATCTAATTCAAAAATTATTCAAACTTCTGTCCTTAGAGCTCTTAACCTGACAAGGGTATTAAAACCTAGGGTCACACAGACATTACACTTGAGTGCTAAAAGGAGCAAATGCAAGTCATCAAGCATCTCAGGAAATTTATACTTATTAAACCCTGGTTCCATCCAACACTGTATTAATAGGTACAGAATGATGGGCTCTCCATGCCTGCTCCAGCTTCCAGGGGCTCCCCCGCAGAAGCAGCTACCAATATCATGAAGTTCCCATTAGAAACTCCTCCTTACAGAGTCATTTTAGAGCTCTAGCCTAGACCAGTCACCCCACCTGGACCAAACAGTCCTGGCAGCCTCTTTCAGCTCACATGTGGAGACTCCGGATAGGTCCTACATGAGCTGGGAAAGAGAGAGATTTTCCACATGTCCAACTTAAAGAACAACAGGGAGAGAGAAAAAAAAAAGAAAAAAAAAAAAACAGGGATGCTTTTGTGAAGGATGTGAAGCTACAAAAATTCATTCGTGCTTTCTTTCACATGTTCAATCCTTCATCCCTGAAAAACTACTGACTTCCAACTCTGCCAGGTACTGGGCTAGACAATATGATTCTTCATCCTTACAAATCCAGATATGGACCTAGTCACATTTTATTCAGGGATCTGAGAGTCTTTTTAAAAGCTAACATCCTAATTGCATACTCTTTTTTAGAGACATACAGTTCTTCAGCATTCCCCACTTAAAACTCAAGTGAATATTTTCTTCCTCTTTCTGTTTTTACTGCATAATATTGCATTCACATAAAAGTAACCTATATCTCTGTAGATACTACACTTCTTATTTTTTCTTTAAAAACCAGGCCCTTAAAGCTCTATTAATACAATTTTAAAATTGACATACACCATATTAATTTTACTTGGATGTATAGTGAGTTGCTACTTTTTCATTCTCCTAACCTCTCAATATATTACCTACATACTATAGATACATCACAATTTTACAGGCATTCTCTTATATTGCTTGTACAAATAAAAATCTTTACAAACTATCTAAAAGGTAATTTGCCAAAATGTATCTAAAGTCTTTAAAGTGGTCTTATCCTTAGACCTGGAAATGTCAAGTTTAGAAAATTATCCTAAGGAAATGGGAAAATATACATATATATATGTTTATATATATATGTTTATATATATCATCATATATTATTTATAATAGGTGAAAATTGAGTTAATCTTAGTACCAAGAGAAAACATTAAATGGTTAAATGATATGGTATAGGGATACTAAAGGACACTAAAAATCATACTGCAAATGTATGGCCAACTAATCTTCAACAAAGTAGGAAAGAGTATCCAATGGAAAAAAGAGTCTCTTTAGCAAGTGGTGCTGGGAGAACTGGACAGCAACATGCAGAAGAATGAAACTGAACCACTTTCTGACACCATACACACAAAAATAAATTCAAAATAGATGAAAGACCTAAATGTGAGACAGGAAACCATCAAAATCCTAGAGGAGAAAACAGGCAACAACCTCTTTGACCTTGGCACAACAACTTTACTTGGCATGTCTCTGAAGGCAAGAGAAATAAAAGCAATTATGAACTACTGGGACCTCATCAAGGTAAAAATCTTCTACACTGCAAAGGAAATAATCAACAAAACTAAAAGGCATCTGATGGAATGGGAGAAGATATTTGCAAATGACATATCAGATAAAGGATTAGTATCAAAAATCTATAAAGAACTCACCAAACTCCAAACCTGAAAAACAATAACACAGGGAAGAAATGGGCAGAAGACATGAATAGACATTTTCCAAAGAAAACATCCAGATAGCTAGGAGACACATGAAAGATGCTCAACATGGCTCATTATCAGGGAAATACAAATCAAAACCACATTGAGATACCACCTCACACCGGTCAGAGTGGCTAAAATTAACAACACAGGAAACAACAGGTGTTGGGGAGGATGTGGAGAAACGGGAACTCTCTTGCACTGTTGGTGGAATGCACACTGATGTTGCCACTCTGTAAAACAGTATGAAGTTTCCTCAAAAAATTAAAAATTGAGTTACCCTACGACCCAGCAACAGCATTACTAGGAATTTATCCAAAGGATACAGAAGTTCTGATTCATAAGGGCACATGTAACCCAATGTTTATAGCAACACTATCAGCAATAACCAAATTATGGAAAGAGCCCAAATGTCCATCAACTGATGAGTGGATAAAGAAGATGTGACATATATATATATATACAATGGAATACTATTCAGCAATTAAAATCTTGACATTTGCAACAATGTGGATGGAACTAGAGGGTATTATGCTGAGTGAAATAAGTCAATCAGAGAAAGACGGATACCGTGTTTTCACTCATATGTGGAATTTGAGACACTTAACAGAAGACCATGGGGGAAGGGAAGGGAAAAAAGACCGTTATAAACAGAGTAGGAGGCAAACCATAAGAGACTTTTAAACACAGAGAACAAACTGAAGGTTGATGGGGTAGGGGGTTGGGGGTAGGGAAAATGGGTGGTGGGCATTGAGGAGGGCACTTGCTGGGATGAGCACTGGATGTTGTATGTAAGTGATGACTCACGGGAATCTACTCCCGAGGTCAAAAGTATACTGTATACACTGTATGTTAGCTAACTTGACAATAAATTATATTTTTAAAAAATCATACTGTCAAAAATTTTTAAAGATACGTAGATGTGTTTGGTAAAATAAATTAGGTGAAAATGTCATAAATTCAAAAAACAACAAATTAGTGTGATCCAATATACAGAAAGAAGGGAGGGGGGAGGGAGAAAGGAAGGGAGATTGTACAGAAAAGAATAATAGGAATTTATAATGGTTCAGAAATGCAAACTTTG
Organism: Hyaena hyaena; assembly: GCF_003009895.1. NCBI lineage: Eukaryota > Metazoa > Chordata > Mammalia > Carnivora > Hyaenidae > Hyaena > Hyaena hyaena. Next base: position 1,892,167 of record NW_024080978.1, read on the forward strand.
AAGTTAAAAGCCTGGGCTTAAGTCTGTATAATTTTCTTCGAGAGTTTCTTAAAGTTTGTTTCCCTCTCTTTCTCTTTTTCCCTCTCCCATATATTCATCTGTTTTGTTTCTTAAATTCCACATATGAGTAAAATCATATAGTATTTGTCTTTCTCTGACTGACTTATTTAACTTAGCATAATACATTCTAACTCCATTCATCTCATTGCAAATGGTAAGATTTCATTCTTTTTGATGGCTAATATTCCATTATATATCTATACCCTGTCTTCTTTACCCATTCATCAGTCGGTGGACATTTGGGCTCTCAATAGTTTGGCTGTTGCTGGTAATGCTGCTATAAACATTGGGGTGCATGTACTCCTGCAAGTCTGTGTTTTGTATCCTTTGGGTAAATAACTAGTTGTGCTATTGCTGGATCATAGGGTACTTCTACTTTTAACTTTTTGAGGAACCTGCATACTGTTTTCCAGAGAGGCTACAGCAGTTTGTATTCCCACCAACAGTGCAAGAGAGTTCTCCTTTCTCCACATCCTCCCCAACACCTGTTGTTTCCTGGGTTGTTAATTTTAGCCATTCTGACAGGTGTGAGATGGTATCTCATCATGGTTTTGATTTGTATTTCCCTGATGATGAGCCATGTTGAGCATCTTCTCATGTGTCTCTTAGCTATTTGGATATTTTCTTTGGAAAATGTCTATTCATGTCTTCTGCTCATTTCTTTACTGAATTATTTGTTTTTTAGGTGTTTAGTTTGATAAATTTTTGATAGACTTTGGATACTAACTCTTTATCTGATATGTCACTTGCAAATATCTTCTCCCATTCCGTGGGCTACCTTTTATTTTGTTGATAGTTTCCTTTGCTGTGCAGGAGCTTTTTATCCCAATGAAGTCCCAACAGTTCATTTTTGTTTTTGCTTCCCTTGCCTCCGGCAATATGTCTAGTAAGAAGTCACTGAGGCCAAGGTCCAAGAAGTTGCTGTTTGTCTCTAGGATTTTAATGGTTTCCTTTTCACATTACGTCTTTCACCATTTTGAATTTATTTTTGTGTATGATGTCAGAAAGTAGTCCAGTTTTATTCTTCTGCATTTTGCTGTCCAGTTTTCCCAGCACCATTTGTTGTTGTTGTTGTTTTAATGTTTATTTTTAAGAAAGAGAAAGAGCATGAGAAGGAGAGAGGCAGAGACAGAGGGGAACAGAGGATCTGAAATGGGCTCCAGGCTGATAGCAGCAAGCCCGACGGGGGCTTGAATTCATGAAATGTGAGACCATGACCTGAGCTGAAGGCAGATGCTGAACCCACTGAGCCATCCAGGCACCCATAAACACCATCTGTTAAAGATACTGTCTTATTTCCTTTGGATAGTCTTTTCTACTTTGTTAAAGATTAGTTGACCATAAAGGTATGGGTTTTCTGGGTTTCCCATTCTGTTCCATTGATATATGTGTCTGTTTTTGAACCAGTACTATAGTGTCTTCATGATTATAGCTTTATAATATAGCTTAGAGAACAAACTGAGGGTTGATTGATGGAGGAAGATGGGCAGGGGATGGGCTAGATGGGTGATGGGTATTAAGGAGGGCACTTGTTATGATGAGCACTGGGTATTGGATGTAACCACTGAATTTTGCTCCTGAAATCAATATTGCACTGTATGTTAACTAACTAGAATTTAAATAAAAAATTGAAAAGAAAAAAATCAGTGTAATTATCAACAAATCAATATCTCTACTCCTGTTTCTTCATCTGTAAAATGATGTTTAGTAATAGTACCTTCATCACAAGGTTGTGGGTGATAAATAAATTATATTTAAAGTGAATACTATATCTAATGCCCAAAATACAGTGATCATTCAATATTTTCTATTATTAGATAGAATAACATCTTAAACTAACTATGGAAGGTGATGTAGCTATTTTTATGAGTATTTTTCTGTTTTTTCCAACTTTTCTTCAATTATTATGCAATGCCTTAGAGTAAGAACAAGCTAATTTTTTAAAGAGAAAAACCATCTGATTTTTACATTCTTTTATTACAAATATTTATGAAGTGTGGTTTCTTCATTAACAAATTCTTCAGTGTTTAAGCATCCCTTTAATTCAGACCACTATAACTAGATTGCAAACTTCCTGGTTCAGTGAAATATGGCAATAACTATAAAACACTGCCATTTAATATGTGTATGGTGCTTCCATAAAACAGATATTGAGATAGCTTTTCAAATTAATAGCTCTGATTAATTATGACAAGAAATAGATCATGTATAATTAATGATATAAAATTTATATAAATAAAATTTCTACATATTGTCACAAAGACAGATTATTATATGTAATATAAGCTACCTACATGGATACATCTATAGATTGGCACCAAGATATAGCTATACACTGACAAACTCATAACTCCCTCATAAAATTGAATAAAGCTTTCTTAGTCACTGGTAGGTCCTTCTCCATTGGTCAAAAGAATCTCTCTTATTTATCCCCTAGCCTAAAATAAGAGTTCATAGTAAGGTATGTAGCAACAATAAAAAAAAGTGATTCAACAAATAACAAACGGTTTTTAAGAGGCTGCTTGGAATTCCCTAGATATACTTAACTGCAAAGAGCTCAAATTCCCCAACAGGTGCAAGTGCATACCAATCTATACAATTCGCTTGTACAATATTTGTGAATAAATATGTAAAGATGAGAACATGGATTTGAGATCCTTAGCTGCTCACTGTTGAACTTCATGTGGCATCCTATGGGGGAAGAAAAAAAGAGCCCCCCATTCTAGCAATATAAAAGTGTATCAGAAATTTTGGTCCATTGGACGCCTGAATTACATGAATCAGTGATCAGAATTAAAAGGTTCCATTATTTTGCTTATATCTGTTTTGAGCGGTTCTTTAGCTGTCAATTCTTCCTGGAATTTCTTTGGAGCAGAGCTCTTTCATTTCATCATTTTGATTAGCTTTCTATCTCTTGTTAGTTTTAAAAGCTTGTTATGCACTCTGCTGTACCAAAGAAGGCTCTTTGACTATCCAGGGCCTATCCGTTCAGAAAGTGTTCTTTGAATGGTGTCTCAAGAATGAAACTAGATCATTTTCTCACACTATGCACAAAAATAAACTCAAAATGGATCAAGGACCTGAATGTGAGACAGGAAACCATCAAAACCCTAGAGGAGAAAGCAGGAAACAACCTCCTTGACCTCAACTGACCCATCCCCAAAGGCAAGAGAATCAAGAGCAAAAATGAACTATTGGGACCTCATCAAGATTAAAAGCTTCTGCAAGGCAAAGGAAACAATCCATAAAACTAATAGGCAACTGATGGAATGGGAAAAGACAGTTGCAAATGACATTCAAATAAAGGGCTAGTAGCCAAAATCTATAAGGAACTCACCAAACTTCACACCTAAAAAACAAACAATCCAGTGAAGAAATGGGCAGAAGATATGAACAGACACTTCTCCAAAGAGGACATCCAGATGGCCAACAGACACATGAAATGATGCTCAGCATCCCTCCTCATCAGGGAAATACAAATCAAAACCACACTGAGATACCACCTCACGCCGGTCAGAGTGGCTAAAATGAGCAAATCAGAGGTCTCTAGACGCTGGCGAGGATGTGGAGAAATGTAGGGCACCCTCCTACACTGTTGGTGGGAATGTAAACTGGTACAGCCCTTCTGGAAAACAGTGTGGAGGTTCCTCGAAAAATTAACAATAGAACTCCCCCATGACCCAACAATAGCACTGCTAGGAATTTACCCAAGGGATACAGGAGTGCTGATGCATAGGGGCACATGTACCCCCAATGTTCATAGCAGCACTCTCAACAATAGCCAAAACATGGAAAGAGCCTAATGTCCATCAACTGACAAATGGATCAAGAAGATGTAATTTATCTATACAGTGGAATACTACATGGTAATGAGAAAGAATGAAATCTGGCCATGTGTAGCAACATAGATAGAACTTGATGGTGTTATGCTGAGCGAAATAAGTCAGGCAGAGAAGGACAGCTACCATATGTTTGCACGCTTAGGAGGATTAGGAGGAACTAAATGGAGGACTGTGGGGGCAAAAAAGGGGGGAAAATAGTGGGGGAGAGGGAGGGAGGCAAACCATGAGAGACTCTTGAATGCTAAGAACAAACTGAGGACTGATGGAGGTAGGGGGAGGGGAGGGGGGTAATGGGCATGGAGGAGGGCACTTGTGGGGATGAGCACTGGGTGATATATGGACAATAAACTTGACAATAAACCATTTTTAAAAAGTCAACAAAAAAGAAGCATGTTATTTAGAACATGAAAGTAAATATTAAAAAAATAAAAATAAAAAAATAAAGGGTTCACCTGTGTAAGAAACAAATAGCATCTCAAAAGAAGAGATAAAAGAGACAAAAGAATGTAGTCCTTATACTACTTATTGTTACAAAATAAACATTCTAAAGCCTAACACAAAATCATTTATTTGCTCTTGATTTTGCAATTTCAGCTATGCCTAGCTAAGTGGTAGTCAGCTAGTCAGACCGGAGGCCACTCAGGCAGGTACCACCATAGAGATAGTACTGGTCCCAGAGTACAAGCTCTCCTGTGCAAGCATCTAATAAGCCTCTGTTTGCATGTTGCTTCCTGTAATTCTACTGGCCAAAGGGACTCATTAATATGGCCAAATCAAGAGTCAAGGTAGGGGATTACACAAGAGCTTGCAAACCAATGGGCAAGACTCATGGGTGTTGGTGGTGGAAGAGGGGACATTAATGTAGCAATCTCTCAAAGTCCTTTTGCAAAAGGATCAAAGTCCACGGATGAGGATACTAGGGTGGAACTCAAATGCAGTTCACCTTGAATCACAGGCTTAGGAAGGAAAAAGACATGCTATCTGTCCCCCAAACACCCAATATGCAATGGAAAGACAGGGATGGGATAACCACAGTAGATTTTTTAAAAAGAATCCGAGAAACACAGAAATCATTTGTCCATAGCAAGTCTTAAATCCAGCTGCAGATTTTGTCAGGGATTCCTACCCTAGGGACAGGAATGTTCTTTCTTTAGGACCCCTTTCATTATCTGGAATGGCCCCCTAATCTATTGCTATCCATGGGTCTTTGCTCTCCCCTATGGGCTTTTGACTCCAAGATAGGTTCTTTTTAAAAAGAAATCCTATTTATAGTAATCTGGAGCCCAGAGGACTCTTTTTAAACTGGCCATCACTTTTATTTTTCCTTCTCATTATTTTTAAAAATTTTAAAACCATTACAGTTAACATACAGTGTTATATTTATTACAAGTGTACAAAATAGTGATTCAACAACTCTATATATTACTCAGTGCTCATCATGATGAGTGTACTTTTAATCCCCTTCCCCTATTTCACCCACCCCCCAAACCCTCCTTCCCTCTGATAACCATCAGTTTGTTCCCTATAGTTAAAAGTCTGTTGGGGCGTCTGGGTGACTTGGTTGAGCATCCAACTCTTGATTTCAGTTCAGGTCATGACCTCATGGTTAAGGAGTTTGAGCCTCATGTCAGGCTCTGCGCTGACAGCTCAGAGCCTGCTTGGCATTCTCTCTCTCTCCCTCTCTCTCTCTGCCCCTTCCTTATTTTCACATGCTCTCTCTCTCAAAATAAGTTAATTTTAAAAAAGAAAGAGGCTTTTTCTGAGTTTCTTTTTCCCTTTATTTGTTTTGTTTCTTAAGTTCCACATAAGTGAAATCATATGGTATTTGTCTTTCTCTAACTGACTTATTTTGCTTAGCTTAATACTCAATCCATGTCATTGCAAATGGCAGGATTTAATTCTTTTTTATGGCTGGATTATATATATAATTTATTTCATTCATTTATTGATGGACACTTGGGCTGCTCCATAATTTGGCTATTATAATAATGCTCAATAAACATTGGGGTGCCTATATCTTTTTGAATTAGCATTTTCATATTCTTTGAGTAAATACCCTATAGTGCAATTGCTGGGTCATAGGACAATTCTATTTTTAAATTTTTGAGGAATCACCATACTGTCTTCCAGAGTGGCTGCAGTCCCACCAGTGGTGCAGAAAAGTTCCTTTTTCTCCACATCTTCACCAACACTTGTTGTCTTTTGGAATTTTGATTTAAGCCTTTCTGACAGGTATGAGGTGAGATCTCACTGTGGTTTTGATTTGCATTTCCCTGATGATGAGTGATGTTGAGTGTTTTTCATGTGTCTATTGGCCATTTGTATGTCTTCTTTGGAGAAATGTCTGTTCATGTCTTCTGCCCCTTTTTGAATTAGATGGGGGGGGGGGTTGTGTAAGTTCTTTATACACTTTGAATACTAACCCTTTATTGGATATGTCCTTTGCAAATATCTTCTCCCATTTAATAGGCTGCTTTTAGTTTTGATTGTTTCCTTTGCTGTGCAGAAGCTTTGTATTTTGATGTAGTCCTAATAGTTTATTTTTGCTTTTGTTTCCTTGACTCATGAGATACATCTAGAAAAATGTTGCTAGAGCTAATGTCAGAGAAATTACTGCCAAGATTTTTATGTTTTCAGGTCTCATGTTTAGGTCTTTAATCCATTTTTACTTTATCTCTGTGTATGCAGTAAGAAAGTGGTCCAGTTTCAGGGCGCCTGGGTGGCTCAGTTGGTTAAGCATCCGACTTCGGCTCAGATCATGATCTCACAGTCCGTGGGTTCAAGCCCCGCATCGGGCTCTGTGCTGACAGCTCAGAGCCTGGAGCCTACTTCAGATTCTGTGTCTCCCTCTCTCTCTTCCCCTCTGCTAGCTCTCTGTCTCTGTCTCTCAAAATAAAATAAAGACATAAAATAAAATTTAAAAAAAGAAAGTGGTCCATTTTCATTCTTTTGCATGTTGCTGACCAGTTTTCCCAACAACATTTGATGAAGAGACATTTTCCTATTGCATATTTTTGCCTCCTTTGGTAAAGATTAATTGATTATATAATCATGGGTTTGTTTCTGGGGTCTCTATTCTTTTCCATTGATCTATGGGTTTGCTTTTGTGCCAGTACCATACTGTTCTGTTTACTACAGTACAGCCTTGTAATATAACTTGAAATGTAGAATTGTGATAACTTCAGTTTTGTTTCCTTTTTCAAGATTGCTTTGGCTATTCAGAGTCTTTTGTGGTTCCATACAAATTTTGACCATTCCTTTTAGTATATACCAAATCAAGTCCCTTAAAATGCTCTAGACTTCCTATTCATCTAATTGACATTCACTTCCTTCTCCCATAAAACTATATTCATAACTCTTTTCAAACTAAAACTTTCTCTACTTTGTGTCAGGCTGCTATGGCAAAAAGCCCTTAAGATTCTTACACATGTATTATCTCTTTTGGCTAGCTGAAAGAATTTCTATGCCACATCTTAAATCTTTTTTGAGGTCTTACCAAAGAGTCTTCCAGTCAAGATTTGATATTTACCCCAAGCCACTTTTTATTTAAGAATTTTCTGCCTTCCAGAAACTGCTAAAGAAATAATTTTATTTTTCAAAACAGAAAATCCCAGACACCTTGTATCTCCTCTAAGTTCTACTTTAAGTTATTCCTCTCCTCCTATACCATATAAAAGCTATAAGAAGCCAATTTACAATGTCAATATTCTGCCTGGAAATCCCCTTAGCCAGATTCATGAATTTGTTAAGTACACCTTTTATATTCCAAGTCCTACAGGTGACAGTTTCTCAGTTTCAGTACCATAAACATGGTCACCACTACTTCAGTCTCCAATAAGCTTCCTCACCACCTTTCCAGCTTCTAGCAAAAGCTGTCTCTCGTCAAAACCAATGTCATCTATTTTAGAATTTATTTTGGCAGTACCTCCTCACTGACAATGCCAGTTTTTATTTGGGTGACCTATTGCTTCATAACAGACCACTCCAAAACTACGTGTCTTAAAAGGACAACCATTTATTTCTCATAATCCTGCAACATGAGCTTCACTTAGAAGGGTAGATCCTCCTCCAGTCTCTCTTCCAGTCAACATGTGGTAGCACTCACCTGTGACTCATAAAGGGCTAGAAAGGCCAAGATGGCTCTACTCATACATCGGGCAGTTAACTGGGGCTTCTTGGACAGGATGCTTCACTTGTCCTCCAATGTCCCCTCTAGCAGGACAGCCTGAGTTTCTTGCATGTTCTCAGTTCACAAGCACCTTCCAAGTTTCTACCTGAGTAACATTTGTAGATGCTCAATTGGCTAAAGCAAGACACATGGCCTGAGTCAATGTGGGAAGAAACTCTACAAATCAATGAGGGAGGTATGATTCATTGAGGAGCCATTACTGTAAATATCTACACATTTCCCATGCTAAGTGAATGGGCCATTCTCTCAGGTGACACTCTGTGCTTCCTGATGGTCATTTTAAAAACTACAGAATGAAAGATGGTTTATATTATAAACAAAAGAAAGCTGGCAAAAAACTAAAAGAAAAACAGTTTTTGAAGTTTATTTATTTAAGAGGGAGCAGAGAAGAAGCAGAGAGAGAGGGAGAGAGAGAGAATCACAAGCAGGCCTCACTGCCAGTGCAGAACCCAACACAGGGCTCAAACTCACAAACTATGAGATCATGACCAGAGACAAAATCCACAGTCAGCCATTTAATCAAATGAGACACCCATGTGCCCCAAAAGATAAACATTTTTAAGCTACAGAATACACAACACACATTTAAAAATTAAATATAAAGTAGCAAGATAATATAAAACTAAAAGTAGGAAGAAGAAATAAAAAGTTTATAAACTAGTAAGAAAAATGAAAAATATTATAAATTTATATAACCATTAACACAAGGGATTAGAAGCAATAAAATAAGCTAAAACCGAGCATAAATATATGAGGGGAAATTTTTTTATTTCAAATTAATTTAGAAATTTATTACCTTTCATTGGTGATGAGTCTCTTTTTTTAATGTTAATTTTTTGAAAGAGAGAGAGAGCATGAGCATGAGAGAGGGAGGGGCAGTGAGAGACAGAGACAGAGAATCTAAAGCAGGCTCCAGGGAGGCTTGAACTCATGAGCCATGAGATCATGACCTGAGCCCAAGTTGGACACTTAACTGGCTGAGCCACCCAGGCGCTCTGGTGATGGATTCTTTTTATGAAAAGAAAATTTTGCTATTCTCAGAGGAAATAGCTTTCGAACAGGAAACTTCTCACCATTTTTTTTTTCAAGTTTTTATTTAAAATCTAGTTAGCTGGGGGGCTTGGATGGCTCAATTAAGCCTTCAATTCTTGATTTCAACTCAGGTCATGATCCCATGGTTGTGAAATTGAGCCTTGCATCAGGCTCTATGCTGACATCATGAGATTCTCTTGGGATTCTCTCTCTCCCTCGCTCTCTGCCCCTCCCCTCTCCTGTCAAAAATAAATAAGCTTTTAAAAATAATAATTAATTAATTAATTATACTTAGTTAACATATGGTAAAATTGGTTTTGGGTGTAGAATTTAGTGATTAATCACATATATACAACATCCAGTGCTCATCACAAGTGCCCTTCTTAATACCCATCATCATGTAGCCCATTCCCCACTCTCTTTCCCTCCAGCAACCCTCAGTTTGTTCTCTATAGTTAACAGTCTCTTAGGTGTTGCTTCCCTCTCTCTTTTTTTTCCCCTTCCCCTATGTTCATCTGCTTTGTCTCTTAAATTCCATATATGAGTGAAATCAGATGGCATTTGTCTTTCTCTGACTGACTTATTTCATTCAGCATACTACACACTAGCTCTATGTTATTGCAAATGTCAAGATTCCATTCTTTTTTATGGCTATGTAATATATATATATATATATCACAATTATTTTTAGTCATTCATCAGTCATTGGACATTTGGACTATTTCCATAATTTGGCTACTGCCAATAGTGCTGCTAATAACAAAGGGGTGCATGTACTCCTTTGAATCAGTATTTTTGTATCCTTTGGGTAAATACATCAAAGTACAATTGCTGGACTATAGGGTAGTTCTATTATTAACTTTTTGCGGAAACTCCATACCACTCTCTAGAGTGGCTACATCAGTTTGCATTCCCACCAACAGTGTAAGATGGCTCCCCTTTCTCCACATCCTTGCCAATATTTGCTGTTTCCTGTGTTGTTAATTTAAGCCATTCTGACAGGTGTGCAATGGTATCTCATCATGGTTTTGATTCATATTTCCCTGATGAGGAGTGATGTTGAGCATATGATGAATAACTTAATAGACAAATGGGTGGATAATGAAAAATATATCTTTAAAAATGTTAAAAGTTAGAATTCAAAAGCTTGGCAAACCATAACAATCAGGATTTTTGAAGCAAAAGCAGTTCCCATGTCTGGCAAACACCCCAATTTGCCTTACAGAAGAGCTGGGGCTCTCTATAAGAAAAGGTTTCTCAAATGTATTTTTTATTAATGCATAATTGAGATGTAATATTATATTAGTTTCAGATATAAAGCATAGTGATTCAACACTTGTGTACATTCCAAAATGATTACCATAGTAAGCCTAGTTACCACCCATCACCATACATAGTTCTGAATTTTTTTTTCAAACTTGTGTATTTACGGAGCTTATCACAATGCAGATTCAAAGGTCCTAGTAATGATTCCATTTTCATAGATATCTGAAATGGAGCTCAAGAATCTTTATGAATAAGCCTAAAGATGGTATTAATAAAGGTCCAAAGATGACACTGTCAAAGGGCTTTCTCAGACCATGCACCTCCTTCTCCTTTGCATCACACTTACTGTTCAAAGCCCTTAAGATAAGCCCACGTTTAAAATTTCAGGCTCAAAAGCTAACATCCTCCATTCCCTTAGCTATAGCTCAATTTGAGCAGCTTCACCCTTTCAAGCCTCCCTCCAGCAATAAAGCAGCATTTTCAAATTACAGGTCATGACCAATGAGTGAGTCATAGAATCAATTTAATGGGATGCGACCAGAATAGAAAATATCAGAGGGCAGTGCACATAATGATGGTAATTACAGTTTTAGTATTGTTACATGAAACTTTTGTTTCACTCGTATGTATGTGTGTACAATGAAAAACTATATCACTTAATGAGTCATAATCAAGAAGGTTTGAAAACCTCTGTCATAAAGAATATAATGGATTCATCAAGAAGCTAAAAAGTTTTCAGGTGAAGAGTGCAGAAACACCCTCAAAGTCAAAGAAAAAAATTCTAATGATGATAATTTCATTTCATCATATTTCTGTAGGGTTTAATTATTCAGGGACTTCAAAGAACAAATTTAATATGCATTTATTCAGCATCCCTCTGAATGGGTAGGTAAGAGGAATATGGTCCTTTTCTTTTAGAAGCTTACAAAGTACATGTTAGTATTAACCCATAAAATAACTAGAAGACTAGAGGAGAATACAAAACATTTATAATCATGAGTTAAATTTACAGTGCCGTAGGATTTCAAATAAGTGAATGATGGAATTAGGGGAAGTTGTGTGAAGAAGGTAGGACTCGCCTTGAACATAAGATAAATAAAAGCAGAGAGGAAAAGTTACAGTAATAAGCCTATAGATAAATGAAGATAGCTGCCTATAAAAAAACATCTCAAACATTCAGTGTATAACACAATACTGAATAGATATACTACACCCAGTCATTCAGAAACCCAGGTTCTTTCTATCTAATAGATCTACCATCTCCTGTGGCTTCGGAGTCCTCAATTCCTCTGCATCCAGCCAGCAGACACAAGAGAGAGCATGGATTACAAAGAAGACTTTCACAGACAAAGCCTGGAAATGGCAACTCACTTTTTAATCCTCTTTCCACTGGCCAGAATGCAGCCCCACTGACTACTAGGAAGCAAATAATACAGCCTAAGACCAAAATGGAGTGCTTCTATTCATTTCTAGTCCTTTCTCTTTCAACGAAAATATCCCAAACATAAAACAATTAACAAATATAAAAGGACTCTGAAAGGTGGAAAGAAGATGGACTAGAGGCTAGGGACATGAGAACTTGAGGAATAACATGGCAGCAAGTTCCCAGGTTGTCTTTTTACTTCTTCTATATCCTAGATGAGACACTGGAGAAGCCTGCAACCAAGAACCACCAACAAGCAGAACAAAGACCTTAAAGAAAAGCCCACTTCTTAGCCAAAGGGCCAGGAAAAGGCTGGCCAAGTGGAACAGAAAACACTTTTTATAATACCCGTCCTAATCTAGTCAAACCCCAAAGGAAACTGTGCCCTGACACCAAGGTGTTAGTGGGCAACAGGGAAAATGGTGTTCCAGCCACACCCAGTGTCAGTGAGACTGGATGCATTCCCTTCACCTTCCTCTCCTACAAAGAGATAGAATGAGAATGCAGGGCATGTTAGTCAGCATACTATCACCCACCCCACGGGTAGTTTGGCAATTTTTTTTAAATTAAACATAAATGTACCATACAACTTAGCAATTCCATCCCTAGGTACCTGCTTAAGCAGAATGAAAACCTATCTACACAGACATCTGTGCATGAATGTTCACAGCAGTATTATTCATGATAACGAAAATGTGGAAAGAGCCCGAATCCCCCCACCCCAGGGCCGGCTCCCAGAGCACACCCCGCGCCCTCCCTGTGACCGTGGCTTTTAAACTGCCCTTCCTCGGCTGGGTGAGGGGGCGTCCCCTCTTTCATCTGCTCCCCCCGCCACTACCCACACGTCCCACAGGCCTCAAGGGGACGGGCCTCTGGGCACTGGGTACGGCGCTCCCCCGGCTCACGCACACAAGGTGCGAGCGACTGGCGAGGCCGCGGAGGCTCCGCGGTTCGCCGCCGCGAGCGGGGTACAAGCTTCAGGAGGACGAAGGATATCATCTTTCTTGTTCATTCCTGTGTCTTCAGCATCTAATACAGTGCCAGGCATATAGGCTACCTCAAGAAACAAGCCATAGTACACAAGGTGGAGAGTCCCAAATATCACTACGAATAGGAAAATAAAATAACCAAGGTCCCAACAAGAGAGACCAAGAGATACCATTCAAAAAACACTCTCTGAAAGGATAGGCCCAGGACAGTCAAAGAGTCTTCTTGGATACAGCAGCGCTCATAGATACAGAGGGAATAACAGGTCTTTAAAACCAACAAGAGCCAGAAAGCTAACTAAAATGATGAAATGAAAGACCTCTCCTCCAAAGAAACTCCAAGAAGAAATGACAGCTAATGAACTGCTCAAAACAGATATCAGCAGCATCACTGAACAAGATTTTA